>NC_090923.1:335607484-335910514 GCF_040938575.1 Ambystoma mexicanum | reverse complement strand
TGTTTAAACACCATTGTCTGACTTTACCAGAGGAGCACAGCCTTCTGCTGCACTCCCCTGGGCTTTTCGCTCACTTTGTTATGGGGAAACTGACATGCCCCTAAAGACAGGAAGTACTGGGAGACTGTTTCCCTTAGTCCTGGTCTATGTTGCAACTTTTCTGCAACATGTTGCAAGTGCACAAAGTACCTTACTGTATAGCGCACTTGGGTCTTCCTGTAATTTCTAAAGGCCCTAGATATTCTCAAACAGGGCTGGTGGCAGCTTATCTTTTTATATATTTTTAACCCTTTCCTTCCAGGTAAACTGCGTTTACCGCGTTTGGCACAAATAGGTGGCCTGCCTCCAAAATTGCCATGCCACAAGGTTCTTTGTCCTATCTTGTGGCTCTCTTGCCCCTTCACCTTCCCCAGGTCGAGCCAACCCAGGTCAGTCCTTATTTGGGCATGCATTCTCCCGCGAAACGCAAAGGTTTTGCGGGCTTCTGCATCCCTTATGTGTGTACTTCCAGGATGTGGGCTGGACTGTCTGGTTCCAATACACATCCTGTGTGCCAGAGAGTCGGGTGTGCTGTGAATGCCTGGGACCACCGTGGTCCGTGATTGGTCCACGTATGGTATGCCTGTATGTGAGCAGATGTCCCATTGGGCCCTCTTTGTTTTGGCGTGAAGGAGATTTTGGATAAGAGAAGGATCCAAACACCCATACCATGTCGATCTCTGGAGTTCTCACTGAACGAAGGATAGGATCCAAGTGGTGGTCAGTCATAATCTCGAATTTAGAAATCTCGAAAAAAGAAATGTCGAAAAAAAAGGCTGAAAAAAAAAAAATGTCGATATATATATTTTTTTTGGGCTCTAGTATATATAAATAAAATAGGTAAAAAAATAAAAATAAAAAAAGGGGGTTTGGGGGGGAACCCCCATTTCGAAAAAAAAACGTCAAAAAAAATTCGAGATTGACTATAAACCAATCCAAGTATCCTGAAACTAAGAAGCTGAGTCAAAGAACCGCTGGTGACCCGCGGGAAGGTTTGGCCCCCTGAGCCCGCTGGACCCCTCTGTATCTGGTTGTCCTAGGTCTGCGAAAACGCTTCGACCCATTGGACTAGTGGAACCAACTATTCTCTGCACCCTGCAAGTAAGCCTTCTCGGAAGTGTCCCTGGGCCAAACAGTGGGCTGACCAGCTTACGCTGGACCTTTGCTCTGTCACCGCCACCGTTTCGAGGAGGCCCTCGAAACTTGGTTTCTCCAGCATGGGGTCTGGCATGGATTCACATGCTCATGAATATTCCCCGTCGTCAGGCTGGGAATCCTCGGTAAAGAAAAAACCAGTATCAGTTTCGTTTCTGATCTGTCTTTCGTAGCAATAACCAATCACTGGTCTCTGCGTCATACTGACCACAGCCAATGACTGCCCTCTACCTAAGCACCGCCTCTGGCAGCCATCTTCAGATTTTTACCGCACGTTCATGTGTTGGGATCCTCGTGCTATTGCTCTCGAGCGTTAGTGCTATTTTTTCGCGCTTTTTTCACAAAAACTTCGATTCTTCGGTCAAAGAGCCTCAAGCTCCACCGATCCTACATCCGATCTACGGGGACCCGTGTCGGATTCATCTGTGCCCCTCAAGGGTGAAGATTTCGTCGAGCTACGCTTCGGAGGACTCCAGAAGCTTCTCAGGCCCGGTCTCGGAGATGGCCCAGGAGAAGGGAAGCTCGACGCCCGGAAAGCTGTTCAGGGTCTGCCCTGGATGCCAGCTGCAGAACGTCTTTAAGGAGGACGAACACTCTTTCTGCCTTTACTGCCTTCATGAGGACAAAACGCACGTGGAGAAGGACTGTGCGTTTTGCGGCAACATGTCGGAACGGACCATGAAGGACCGTCATCAACGTCTCGCCAACTGGCTGCAGGGTAAGAGCCCGTCTGGCGAGAAGAAGAAGAAATCCGAGCGGTCTTCTAAGACCTTTGAGGGCGCCCCGGCGACGGGGGCCCAACATAAGGCCAAGCACCGCGAGTCCGCTGGCACCGGGAGCGCCGAACGGTCGGGCTCTACGGGCGCCAGGCAGGGCGCACCCTCCCCGGCACCATCAACCACGAGCCAACGCTCTGGGTCGGGTAAGAGGAAGGCCGAGCACCCGGCGAAGCTCCTGGAGAGGCCCCGGTCGAGCTCGAAGGCAGAGGAGGAGCGTGGCAGTGCCCCCTCCCTCAAGGACAAGGCGGTGAGCGCACCTAGGGTGGTGAAGGCCTTGATCCATCCGACCAAGCCCTCTATCGAAACGGTCGCGGCGGCCCTGGCCCAGCCTGTGGAGGCTACTCCAGTGGTGGCGACCTCAGGGCCCAGAATCTCCCTGCCTCCTCGGAGGGAGTCTTCTTTTATGCCCATCGATAGGACCCCCGTGAAACCCTCCGTGGAGAAGAAGGGGGGGCAGGGCGTCGTCGTAGATTCGGCCTCAACCTCAGAAGAAGAGCTGGTCGAGGTCTTAAGCCACGGCCTAGGCGTGGAACAAGACCAGCCCGTCGGAATGGGTCCCGACGCAGGCGACGACGACGACATCGTCGAGGATGCCGACGGGGCCCCTGCTCGCCCGTCGGATTCCCCTCTGCCAGCGCCGCGAGACAACTCGGCGGCCATTTTGTTGGCCATACAGTCCTTATGCACTGAGATAAGGACGAGGCTACCGTTACCGACGGAGGAACCTCTCCCGTCGGGGGATCCAGAACCGGGACCTTCTGGTGTTCCCCCTGCCAAGAAAAGAAGGATCCATCCTCCACCTCCTTTTCAACCGTCGCGCCCCGTCCAGCCCTCCTCCCCGTCCACCCGAGGGGATGATACGGGGACTGACACGGCAGCGACGGGTACGGACGACGAGGCATACGACGAGGATTTTCCGTCGTCGCCCCCCACCAGGGCTTCTCCGCCCGACGAGATCGGATCTTTCCATTCCATGATCTCCAGGGCTTCCGAGCTTTTTCAACTCTGCCCCGAGGAGAAGAAAAAGGAAGGCTTCCTTTATCAGCGGCGCGAGGCCAAGAGGAAGACGGTCCTCGCAGTGCCTCTGTTGGACGACATTTGGGATGAGGGCCTTTCCCTCCTCAAGAACCCTTCCACGACGCCAGCTAGAAGAGACCGGTACGAGAAGAAGTACCGGGTCCCGGACACGGCCCCCCTATGCCTCCGGGCGCAGCCTACCCCGGACTCCGTCGTCTCCGCGGCGGCCAGGAAGAAAGCGGGGGGGGGTGCGGCCTCCACATCGACTTCCCCGCCGGACGGCGAGGGAAAGAAATTGGATGCTATGGGACGTAGAGTCATCTCGTCGGCAGCGACGACGATTAAAGCGGCCAACGCCTTGGCTATCGTGGCCCGCTACGACAGGGAGCTCTGGTACAAGATGGCTCCCCTGCTGGATTTTCTGCCGGACGACAAGAGGGCTGAGGCCCTTGAGATCCTCCAGGAAGGTGAAGTGGCTTCGGACCACGCCATCACCGTGGCGACGGACATCGCCGACGCTGGGTTCCGCCAGCTAGGCAACGGCGTTTGCCTTCGACGTCGTGGATGGCTCAAAGCTACGGATTTTCGGCAGGACGTCCAGACCAGAGTCCTGGACATGCCCTTCGACGGGAACAACCTGTTTGGGAAGACGGTGGACGATTCCCTCCAGGCCATCAAGGCGGATACTGAGACGGCCCTGGGAGTCCTGCAGCAACGACGGACGCCCTTTCGGAGCGGCGGAGGCAAGGGCGCCTCCAAAGGTTCCGGTGGCGGTTTCGCTTCCTACCGTCAAGCGGCCCGCTCGTCGTCGCAAGAGGCCTACAGAGGACGAGGCAAGTCTAGCGGACCCCGCCGTCGTCGCCAAGGAGGTCAAGGCGGCAAGGCCGCGTCCAAGCAGGATTGAACCGGCCGTGGGGTCGGGCCCCCACCGAAGCACCCCGGTGGGAGGCCGGCTGGCGGGCTTCGTCAGCGTGTGGGAGTCCATCTCCACCGACCGTTGGGTGCTGGACGCCCTGGCCCGGGGCCACGCGCTCGAGTTTCAAAGAAGGTGCCCGCGCGTCCCCCCCGTGGCCAGGAGAGAACTTCACGTCCCTCAACTTCTCCTGGAGGTAAAGGCGATGCTCAGAAAGGGCGCCATCGAACTCGTCCCAAAGAGGCTTCGGGGCTCCGGAGTCTACTCGCGATACTTCCTCGTGAAGAAGAAGACGGGAGGATGGCGCCCCATCCTAGACCTGCGACGGCTGAACAAGTTCATCAAGGCGCAGAAGTTCCGGATGGTCACCTTACAGCACGTCCTGGGTCAACTGGAGGAAGGAGACTTCCTGTCGTCGTTGGATTTGGAGGATGCCTACTTCCACATTCCAATCCTAAAGGGGCACCGAAAATTCCTCAGGTTCGTGGTCCAAGGGCGTCATTACCAGTTCAAAGCCCTTCCCTTCGGACTGCGGTCGGCACCCAGGGTATTCACCAAGTGCCTCGCACCGGTGGCGGCGCAGCTGCGCCGCGAGGGGATTCACGTCTACCCCTACCTGGACGACTGGCTCATCCGCGCCAAGACGAAGGAGCTCGCCGTGGTCCACACGGCAAGGACCGTCCAACTCCTCACGGACCTGGGATTCTCCGTGAACTACACCAAATCCCACCTGGTGCCCGCGCAAGTCGCACTGTTTCTGGGAGCGAGGCTCGACACAGTGTCCCTTCTGGCCTCCCCGTCGGAGGAGAGGACCAGGACCATCTTGGGCAAGGTGCAACGGATGCTGGTGGCCGACGCGGCCAAAGTGAGATCCATCAAGTCCCTCCTCGGGATGATGTCTTCCTGCATCTACCTCATTCCCATGTGCAGGCTCCGGATGCGCCCGTTGCAAGAATTCCTGGATGCGCGCTGGATCCAGACGACGGGCAGCTTCGAAGAAAGGATCAAGCTCGATGAGAGTTTCCGGCGAGCGATACGGTGGTGGGGCACCCGCGCGCATCTGACGGCGGGCATGGACTTCCAGACCCCAGCCCACCAGGAGACTGTGACCACGGATGCCTCCCTGGAAGGGTGGGGAGCGCACACCGAAAATCTGCACGTGAGGGGACTCTGGCTCCCGACGGAGAAGTCCCTGCATATCAACGTCCTGGAGCTCCGTGCAGTGTTTTGGGCCCTCAGGTCCTTCCTTCCGTCCCTGAAGGGCAAGGTGGTGAGGATCTTCACCGACAACACCACCACCATGTTTTACATCAGGAAACAGGGCGGAACCAGGTCCCCAGCGCTGTCCAAGGAGGCGCAGGACCTGTGGCATTGGGCCGTCGCCCAAGGGATTTTTCTGGTGCCGTTTCATCTGGCAGGGATAAAAAACACCATCGCCGACTCACTCAGCAGGGAGCTGCGCTCGTGCCACGAGTGGGAACTACGGCAGGATCTGGTGGATCGCCTCTTCCGACGGTGGGGCACACCCCAGATCGACCTGTTCGCGACGGCGACGAACACCAAGTGCCGGAGGTTCGCCAGCAGGTTTCCCCAGACGAGGAGCATGGGCGATGCTTTCTCGTTCCCCTGGGAGGGCCTGTTCCTCTACGCGTTCCCTCCCTTGCCTCTGCTAATCCGGCTCGTCAACCAGCTCAAGAGGTCACGGTGCAGGATGATCCTCGTCGCACCTGCGTGGCCGAGGCAGATATGGTTCCCGGACCTTCTGGACTTGTCAGCGTCCCCGCCGATCAAGCTGCCGGCGGACGCAGACCTACTCTCCAGGGAAGGAGGCGCCATCCTCCACCACGACCCGAAGTCGCTGAACTTGCAGGCC
Organism: Ambystoma mexicanum; assembly: GCF_040938575.1. NCBI lineage: Eukaryota > Metazoa > Chordata > Amphibia > Caudata > Ambystomatidae > Ambystoma > Ambystoma mexicanum. The sequence goes on along the minus strand of NC_090923.1, from coordinate 335,904,738 downwards.
TGGCTCCTGCAGCGCTAGAGTTTGGAGGATACGACATACCGGCCGATTGCAGAGAGGTTCTTGCAAAGGCCAGGGCGTCCTCGACTCTTAAATGCTACGGACACAAATGGAAGAGGTTCTCTGTCTGGTGCCACGCACAGAAGATTAACCCTCTACGGATTACGGCTCCCCAAGTACTGCCGTACCTGCTGACGCTGGCCAAAGCTGGACTGGCACACGCGTCCATCAAGATTCATCTTGCTGCGATCTCCCGATACACCAGAACCACGGGGCGGACGTCCTTGTGGTCTCATCGTCTGGTGAAAGAGTTCATGAAGGGACTATTCAGATCGTTCCCGCCGGTGAAGGCTCCGGCCCCGGCGTGGGAGCTCAACGTGGTGCTGACCAAGCTCATGGGACCTCCGTTCGAGCCTCTGCACTCGGCCCCGTTGAAGTTTCTATCGTGGAAGACAGCTTTTCTCGTGGCCATCACCTCCGCACGACGAGTGGGAGAGATCCAGGCCCTTTCCTGCAAGGCCCCGTACTTGACTTTCCACGACACGAGGGTAGTGCTCAGGACGCACCCCTCCTTCATGCCCAAGGTACCGTCGGACTTCCATCTCAACGAACCCTTGGTGTTACCTGTGTTCTTCCCGACGCCTTCGTCGCCGGCTGAGAGGACTTTGCACTCGCTGGATGTAGCTAGAGCGCTGAAGTTCTACGTGGATCGCACGAAGGGTTTTCGGAAGACGTCACAACTCTTTGTGAACTTTGGACCTGTCAATCAGGGGAAGGCTCTCTCGAAGGCTTCCATCTCCAGATGGCTCTCCGGCTGTATCATGTACTGTCACCGGTTGGCAAACCGACCGCTGCCTGGCCGTCCGAGAGCCCATTCCACCAGAGCGATCGCAGCTACCACGGCGTTCCTATCTGGTGTGCCCCTGCTGGACATATGCAGGGCTGCTACGTGGAGGTCGACGCACACCTTCACGAAATTCTACTGCGTCGACCGGGATTCCAGGGAGGAGTCCAGGGTCGGCCAAGCAGTGCTGCGCAACCTGTTCGCCTGAGGTGAGCCTGGTGAGGAGGTAAGATGCTTAATGTTGAGTTGATGTGATGCTTAATGTTGAGCCTTTGCCACCTCCCGTGGTTGTGCATGTGTGTACTGCTATGTATTCTTTATTCATGAGCATGTGAATCCATGCCAGACCCCATGCTGGAGAAGGAACAAGTTACTTACCTGTAACTGTTGTTCTCCAGCATGGGTCTGGCATGGATTCACATGCGAACCCTCCCGCCTACCCCTCTGCGGCTCTTCACTTGGTCATACTGCCACTTCACGTGCTTCCAAATCTGAAGATGGCTGCCAGAGGCGGTGCTTAGGTAGAGGGCAGTCATTGGCTGTGGTCAGTATGACGCAGAGACCAGTGATTGGTTATTGCTACGAAAGACAGATCAGAAACGAAACTGATACTGGTTTTTTCTTTACCGAGGATTCCCAGCCTGACGACGGGGAATATTCATGAGCATGTGAATCCATGCCAGACCCATGCTGGAGAACAACAGTTACAGGTAAGTAACTTGTTCCATATTTCAGGCTCTGTGTTCACGGCACTCTCGCACTGAATTTCGTACACTTGGCGTTACCAGGTCTGGAGTAAAGTGAGTGAGCCCGAACCGGAGTACACACAGTTACTGTGTCGCCTTGCCGTGGTGACGAACTTTGCAAACCCATTGCAGCTGTGCTCCTTTGTGCCCTGAAGCCAGCTAGAGTGGAACTGGCCTGATTCATCCACCAGGAGCAGAGACATCACCACTGTCTCGTTTGGGAATCAATGCTGAATCTTTGCCGCTGAAAGCCGCAGAGCCGCGATACGGGTGCATTTGAACCTGCAACCGAAGTGGACTTGACTGCCGAAGTTTGGTCCGGAGTGCGCCGGTGTTCGGTGAGTAATTGCAACCCTAACCAGTGGCCCCTAGAGCACCCATCCATTTTTACGCACGTGTGGCCCCTGAGGCCCCTCTCCTTTCCACTGCTCGTGCAAACTATTCCCGAACTCTGGAACCTGTTCTGCCCTGTTGGGGAGACCCTCCACAAATAGTGGGAACTTATTCTTCATCACCTCACCCACCTTCCTGAGCTGCTACAGACCCTTGAAGAGACCCGGTTTTGCCCATCTGCATTACTGCGTGCGCCAGCATTGCAAGTACATTTGAGCAATAGGCGCCACTCTTCTTAGGGATTGGACTGTCTCTCAGTTAGGATTGTGTTTGATGCAGAAGGGACTAAAGACTATTTGCACTGCCCGTTTCCTTCCCCTTTTAGGTTGTGGACCCATTTTTGTGCATTAACCCTTTAGACCCCATTGGTCTTGTATAATGATAGGATTGTGTTGGCTTAGAAGTATTACTGTGATTTTATTTGTGTTGAAACTCAAAGGCCTTGAAATAAATGTATTTGTATTTTTAATATATGTACACCTGACTAGGAGTGATTTGTAAGAGTCCTTTACTCTGTGTGCTCATTGTGGTCTTTCAGTCACTGTCACCCCTCCTGAGACCTAGTCTTGACCGCCGCCAATGCTACCTTGATTGGTCTGGCTTGTCAAGAAGGTTACCCTGTTCCAAGAAACTGGGCTGGCCTTCTGAACCTCTGCCCACCAGGTCAGAGTTCAGAAATCCATCTTAACAATAGCTGAAATAGTCGTTGAGGTTAAACAAATTTTATCGCCTGCTTCCAACAGTGTATGGTGCAGACCCGATCTTCCATTTGGGGGATTGTCGCTCCCTGTCACCGAGGATTGTAGCCCCTTTGTACTTTTATCCAAAAGGTTTATAAGATCGGTAGGTGAACCCATCACAGATGCATCGCATGATTGCTGCGTAACACTTGCTGGTAGGACAGGGGGCAGAGTCAAACACCAAGGGTTCAGCAAAGTTGTTCATGCTCAAATCGTTCATATGGGAGAGGTCAATTAATGCAGTAGCTTTAGGTCTTTCAATACATCTGGTGTCCGTATTTGATACTGATGTATTTTAAATAAAATAATAATTCTTTGGCCCTCTTTTGGTGAAAGCCTGTTGGTCATCGGCTGAAGACCTGTCCACAAGAGGCACCACTGCCTTTTCTTCTGGGTCTCGAGTTTCACAAGCCACCTGCTTTGCTCTGTGACGGGGATGATCGCACAGGTTGCTTAATAGTTCTCCAACTATCGCATCCTCCTGGTATGAAACACAATTAGCAAGTCGGGACAGTCTGGATTGAAAATGTTATGTGAACGGGCCGTTGCTGTTGACTTTTATGGGCAGCGTGGCTCCCCCCTGGCTTCTGAATCCCATTCACCCCATCATACTAATAGGCTCTTGTTGAGAAAAGAGTGCGTCACCCTTTAGGATTGTATAGAGGCGCGTAATCCGGGGAAACGCACAAGTATACTCACTCAAGTATAGGGGGTTCTGTCGCCGTTGCTCCAACAGGTGGAGGTTTTTGGTTTTCACTAGTAGAAGCTGCTGCACGGGTCGCCACTGTCGCCGCCGACCGCTTCACTTTCCTGCCACTTTGTGGATCCCACCCAGTTTGTTGCTGGAAGCCGGGAGGCAAGGAGGAGCTACGATTATACAGGAGCTGAGACACAGACACGTCCGATCTCACAGGGAGACTGTTTCACTTTGCCGCCACTTAGGATTTAGACACTAACTTTCACGTTGAACTTACTGACACTATCGTGCCATAATTTATTTATGTAGGGAAAACCCACCTTAAAATAGGACAAGTTAGGCCTTACTCCATCCTGACATTTTCTTTAATAAACGATTGGTCAAATTTGAATCTGTTGTCTGTCTCTTTCCATGATGCCAACCTCACAAGTGGGATGCGGTTCAACTGATAAGAGTTGGGGAACCCCAAACTTTGAAAAATTAAGTGCATGAGCTTCGGATCCCTCAGTGGCCCCAAAGGGTTCAATTGGATTTGACATTTGTAGTAGTAGGGAATAACTGATTCCTTCAGGTGAAAGGACGTTGATCCCCACAGATTTGGTATTAATTGCACCTACAGACATGAGATGAGCTCACACGTTGGCCTGGAAATTTGGCATTGATGTATTGGCTGGAGTTATAGACCCATAATTTAGAGGGGATGTTAAGGTTGTGGAATCATGGAAAAGATCTGTTTTAAATTCATCAATGGGATAAGATAGCTCAAGGGGTGCTGGAAAGCGCTATGTTCCCTAAACACGTTCAAGAAAGTGGAAAGGATAGTAAAGACAGAGGAACTCAAGGTTTTGGGAGGCCGATGAACCATCTGCCGATCCTCCCAAATTGAAAGCTAGAAGGCCTCCAGAGGAAGAACCGGAGATCCTTCCCGAGTTAGCTTTTGCCCAAAGGAATGACCCTTTATTGACAGAAGCTTTTATACAAAGCTTATTGGAAACAGGTTATGAGAAATGCGGACCCTTTTCATTTTTGATACATAGACTCCTCTATTGAGGAGATATCACTTCAGAATGACTAAATAGAACTCAGTTGGTAGTCCATAAAGGTCACAAATGGATTGGACAGAGATGGCACATTCTCATCTAACGGGTCATCTGGCTCTGTATAAAACTCATGCTTCTATAAAAAAAAAATGTATTGGCCCAGAATCCACTCAGACATTAAGACCTTTTGTCCAAGCGTGAGGTATGTCAGAAAACTAGCACACATATACCAACTATGGTTCCCTTAAATCCATTACCAATAATTGAGGTCCCGTTGTCCTGCATTGGCATGATATTGTTGGCCCTTTGGAAACCTCTAAGTTAGGGAACACATACATGCTTGTTATTGTTGATTATGCTACCCGTTATCCTGAAGCCTTCCCTTTAAGAAATAATACCACTCAACAAATTTTGAAACGCCTTATTCCTTTTTTCTCTCGAGTAGGGTTTCCAAGAGAAATCTTAACTAATCAAGGATCCACCGTTGTGTGAACGTATGGTAGAGGTCAAAGAATTATTACACATTGCTACTCTAGAACCTCAATGTATCACTCATAGACAGATGGTTTAGTAGAAAGATTTAACGAGACCCTTCAACCCATACTCTGGAAATTTGGGACCAAATGATAATTTGCTGTTGGAACCCCCCTTAACCCTCGACAGCCTCAACCGGTTTTTCTCCATTTGAACTCCATTGTGGACAAGAACCTCGGGATGTTCTTGATATATTACAAGAGACCTGGGAAGAAAGAGAAGAAGCCCCTGTACTGCTTTCTCAAACAGTCGGTAGGTTAAAAGAACGCATGTCAGCTGTAAGATCTTTGGTGCAAACTCATATTAGTAAAGCCCACGATCAACAAAAGAGCGCATGTAATAAAAAGTTATCTCCAACATTCTTTTTAATAGGTCAAAAGGTTTTGGTCCTTTTACCTACTTCTGAGAATGAATTGGTCTCCCAATGGCATGGACCGTATGAAATCTTAGAACAAATGGGTCCTTGTAATTATAAGGTTGCCCAACCAGACCGTCGCCATTAAAAAGCAGATTTATCATATACATCTGTTAAAAGAATGCAAGGAAAATACATCAGTCACCAATTATAATATGATCATGTTTACTACTAGAAGATGTAGAAGATAAGGCCTTGATTTCATCTGATCTTAACAATCAAAAACAAGATTTATCTGATTTAATGAGCCAATTTACAGATGTGTTCCATAAAGAACCTGGGAGAGTGAAAGGTACATATCACCATATCCACACTCCACCTGGTAAAGTGGTATGTACCTTTCACTTCAGCCCTACAGCATTCAGTAGTTCGTGGTCCTCTCCCATCGTGTTTGTAGCAAAACCCGATGGAAGTTGGAGATCTTGTTAAGATTTTCATAAAGTGAATGCCATGTCTGCTTTTGATGCATACCCCATGCATCGCAATGACGATTTGATAGATTGGCTGGGAAATGCAGTATATCTTTCAACTTTAGACCGCACAAAAGGTTACTGGTGGGTACCTCTACATGGACCTGACAAAGAGAAAACGCTTTTTCCACTCCTCTAGGATTGTTTCAGTTTAAAGTCCTGCCCTTTGGGTTATATGGTGCTCACCTTCCAAAGACTTATGGATAAACTATTAGAACCTTACTCAGAATGTTGCCGAGTTTATACTGATGATATTGTTATCCATAGCAAGACATGGGAAGATCACTTGTATGTTACGCTCACCTGGTTCCCACAGGCGCATCCATCGGACCCGGACAGCTGCAGTCTCCCCCAACGTGATGCGTAGTGAAGAGATGACAGTCTGGACTGGCCCGCCTAATCTTGTCTGCTGGACTTGTAGAAGTATTCTCCTGCAAGTGGAGAAAGGGATTTAGCCACCCGTGGACTTTAGTGATGGCCTCCCCAACTGTTCTCGTTCTCCCCACTAATCACCCTCTTGGTAACCTCACCTTATGTTTTTAAATGATGAGCTCTCCATCCTGCATGGCATGCAGGGGCACGTAGATACCAGTTACTTCACTGGTTTGAAGGTACTGGAGGAGTTCCGGAGGAATAATGACTCCAGTGTCTATAAAGTTCAAAGAGTTCAATATGTCCGATGTTCACTCTTGTTCCATTCCCTCGTTAGGTTGCAGCTGGGTCCAAAAGAATATTGCCTGGAGTCAGCTGATGGCATTCAGGTAAGAATCTGTATTACCAAAGGCTGTCCTGTAAAAGTTGCATGAGTTTAACTTGCTGTTTTCTCTCCCTTTATAGGTGCGGCATAGAAAGATGTGGCAAATTAAAGGAGAATACCTCTGGTGTTAAAGCAGGTAAACCTATGGTGGCAAAGAGATTGTCTTTGTCGGTTTTCTCGGCTCACCTTGTTATTCCTTTTGTTTTCCCCCCAGGTGCTGGGTTTCGACGAAGAAAATGATGGAGGCAGCGCCGAGTTGAAAGATGCGGTGGACTGGCGAGTATAACGCGGCGCTGCTGCTGGCGAAGCTTCGCGTGCTGAAATAATGTCCTTTCCAGGCTCAGAGATGTGCTGGGTCCGGAATCAGGTAAGGAATCAAATGATGTCCGTGATCTAACCTCTTCTCCTTTCTTTGCCTTTTGTCTAGGAGCTCCGGATTCAAGGTGGGCGTGGCAGAAGACTGGATGCTGACTTGCAGACACGGTGAACGTTACGCTGCTGGATGCAGAATAACACGAAGCATGAGCTGCTGTTCGGGCGTGGTTTAAATAGCCTGCAAAGTAGTCCCAGGTAAGAAGTTCCCAAGAACCACACCCGAGTAAAAAATAGTCCCTGTAATAAAATAGTCCCATCCAGGCCTCACGTTGGCTTGGACTCATTTGCAGCATGGTCTGCATAAGGTAAGTAAAGTGTATGAGCCTGGCGCCTATGGCGCCAGGACTGATTTCTATGATGAGCCTGGCACCTAAGGCGGGGCTGTTGGGGTTTTAATGAGTATCTGGATGCCTGCTCCTAGGGCTGATGGACTCGATCCAGTTGCCCGGGTGTTAGGGAGAATTCTCTGTTTAGGCTGAATTTCCCTACCTAGTGAGTCCTCCAGCAGCTTTGCTGGATTTCTGGGGTTTATTTTTTTTCTCCTGCCAAGAGTGAGACTCTTTTACCCTCACTCTTGGGCATGTTGAAGTGTGTTTTCTTGGTTAAACCTTATGTTGAATGGGCTATGGGGTCTTTTACTCCATAGGGCCTCATGTATTTTTTGGATATGGGTTACACAGCACTCTCTGTGCCGTAACCCAGGGGTGTCCTAGGGACTCCCCAACATAGACTCCATACCCTGGGACTGACTACTATCTCCCAGGGCATGTAAAGTCACCAAAGACTTTACTAGTCTTAAATCCTGAACAGAACCAGTACAAACCATCATATTGTGGACGTACTGGCTGGGGCAATTCGATTGCCCCAGGGTCTGTTAGTCGCGGGGGCACGTCTCCGTCCCCCCTGATCGAGTTTTGGCTGGTGGCAGTGGAAACTACTTTTTATATTCGACCGCGAATATTTTCCTATGGGATTTCCCATTGTTTTAGGCTAACACATTTAATTATTTATTTACGGTAGCCTTAAACATACCGCCGGTTTATATATTTATTATTATAACTCCGGTTGGGATTTTTTGCCAAAACTTGATACTAAAATGGCGTTGGCGTTCGCCTCTGTAACTCTGACCCAAAGTGGAGCCCTTTGTCCCACTTTTGGCGGGCTTCTCCACAGAAGCCCTCCAAAGTGGTGCCACTCTGTCTGGGGTACTTAGGAGGGATGGAGGGGGATTTAGGCACCCTGGACTGAGTTACCTAGGTAACTCAAGTCGCACTCCGTCCTGATTGGCCCAAGTGGTGAGCCGGCCGGCTCACCACTTAGCATGGTTGAGTGACAGCTAGGCTGGGTGAATGGGGGTTTGCTGCATAAAAGCAGGGCTTTGGGGACTGGAACTTCAGAAGTCGCCACAGGACCTAAGAATCCAACGAGGGACGAGCTGAGCTGATCTGCTACGACGACACCGCCGGTGGAGCCCTGCTGAACCATCTCACCACTTTTCCCGACGACCGAGGAGAACTCTTAACGGAGTGGCTCCTTCCCTTGACTGGTGGGGACAACCAGTTTTCACCTTCTTTCCGTTCTTCGAGGTATCCCGTGGCCGCCTTGCCAGTGCCAAGCACCCCGGCAACCGGAACCCCACCACTTTTACCCCAACCGCGAAAGTCGGTACAACCCTTTAACCGGAGGACTCCGCGGCTGGTTTCTTCCCGGGCAGTGCAACGACCTTCTTCTTCTGCTCTTCAGCGAGATCTTCTTCTCCCCTGACCGACGTCGAGCCTTGCTGCCACTGCCTGGAACAACTGCCCCCGCTGGAGGATCCTTCCCGTTAAAGTACCGTGTTCCGCCTGGCTTCCCTTGCCACCGACTGTACGAGGTAGTTTTAGCCCTCGGCTTTCGATCCTGGGATTGCCTGGGACACTTTGGCTAAACTTTCTGAGCCTCTCTAACTCTTTTCCGAACTCTTTTGCAAGACTCTGAATCCCTACCAACTGTGTGATCTTGGGCACGTTTTCGCTCTGTCTGCTCTAAGAGTGGGCCCTGCTTAGTGACTTTTGCTCACCTGTGACTTTGTGCTTCGTTGAGCTTACCAAAAGCGTTCTTGACCTTAGAGTGGTGTGGTTATCCTAATTCTGCTCTTTTTCCCTCCCTTCTTTAACCTACTAGAGTGTCATCTAACGTTAAGCGCTCACCTCTGTTTTAATTATGTGGTGTTAACCTAGAGTTGTCTAGATAGGAATAAGGATTGGGACTGCTTTCCATATAACTGTGTTTGGAGTGTTTTATTATATTTTGCTAGAGTGTTTTCAATTTGTGTGTTCTTAAAAATAAATAACTATATACTTTTGAAACCAAGCTCTGGTCAGTGTTTGCTTGTGCTATTGTGCCTGAGTACATATTGTGTATACTTTGCATACTGCCTAACTCTTCTTGAGGGAAGTCTGACTGCTCAGCCACAGCTACCAGGTAAATCTGGGTGGTGCAGACTGCTACCAAGTGGGTTTACTGCTATACCTGTAGTCTTAAATCTTTTGCAGTGTTCCCCAAGGAAACTGCACAGGTTTCTGCCTAACACCGGGGGTAGGCATTATGACATTGTACCACTTCTATACCATTAAGAGAGTGTTAAAAGCTACACTCTCCCCACTAATCACCTCCGATATCCCCTCTTGGTAACCTCACCTTATGTTTTTAAATGATGAGCTCTCCATCCTGCCAATCCAATGAAATGCAAATTGGCCAAATCTGCGGTATAGTATTTTACAATTCTTTTTGTGGGTAATGGTACTGTGTAACAACAAGAAAAAGCGAGAGACGTCATTAAGATTCCTGTGTGGATCTGTACGTCTCCCTTCACAAGTTCAAAGACTTTGACCAGTGAGTTTAAAATGAAGTTTAAAGCTGAAAGAGTAACTTCAACCCCCTTTCGGTTTTGATTTGGGCTCTGTGAGTCTGTTGTTCTGTGTAGGTCGATTTGGCTTCGATTCCACAGATGCCACTGATTCCCTCCTAGATGCCTCTGTTGAATTAAGCAAGTTCCTTTTGGGAAGCGGAGTTGTGTATAGAGTTGGAGAGATTGTTCGTCACCTGTGAGAGATCCAAACCCGGCCCTAAACTTCGAAGCTGGTTGGTCTCTACAGTGATGTTTAGAGCTTCGGAACTCTGATAGTAAGCACATGAGCTAGCCTCAATCATGCTTTTATGTCTCCATCTTTGGAAGAAACAGTCGATTATACCTTTCATGTTAGTGGATGAAAGTGTAAAGTCATGTACATTTGTCAATAAGGGACTTGCTGTACTTTCCACCGAGGTCTTATCAGAAGAGGCCCCTAAGCTAGCGACTTCGCGGTGGATTTGTGCAATGACTTGTACTGCGTCTCTGCAGAGTATTTTTGAATTTGGTAGGGGTCCTCCGAACCTTTCTGTATATGATCCGTTCCAATGTTGAACCTGAGAATCATCTGTTGGAAGGCCCCTCCTCAAATTATAACGAGTTGACATTTCAGCCTGGTTTTCCTCCTTTTAGACCCCAGGTCTGACAGTACCTCTGTGTAGTAGTTCTGTGCGATATAGTCCAAAGTCAAACTATTACCCTTCGATTGAATCACGTAGTTCTGGAGGTTAATTAAGGCTGACCTGATATTATTGAGGAAGTGCAGGGGGATCAAAGGGGAAAAACCCCAACAGTCTCCACCCCAGTGTCTCCTAAAATGATTTACCAGTATTCTCTGTTTCAAACCAAACCCGCTTCCATTTGACCACAAAAGTGTAGGTCGTAGTGTTCGCCGATACTATGAATATGTCGTTGGCGTTCACGCCAGAAACTGTACAAGTTGTAAGAGGTGTGTAGATTTGTCAATACTTCAATGATTCAATGATTGAACTTGCAATTTCTCGTTGAACCGTCCACACCGAACAGCACCACCAGCCCTTTGCTCACTAGGGCTTTACCTATTTAGTTTAATCTCTAAACATTAAACTCCAATACTTTCATTTTTTCAAATATTTTATGAAAGCTTGTTTCAGGATTTCCAATGTCTTTTCCCTTAACTGACCCATAATAAACTAGGATCACCTCATAGCAATCGGTAAGTTTGTCATGTTAGGGCCATATGTAGAGCCTCGGCTAATCCGTTCAAGTTTGTCTTTAATGAACAGATATCTATTTGATTAATTTTGTATCGTGCTGTTTTATAAACTAGTAGATTCTATTAATCTCCACACTACCCCTGGTGTTTGAAAATACAAGATCCGCAGAGAGTATAGCTTTCACACCCCGTCAACGTCTAACGGGCCGCCAACATGAGCTTTGGAAGGCACTAGTGAAGCAAGGGCCTCAGCTTGGGCTGCAGGCTGTTAAATCCCATGCCCACACCCCAGCCGGGGCGTGAAATCTATTCGCACCCTGGAAATTACCAGGGTGCAGATAGTTTCCTTTTTTGCCCCATTTATTTATTTTATTTATTTTATTTATTGTTCGCTTGTTAGGCGATTATACAGTAACTAAATTCTGTTTCAAAGCGCCCAGCTGCGCAAGCAGATATTCTGTCGGAGAATTAAAAAATGGCAGCCGCTATTGAAATGGAAAAGGGTCTAGTTCCCTTTTCAGATGACGGCGGCCATGGAAAACATGTTCCACAATGGCTGCCGTCATCCGAAGAGGGACCTTGTCCCTTTTCTATTTCAGTGGTGGCGGCCAGACAGGAGGAGATCGGGGACCCGAGCGCAAGACTCTGGTCCGATAATTAAGTTGGAGTGAGGGGGGGGGAATCTGGTGATTTGGGGGTGGGAGGTGTAGAGACAAGTGGGAAAGGCTCCTTGTTGCCAACCCAGGTTAGGAAAAAAAAAGGAAAAAAAACTACTCCCTGGGAAGGGCATCAGGTGGCTGGAACAGCGGGCAGAGATTGTGTATTCTCACCCGATGTTGCAGCAACCTGGTTGGTTGGCTCTCTACCCTGGTGCGATATTTTCATTTTTTTAAGCAAATGTCTTGAGAGATGTGACATAGTTGATAGGCGGGTCTCATGTTTAAAATAAAGTATACTCCCAAGGTATTGACTTGGCCTGCAGGCCCATGTGATCCCAGATTTATCTTGCATTTGGAAACACACCTTGTGTAATTTTATAAAACAGTATTTTGGACCACACATTGATTTGCCTGGCTCTATGTGTATATAATTTATTTTATCTGCTTCAATTTTGGAAAGGAGCTACAAACCAGTGGCATGCCGTTGCCAACAATCTGCTTCCATTATATGTTCCTACACTCTATATAACGCAGTATAACACTACAAACTGAATTTCAGCAGCATCCTGTTAAATTTACATTAATTTAGAAAGCTGTAGAAAAGCAGGTTTTGTCAGTTCTCTTGAAAATGCGCCAGTATTTCCAATTATAAACGCAGCCGCACAACAGGATTTGATTAAGTATTATTATTTCTTAAGAGCTGACTTGAGCATCGGGGCCTCCTCCTAGGTAGAAGAACAAATACAGCAGTCGAGAGAAGCCCCCTGCAGCAATTACAAGTACATATTTTTTAGAAAATACCCCAAATCTAGCAGTATTGAATTTTAAAACGTCCTGCTGTCAAGTATTGCCTTCTGGAACTTTTTGTCTTCTTTAAAAAATGTTTGTTCTCAGTTCACAGAAAAACGCAGAGAGTTGAAATTTGATGGACGTATGGAAAAAGAACTTGTTGAAGCTTATGCTTTTCTGTTAGTTGATCGTCCACAGGTAAGAACTGAATATTAAATCTTTTTTTCCAGGTGATTTTTCTGGTTTACTATGGAAATATCATCTTTTCTTGTTGTATGTATGGTAATTTTAAATGCTTCAAATGTATCAAAGGTTGGTGCACTCTGTGTTGTAGGATGTTTTAATCGGGCAACGTCTGATTCAGGGGTACTTTCCACCGACCCCAAACCAAGCGTGCATAATTTCCTTAATTTAATAAAGTTTGTTTTATGAATCTGTGTGCCCCAATTTTACAGAATTGATTCCTTGCAGCCTTTCTCCCCTTTTGGGACAAAAACACACAGGGTTACACAGAAGGTCCATTTATTAACAAACATGAACATAATTGAATCAGTTGAAAGATAAACAAGTTAGGCATCCATGGAATTCCAAGGCCAATGAAGAAAAATAAACCATTATTACCATAGATATCTGCACATTTAATTCACCCTGAGCCTGCATGCACCATGGATTGGAAATGAGCGTCTAGGAGGAATCTTTTATTTGTTAAAAACATCAAATTAGTTCAACATATCTCTGCCTATCCAATTCTCTCTAATTCCCCTTTATTCAAAAAGGCATGTCAGAATTTCAGCATCATTCTAAAAACTCAATTGCAACAGACAGATGGATATTCCTGTGGGTAAATAGCATGTAGAACGAAACATGTGTGTTGGCTAGATTCCCTTCAATGATGTTTCTCTTTAATTGTGTGAAAGCATACCTTTCTCAATATCAATGGTCAACTTAAAAAGCGGGAAAATGGATAGTGACGACTATCCCTCTCCCTTTTATTGTGAGCAACTCAGCATCCTGCTGATGAAGTAACCCGGAAGAGACCTCAGTTTCATTTTGTCTAGGTGTGCACTCAGTGAGATGTCCTATGCTCTTCTGTGCTTGTAGATTGCACAGACTAGGAGATCGTATACACACCCAAGGATCTACTTAATCTTATCTAAGCTCATACACTTCTAAAATATTTACTTATTTCCCAGGATGTACAGTCAGTTGATCTGCCCCTGACCCTCAGAACTTACAAATAATAGGGGACAGGATGTGATCGAATTCCCTTTTGTAATATCCCTTCTCTGAAGATTTTATTTAACATTTGTAGAGGGCGGCAAACCCGTGAGTGTCTGGGCGCTGGAGAGCAGGTAATACACATTACAAGAGCTACCACAGCCAACAACGGAAGACCTAGGCTTCACATATACCAGATTAAGCATAGTCTACAGTAATGAAGTATTTACAGATACAATAAACCCGTAAAGTATAAACAGGTACAGTAATCATCACTAATATTTACATGTACAGTCTTATTCACATAATTTACAGATGTAAGCAGGTGTATTTACAGAAGCAGTATTATTGTAAAGTGAAGATACTGTAAGCATAGAGGCAATGTTTGACGAGTACTCTCCCTGGAGATGGCTACAGATTGGATATGAAGAGCCATAACTCAAGTTTTCTACGAAATGAGGCGTGGGATGGGATTACGTCCCCTTTTAGACTATACTCCCTTATGGATTTCTTTGGCTGATGGTTGGGCACCATCTTGAAGACTGGTGCAATGCTCCCTCCCCCCCCTCTCTAGAAACAGGTGGGCATCAGTTAGCAAGACTGGATTAGTTTTCTCCCACTGCTGTCTGCTCTCTTCCACTGAAGGAACCTCGGATTTTAACTTCTGGTAGGCCTTGCTTACAGTCTCTACTAATAATCTGTTTGGGCACGATTGTATGCTGTACCCTTTGGGTGCACTACAACACCCTGACCCCCTGGCAATAGGAACCCAACCTTTGGTATAAGTCTGTACTACACAGGTTGGTAGCGTGATTGAGCAGCCTATCTTATCTCAAGAGGGGTCAATGTGAGCTGTAGGGGAGTTGCACAAAGATTCACAGTGGCAAGTACTCAAATATACTCTTACACACAAGGTTTCTTGATTAAACAATTATTTATTTAAGTCCGTTCTGGCAAGCATCCTTCAGAAGGGTCAATATAATAGTAACCCACAAATACTCCAAAATACACACTCTTAATATTTCTAGATTAGTAAGTACCCTTTTGGGATGGCAAACGGACACTTCCTACACCCTCAGGTGACTTTAGTAACTAGGACACTGTGGACATTAATATATTACTGTTAGCATTAAGAGTTTGGCAAAGAAAACGGTTATGAGGACAATGCAAGAGATCTCACAAATATTCTGAAAGCAGGTAAGTACTTTTGTAACTTCCCCAATGCAAAGTTATTTAACGCCTTCCTGAAAGGAACCCCGCCAAACACTATGTCCGTGGGAAGAAGAGTCGTTCAGGGATCCAGGCTAGGCCAAAGTCAATTGGGCAAAAGTCTAGGTGAGCTGAAGCACTTCTCAGAGGTAGATAAAAAGCCTTGCACAATGTTTTAGAAGTCTTTGTAGAAAAGAAGAAATGAAAGTAGGGCCACAAGCTGTTTAGGCTTGTGAAGTAAAGAAGCGGTTAGCAACTCTACAGAGCAACCAAACAGGTCTCAGCTGAGAACAAGTGAGGTTACACGACAATAAGCTCTCTTAGACTGTACAGTACCTTTGGTTATAAGAAAAAAGCTTTGGCTGGCATCTTGTTGGTGTGCAGATCCCGTGTTCCTGGGCCTCAGTCGTGAGGACAAGAGGGAGGATGTCTGGAGGACTCCTGCACTGCAACGGGATGATCAGCGACAGAAAAGGACCAACTTCTATTCAGTGGCACTTTGCGGTTTCAGCTCCTTGCGTCTAAGCAAATAGCACCACTGCGGGCTCTTGGCTGTTGGCTTTCCTTGCATCTGGGGTCCAGCACTCTGTTGAGGTGGCTCAGGCTCGGTCTGTCCTGCTTCCTGGGAGTCCGGAGGATCTTCCTGGAGCTCTTGGCCAGCTTAAAAGAAACGCACACGATCTGGTGTTCCTCTCCCTGTCTATTCGGTTCCAGCAGCAACTGCAGGGGAATTTCAACCAGCTCCGAGAGGGTGTCCAGGTGGCTTACTTTGGAGTTGATTGGTCCCTCCAACTCAAGGGGAGAAGTCGTCCTTGCAGGGCTTCTCTAGTCAAAACGAAATTGGAGTTTTAGCACAGCAGCAGGAGTTGCAGCAGGCGTCGTCTTCAAGTTCTTTTTGGATTCCTTCGTCCAGTGGTCGACTCTGCCTTCCTAGCCAAAAAGCCTCACCTTTTATGCAGGTTTCTCCCATTCATTCCAGCCTAGCTGTCTGTCACCCAGCAGGGTGGCTGTCCTTGCCGGACAGCCAGCTGGCCAATCACCTAAGAGTGCATTTCTGTCTCCTAGGAGACTAAGCACAGGGAGTTTCGGGCACCTTCCTTGCTTTCTGCCCCGCCAGACATACTGGAGCTAGAGGGGGGGCTTCACTCGTGAATCCCACCAAAGGCAAAGCGAACAAAGGGACCAAACCTTCTTGCCAAGAAGAAATGGCGAAAAAAAGAAGACCGGGACCATTTTGACAAAAATGGCACCCATGGGTGCTTTACTACAGCTGCGAACGCAGCCCGCAGTAAATGCACACCAGCCGTTAAAAGTAAACCACTGCCACCAGCCATTCCTCGTGGAAAGGGTAACATAAAATTGTTACATGAGAAACTAGAAAAATGGGATACTAGGTAACCGCTCCAGCATCCTATTGTAAGATAGTGTGTGCTGGGTCTAGAAAGTTACAATTGTAAGTAAAGTCAATTTCACTTTACTGCTCTTGGAAACAGTAGTTTATCCAAGAGAAGGTATTTAAACCTTGGGAAATCTGAAAGACTTCCCTGTGTCACTGAAGGTGCTGTGTGACGCAATGCAAAAGATGATGCCTATGGAGTTTTTCAGACTCCACAACAAAAAGGAACAGAGTTCAAATCACATAAATACATGAGTGGGGTAAAAGGGGTCTCCCTCTCTCCAGCTAAAAAAAATAGTCCTCAAAATCCAGCAAAGTTGCTGGGGCTCTCCAAGGTAGAGAGGAATTAGCACATTTCTGAGAATTCTCCTTAACACTCGCCCCCTGCCCCTTCCCCCCCCCTCTCCCCTCCCCCACAGACTAAGGGACAGGAGGAATTAGTCCAACCCTGGATGAATCTCCTTACTCGTTGGTCATGCTTTCTGGAGAGACATCAGCATTTTGGTGATTACAGCCTGACCTGTGTTCTATGGTAAGATTAAACCCCATTAGGCTGATTGACCATCTTAACAATTTAGGATTTTGCCCATTCATCTGCATTTACCATCTCAAGTGTTGGTAGTCTGTCTGAAGAAGTTTAGAGCATACTTGTATGGATCTACTTTTGTAATTCAAAGACCACACAATGGCAAAACACACGTTCTATGGTTACCCACCTCTTTTCAGGGTCCTTCAGTTTTCTACTGATGAAACAGATTGGGTGTTTCCTGTCTCTTATCCAGCTGACTCAAAACTGCACCTATACCTGTATCGGAAACATCTGTTTGTACAATAAAGGATTGGTTGTAGTCAGGCGCTCTTAATACTGGAGCTTGACAAAGGGCTTTCTTAAGTCCTTCAAATGCCTTTGTGCACTCCTCATTCCAACTGACCTCCTTGGGGAATTCGGGGGGTGAGCTCACCACATTCAAGGGAGAAGCTATGGTCCCATAGTTGTCAATGAAGTTCCTATAGTAACCTGTGAGACCTAGAAAGGCTCTCACTTGGGTTTGAGTAGTAGGGGTGGCACATTCTTGTACAGCTTGTACTTTGCTAGGCAATGACCTTATTTCACCTCCTACCTCATGTCCAAGGTAGGCCGCTTTACTCTGACCAATTTGACATTTACTTTCCTTTATGGTCCGATCGGCCTGCTCAAGAGCCTGCAATATGTATCCCAAGTGGTCAAGATGCTCTTTCTAATCAGGGCTGAACACTGCAATGTAATCCAAGTATGCCACACAGGTCCTCCATCCCATTCAGAACATGATTTACCATCCTTTGGAATGGAGCAGGTGCATTCTTTAGTCCAAAAGGCATAACATTAAACTCCTTGGCATGGTCTGTCAGAGCTATTTACCAATAGCCTGAAGTTAGGTCATATGTACTGAGGAACTTGGCTGAACCAAGTTTGTCCACCAGCTCACTTGTCCTAGGTAAAGGATGGGCATCAGTCGTGGTCACTGCATTAAGAGCTCTATAGTCCACACAGAATCTCAATTCCTTGGATCCTGCCTTTGTCACTAGCACAACTGGACTAGACCATGGACTGGTAGAGGGCTCTATTACCCCAAGATCAAGCATCTTGTTGACCTCTTCCTTTGTGGGTTCTTACATGGCCTGACATTCTGTAACACCTTCTTTTGACAGGGAGACAGTCACCTGTGTACGAGCATGATATAAATAAAATATCATACCAGTGAGAATCTCATGCTGGCCCCAAGTGGTCAAGCCTGGTGATAGTGAAAATAGAGGGGCCAACTGATTTAACAGAATTTTGCACTCCTCCTGTTCCAGTGTCAGATCCAAGATCGATTAACTCCTATCTTCCCATCTAAAGGTTGTCCCCTGAGGAAGTCCGGTAGAGGCTCACTCTCCTCCTCTTGAGCAGAGGCTAGAAGCAAAGCTCCCAGTTCTGTTCTAGAGACATAGGCCTTTAGGCGGTTGGTGTGAAGGACCCGGGGGGCCTCCTTAGGATTGCCTATGTCCACCAAATAATTGACCTCCAAGTTTTCCCACAACCTTGAAGGGTCCAATCCATTTGTCCTGTAAGGCTCTCTGTTTTGTAGGTACCATAACCAGAACTAGCTGGTCTTGAGTAAACTCAACCATGTTGGCCTTCTGGTCATGCCAATGCTTCACCAGAGCCTGACCTGCTTTCAAGTTATCAGAAGCTATTGTCATCATGTGTGTCATTCTTCTTCGAAGACCAAACACATAGTCAGTGACTCTCACTGGTTTGTGGGAAGGAAAACTCTCCAACCCCTCCTTGATTAGGTCTAATGAACCTCTAACCGGATGACCATAGAGAAGCTCAAAGGGGCTGAAGCAAAGAGAATGCATGGCAGTAGAAGGTCCCACTTTCTTCTAAGGTGTTCTTCTAAAGCACCTATCATGCTCTTCATTGTTCTATTGAACCTCTCCACCAACCGATTGGTTTGGGGATGGTAGGCTGTTGAACTTGTTGGTTACTCCAGTTTTTCCACATGGCCTGCATGTAGTGGGACATAAAATTGGATCTCCTGTCTGAGATGACCTCCTTAGGGAAACCGACCCTGGTAAAAATACCAAGGAGGGCCTTAGCCACTGCCTGACCAGTAATAATCCTCATAGGTATGGCTTCAGGATACCTGGTAGCATGGTCTACCACAACCAATATAAATTGGTTGCCTGCCGATGTGGGAGTGTCTAAGGGAACAACAATTTCGATTCCTGCCCTCTCAAAAGGGACTCTCACCACTGGGAGAGGCACCAAAGGTGCCATGTTCTTGGCTCCAATCTTGCCAGAAGTCTGATGAGTGTGACAGCATCTACAGAACTTATCTACATCAGACCACATCTTAGGCCAGTAGAAATACAGAGAAATCCTTTCCTTGGTCTTCTTAAAACGTAAGTGACCAGCTAAAGGAATCTAGTGGGCTAACTGTAGAAACTGGGGTTTCACCTCCTGAGGCACTACAAGTCTTCTGTGGTCCCCTGGGGTAGACTCAATAGGTTCACTGCAGAGGAGGCCATCCTCCCAGTACAACCTGTGCTTCCCTGGCTCTTGCCCTTCCAGCTGGGAAGCTGCCTGTTGCTGAAGTCCTTAAAGAGTAGGCCACTCTCTTTGACCTCTGCTGAAGTCTGCCCTACAGGGGCCACCTTCTACAAGCAATGTCTGAAGCTCAGGATGGTCTTTATGATCCAGATCTCCAACAAGGGGAAGGTGTTCTTCCAGCTCGGTCATCAGTAGCTGATTTACCATCCTCTGGGTGAACCGCACACTCTGCCTCAGCTGGTGGAGGAGTCACAGGTGTGACTTTGGACTGTCCTCTCGGGGCTGTCCTGGTTTGGTGCACAGGAGTGCTACCTTTCCTGAGACCTTGGGTTTCCTCTTTGTCTCTTTCTTCCTGGAAATAGAAATGTGCTCTTCCTGTGGACTGGGTGTTAAGGGGTCCTCTGTAACAACCCACTGAGTCATCTAAAGTGAGCTCTCTGGCCTTTCTAGTCTGCTCCTGCTTCTTTTTACTGGGAGGTCAGGGGGTGCTTGATACAACTCCAAGAGTTGTTTAAAAAAAAAAAAAAAGTTTATTGGCAGAGTTATGGCATCTCAATGACAGTTCGCTTCTAATCTTGAGGGTGGAGGTGTAGCTGTGGAGGAATCCGCATCAGCAAGGTAGCTACAGAAGGCAGTCCAGACATTTCTGGGACTAGACTGCGCATGTAGAGAGGCACTGTACTCCTCTTCACATGTTTGTGTCCAGGTAAGGGCCGAGAGCCACATCTTAAAAGTAGGGGCGGGGGGTGGGCGTTTCCAACACTGCAATATGCATTTCTTAGCTACCATGCTTCCCACATTCAGAAATGTAGCCATTTTCTTAATTTCATCACCCTTCCGGACCCCAAATAACAATGCCAACGGGTTAGGATCAATCACCGCACCCACAATCTCAGATAGTGCATCAAGTACATCTCTCCAGAATGCACTCCGCTCAGAGCACGACCAAAACAGGTGAGCATGGTCCGCGTTCTCGGCCCGACATCTCGGGCAGGTGTGTGAGCAGCCCTGTGAGAGCCTGCTCAGTCTATATGGGGTGTAGTACTCTAGTCAATATTTTGTACTGCATACAGCGATATCTAGAATTCAGGTAAACCTTGCTTGTATGAACACATCCTCCTGCATAGATAATCTGTAATATCAAGACCGAGTTCAGTGGCCCAGTCGCTCTGAGCCTTAGGGGCCATGTCCGGGAGCTTTGTTACTAGCATTTTGTACAGGGAGGAGACTATTCTCCGACTATTGCCGGAGTTGGCTACATACTGCAGCTCAGGGGTATCTGGGGGTTCCTCTGGGAATGATGACCACATGCCGCAAAATGCGGCACAGAGTCTATAATACTGCAGCATTTCCAGAGCCAAGCCTGTATGACCGGGGCGCACTGTCTGTGGGGTAATAAACTTTCCTTCCGGGAATAGATCTGTCAATGCTTGGTACCCCAGGCCTAACCAATGTTGAGAAAGAAGTTTGTTGTGGGTAGGCTCTAGCCCAGGGAATCTCCATATGGGGAGTCATTTATAATAAGGGCGGGGAGTGGATGTGAGGTCAAGAAGGCGACGCCACGCTGCATTACTGAATATGTATAGAAGTTTGGGGACCAAAACCATCTTAATCAATGCAAGTCTGCCAGCCAGGGAGAGCGGCAGAGCATGCCATTTGGTCACCTTAGATTCAAAGTATTTCGCACCAGTGGTATAATTTCCAGAGATCAAAGCAGATCTAGATAAGGCTATTTGGACCCCCAAATACTTGATATGGTCAGGTGACCAACGGAGGGGATATTCACAATTCGGCCGCTGGGTTGCGCTAGTGAGGCTGAATATCTCGGATTTCGTGTAATTAATGGTAAAGCCAGAAAACGTGCCTACTTTGATAATGTCTCTCAATATGGGCTCAAGATGTATAGATGGGTCCCTAACATGCAACAGGACAGGGGGGAATCGGCCAGGCGTATGCCCTTGCGGGAATGTCATGCCCTGACAGTCTGCCTTCGGCTCGATGACCAGAGCAAAGAGGATGTGGGGAAAAAGGGCAGCCCTGGCGCATACCCCTTTGTAGCTCAAAGGGATACGAGGTCAATGAGTTGAACAAGACTCTGGCGGTGGGGCATGTGTAAAGTATTTTAATGTATTGGATCATTTTAGAACCGAGCCCCATTTTCTCCAGGACTGCCCACATATATTGCCAAGAGACCATATCGAAAGCCTTCTGTGTGTCCAATGTGACCGCAACTGCCTCAGCGCCCTGGTCTATCCTTGAAAGGACATAAAAGAGCCTTCTAATATTAAGAGCCGTTGAGCGTCCAGGGACAAAACCTCTTTGGTCATCGTGGACAAGGTACGGCATAATTGGGAGGAATCTGTTGGCCAGGGTCTTGGCGAGTATTTTTGTGTCTAAGTTCATAAGCGAGAGGGGCCTATAGGACCCACAATCGTCGCGAGGCTTACCAGGTTTGAGGAGGAACGTTATAATTGCCTTGCACATTGAAGGAGGAAGGGTGGATTCGCGAAGTGCTTCAGACCAAACCTCCAGCAATCTGTGTGCAAGGATGGCGACATGTTCTTGATAGAACTCTGAGGTAAGGCCACTGGGGCCAGGGGCCTTGCCCAGAGGGAGTTCAGTGATGGCGTGGGCTATCTCGTCCAGTTTTATAGGGACGTCTAGCTGATCACGAGTGAACTGGGATATAAGGGTCATAGGGATCTGATCCAGCAGATCTAGTTTGTCCTGTGTATTGTGTACCTGTTGTGGAGTATATACATCAGTGTAGAATTGTGAAAATGGCGAGAGTATTTGTTGGTCTGACCATTGTTGAACCCCTTGAGCATTCTTGATGCATTCAATGTGTGTCTTACCCCCTTCTGCCCGGACTAGTCTATCCAGTGTTCTCCGAGGTCTCTCGCCTTCCCCGTATTACCTTGTTGCGATCGGTCGTGCCAGGTACCTTATCTATCACATAACATGAGATTCAAATGTCTCTAGTTCCGCTCTAATTTGAGCCAACCTGGACGGCATAGCGCTCCAGGTCCTTGAGTCTAGTCTCAGAGCGTTGTAGATTGTTCCTAATGGTCTTTAAGATACTTGCCTCCCGTGAGATGGCCATGACCTGGATGTAAACCTTAACCTTACACCCAAGGGTAGTGTCCCGCTGTGAATTGGACTCAAAAAAGGTCCTAATGTCTGAGAGGGTTTCTGCTTTGAACACTACGTCCAGTAGAGCTTCGGATTTAAAGCGCCAGGCACTGCGAGGGGGCAGGAGGGACCCAAATTCCAAGCATAGTGTCACAGGTGCATGGTCAGACAAAGTGCGGGTTAATATACTAGTATCTTTAACTTTACCAATTAGGTCGCCTGTGGTGAGAAACGGGTCTATCCTAGAGGAGCTGTCATGGACAGAGGAGTAGAAGCTGTATTCCCGCGATTGGGTGTGGAGTGTCCTCCAGACATCCTGCAATCTCAGAGACCCCATATGTGAGTAGGCGCCTAGCTGCTCGTGAGTGGGCCCTGGACGCCGTGCCTGTCCTGTCTAGATCATTATCAAGTATGAGATTCATGTCCCCCACCCTCCAAACTATAGGGACCCCGACATATCCCATCAGGATGGAGGATACTTTATCATAAAATTCTGGGACGTCGACATTGGGGCTGTATGTGTTCACCAACAGGCATTCCAGGCCTGCTAACATGCAATGGAGGATAATATATCTCCCCTCAGGGTCTATGATACTCTTCTTTAATACAAATTTTACAAATTTATGAAGCAAAGTCAACACCCCTCTGGACTGTGTGGAGTATGTAGTATAAAACCTGTTTGGGCCCCAGGAGGGTGCCAGGCATGATGCTAGGCGTCCAAGGGCATGAATCTCTTGCAAGAGGAGTATCTTCACCCCCATGTCTCTGTATGCAGTAATCTTACGGGCTTTAGTGAAGTTGCCAATCCCCCGGACATTCCATGACATCACCTGGATAGCCATAACAGTGTCAGTGGACATCTCAGTATGCACGAGTGTGTGTACGCCAAGAGATGTTGATGAAGAGGCTGCGTTGTCTACCTATCGCGCGCAGTGCCATACTCCATCTGCCTTTTCCCACGGGCCTCAAATCACACCCCCCCCCCACCCTCACTGTGCATCCCCAACCAGCAGTGCATCTGTCTCCTCACCCCCCCCCCAATCCCCGAAGGTGATCCACCCCCAACCTGGCCCCGCCTTTGCAACAGCCCAACAGGAGCTCACGAAAAGCAGTAACAGAACAACAAACATTGCAGTCGCAGCGGGGTGCGCCACTGCCATGCGGCCAACTTGTATGGGAACCTAGGGGTTCCACTACATTTCTTATAGCATTCGTGGCGATCAGGCATCCCCCACTCCTCTAGGATTAGGAGCATGAGGCCCCGTCCCTGGATTGCCAACATGGAGAAGATTAGGCATACATGATACAATGACAGCGGGCTAGAGTAATAAGGTGGGTGAAATGGCCACCCATATGATGCGGGTTAGAGTAAATAAATTGGCAAAGGCGATGCAAGCTGTCGTAGTAAGTGCGTCCAGGCAGAATTGCCAAATCGTGATCAATAGTGCAGGCGAGTAGGATGTTATAGAGGTGCTAATTACACATAAGACACTGAAAATTTGAATTAGAAAACAGGACATCTAGCACCAGGGCTGCTTCACTAGGTTCAGTCGTTTTCGATTAGGTCGTTGGCGGGGACTTGTACAGGGATGGGTGCTTTGATAAATTTCACCGCCTCGTCCGGCACTGTGAAAAAGTACAGTTTGTTATTAAAGGTGAACTTCAGACGAGCTGGAAACAGTATTGCATAAGTAATGTTTCTCTCTGAGTAGTTTTTTGACTCTTGATGAATTGCCGGCGCTCCTGCTGCACACTTGTGGAGAAGTCCGGGAATATTCTGATGGTCTGCGCATCTAATCTGAGTTCGCCCTTTTCACGCGCAAGTCGAAGTATTTGATCCCTGTCTCTATAGCTTAAAATCTTATAGTTTAAAATCTTC
Source organism: Ambystoma mexicanum (assembly GCF_040938575.1). Classification (NCBI taxonomy): domain Eukaryota; kingdom Metazoa; phylum Chordata; class Amphibia; order Caudata; family Ambystomatidae; genus Ambystoma; species Ambystoma mexicanum. The sequence continues at coordinate 335,880,287 of NC_090923.1, read as the reverse complement.
GCGATAATTGTTCTCGGGAAGCTTAAAATCTTTGCTATAATTGGTCTCGGGAAGTCTCCAGGTTTAGGTCTTGGGGCCAACTCTGTGGGCTCGCTAAACTGCAAAGAAGGTGGACAGCTCCGGGTTGCCCTTGTTCAGGTCTAGTTCTAGCCTTTGCAAACTTGTCCATGGCGCCAGTTTTACCAGTGCCGCGGGATCTGTTGGACATCTTGAATGTAGGGTGACCCCACAACCGATGGCGCAAATTTTGTACTTTTCACAAGTAATGCAGATATGAGGACTAACAGTTTCCTAGCCTTGAGGATGGTGCTCCGAGTAGAAGCTGCGTGATGTTGGAGTGGAGAAAGTTCAAGAGCAGGTTGGGAGTAGAGCGAGGTGTGTGGCGCAGCACGTCAACCCTGTACGCAGAGTAATGGCTTGAGGTACGAGATGGTGAAAGCGCAGGCCAGTTGCTTGATGTGCCGCCCTTACTACCGCCCCAGGGGCCTTAATCATATGTGATGATGAAGAGCCGAAGCACAGCAGTGGACCCTCTGAGCAGGCCAGCAGGGCGAGCAGTCAGTAAGTTATTGGAACTCACAGTGGTATTTTTAATGTAGTCCATATCCGCTCAGGGTGTGCGTGCCGAGAGCAGGCAGTCTGGAGAAGGATGGGATACAGACCAGCATGTCTCAAGGAATGGTCATGCTCAGGGCCATTTGCAATGCAGCTGTCAAAGAGAGGTTTCGGAGCAGCCAAGGTTGTGGGGTGTCATCGGTGCAATGTGACACCCCAGGGGTGGCCCGCAAAACAGATGGGGAAGCATAACAGTTAGGGAGTCCTAGTGGCATTCGCCACAAGAATGTCTAACGCTTACACACTGATGGTGCCTAGATACAAAAAGAGTACAGCTGGCGGCACTAGCTTTCCAGTCATAGCAGCCCAAACATGGAACAAACCCCCCTTAGAACTTAGAAAGGACCCACCTTATCCAAGTTTCAGGCGCAAGATCCTTTCATGGATACGATCGAATGAGATCTAACGTAATCACCCTCTCTCACCAGAACCACTCGTACTGAGTGTCACCCCCGTCTATGCCCTTTGTTAAACCTGACCCCCTATAGGGACTTCGGTCTACTACTGCTAGTATCTAGGAATCTCACTGGATCCTCTGGGACTACAATACTTTGGCTGATTGTTCCTGACACTTGGCATTAATTGGATAGCATATTCAGACTGTAACGCTGCTGAACTGTCCCACTGCCTATTCTGTTTTCTATTGTAACGAAGTTCCCAAGTTTCCTTGTAATGCTTGTGCCCGGCTACCTGCGGGTTTGGTTTTTGCGCCATATCAAACAAAAAAACGAACAAACAAGCAGTCTGGGGGTTATCCCAGCGTGTACCAGAGGTAGAGCAGGAGGGGGAGTGTATTGCGGCCAACAGTCCTCCCAAGGGTCAGGGGGCAGCTCACACCCAACGCCTTCACGCACAAACAGATGTCCAGTACACAGGGTTGGCAAAAGTTTATCAGTGGGCAAGGATCCCTGAGTGTGCAAACCGTGGTATACAGTAAGGTCTTACCGTTCCTCAGAGTGTGCCGGCTGCAGCCTGCACTGGTATTGGCTATGAGCCAGCTCCAGCAGGCTCTCGTCACAGGCCTCCCCCCAGCAGAGCCAACAAGTGCAGCGGGGGCACAGCCGCAGGCCCCACTGCCACGGCCACCCCCAGAGAGCCGGGCAGGGTAGCAGGTGCCCCGTGCAGTTCGGGCCCGCTGTCACCGAGCTAGCTAGCCCAGCGGGACCAGGTCCTCCACAGCAGGGCCGCCAGCCAGCACGTCCGCGACCCCAGCTGAACTATCCAGACGTGCAGCGCAAGGGGTCTCCCACACACCGCCGGCCCAGGAACAGGTGAAGATGAGAAGGGCCAAAGGAGCAGGACCCACAACAGCGCGGGCCCCCCTGGGAGGAGGAGCCGCGGCCAGTCCGTCGCAGCAGATCGGGGAAAGCACTCGATGGTCCAGGGAGCCGGAGGGGCTCTCATTCGGTGGTGCAGGATGGGTCCGCCGGCCTGCCTCAGCCGGCCAGGATATGAGGGTCAGGGTGGGGTGGCAGTAGATGCAAGCTCCAGATCCGGCACTGCAGGCGATCGAGGACGAAGAGGCAGGTAGGTCGGATGGCCCGCCCAACAGCGAGCAAGGCTCCGGTCGTCACGAATATCACCAGGCCGCCCGTGATGCAGGATGAGCGAGTCACTCAAAGGAAGAGCCGTTCTTCCCAATTTTGGGTTAGTAGTCGCCCAGCACAACTATCTTCGAGTGGGCAGAAGACCATGGTAGGTGGGTGCCAGGGCACGCCACATTTACAGGATGTCTGTCAGCCGCTCACGGAGCTGAGACTAAGCAGCCATCTTTGGGCTGCTCAACAGTGCCCTCCCCCCAACTCCAAGAGTTTTTAAGTCACTCCCCAACAGAACTCTCCCAGGCACCTCACTTTGTAAATGGACGGGTATTCTTAGTCATATTGTTGCACTGTATGAGAGCTGGTAGTATTGGAACCATCTGGACAGTGCCTCTAGCAAGCTTAGTGGGGCCCTTGGGTCCCTTAGCAACATCCTCCGGTTTGAAAAAGGTTTCATCCACCACTGTAATGCTGGTTCCGGTGTCTCTAATAGCAGGGGGTCTCCTGACCATTTACAAGTACACTGTCCGTGTAATATTCATTTGTGTTATCTGGTATAGAGATATACACATCTAAATTCTGCTTTTCCCACAGGCCCAAGTACACTAAACACTGGCTGAGATGCCAATGGGGTCCTCAGCCAATAGATGAAAGTTACCACTTGCCAAATGAACTTCTCCCTCAGAGAGGAAGGCTAAGGAGGCAGTGTGGACCCCTGAAGGTTTTCCTTACATCTGGGATCCCCTTTCACATGGTCAGTTGACCCACAAGCATAACATTTACCAAATGTTTTTACAAATGGGGGGGCTTCTGCTGACCTCCCTCTGGTTTGGCACCAGAGGTTTCACTAGACTGACCTGGTTTCCCAAATGTCTTACCCTTCTTATGTTTGTGGCCCTCTTTTGGATGGGAGGATTTCGAATTCTCTTTGTCATCTTTCTTGTGCTGCTTACCCTCATCATTTTTGTGAGTGGCCCCAGAATCCTTGAGTGGCCCTGTTAGCAACCCACAAGTCAGCGTTTGCTAGCTTCTTGGGAGCAATCTATTTTGAGTCTGTCAAGTGCTGTCTTAGCTCAGGAGAGCAGGCATCAAAAATAGATTCCAACAAAAATATATTTTGAATTGATTGTGTCCTCCCACGTATTCCTCACCTCAGATATTCGTATCGTCAGCTTTACTGCTTCGAACAAAAATTATTCCCACCAGAGGGTGCTTTGCTCGATGTCGTGGCGTCTATGTCCCTCGAGACGTCATCCGTAGTATAAATAGCTCGAGCCGCACCCGTTGGCTTCAGTTCAGTTTTTCCGAAAGCCTTTGCTTTGTGTGTATGAAAACGCTTCAGTCTTTCGAGATATCTTCGTCATCTAATCCTCCTACCCCTAAAACTGTCTTCAAAAAATGCCAGAATTGCGGGAAGAAAATGTCCTTAACTGGTCCCCATCGAGTTTGCCTCTGGTGCCTGGGTCCTGACCATCGAGTTGACGACTACGGTTCCCATCAGGCTATGACAGGTAAAGCTCTCAAGGAACGACTAGGTAAATTGGCGGTCGGGGAGGAATTTTCGAAGGCCTCTTCGAAGAAAAATAATGGCTCCGCAGAGTCTAGGGAAGAGTCCCGGCGTAAGTCGAAGTCTAGATTGAGGAATCGATCAAGAAAATCATCTTCAAAGAAGAGACTTCACTGATCTCCTTCTTCATCTTCTGATACAGGGGTTATCACTTGTCCATCTAAGCATGATTCCCCTAGAAAATGGGAGGCTTTTAGAGATTTGAGAATGCGACCCGACCCCCTCGAAGAAATCGCGTGAAGACCATGCTCCAGCTCATTCTAAGGATGACGGAGGAAGGTCCAAGACTAGACGCTCTAAATCCGGCAAGATACCGTTGAGGGTGTCATCAAGAGAAACCTCTGTGATACCTCATAAAAAGAGCAAGACAGGCCTATCGGTGCATAAACGGAAGGCGACAAAATGCTGTCAAGTTCCAAACCGGCATCTAAACCTGTGTGGAAGGTTTCCTCGACGCCAGTTTCGAAGTCTCCGTTGACACTTTCCCTCGATGGCGCCTCTATCTAAAGCTCCTTCGACCATATCGAAGCCAGCGTTCACAACATTGACGCCTTAGTCAAGGACATTGATTCCGGCACCATTATCGACGCCATTGGCAAAACCAAGGTCGATGCCATCACAAACCACGGGTAAAATTTGTCACCCTTGTTAAAGACTCCAAGCATTCCCACTAGGTCAGTGCCTTGTCTGGGATTGCTCAAGGGAAGCCCTTATTTATATATTTTTATGACACGTTATACTCTGGATGATAACCCCTTATATAACGCCCCTCTCTGAATTCCCCTGACCTCACTGAGCCAAGAAGTAGGTTTGTTTTGCAATTTAAAAGATTTATTGAATAATTAAATATATATACACATATATATATATATATATATATATATATATATATATATATATATATATATATATATATATATATATATATAATCACACTTATATAAATTAATTGATAACACACTTGTGAATATGAGCAGTAATCAGCAATAGGTAATCCTACAGTGGCACAGTTCTTGGTTACTTATGAATAAGAACAGAGGACTAAGGTAGCAGAGAATGCTTTATATGTTTCAAGGAAATGCAAGGTGGGACAGAATGCAACACAGAAATAATTTGATATGATTTCAGCAAAAGATAATATGATTACTTTTCTCTGACAATTCACTCCCCCCCCTATGCAATGTAAGGAGATGGAAGTAACAGTCTTCAGGAATAGAATCACAGTACAATCCGAATTCAGTTCCCCCCCTAGCAAGCTTAGATCATAGGGATGATTTTAAACACAGGCAAAGTACTTTAAATGTGGTATGCAAAGAACGGAAAAATAGGCTAAAAATGATTTTAATTCCCTATAAGAATTCAGGGTGGGTGATAGCTACTTTAAATCAGTTCAGGCCAGCCCTATCAATGATTCAGGGTGGAAAACGGAATTCCGTAATGGAAGCAAAAGACAAATATTTTTTACACGTGGCTGAAATGAAGCAAAATGTCAAATCGCGGCAATTTAGTCACGTGCGTCGAGCGCAATTACGGAGGCACTATAAGGAGTAGCAAGTCGGTTTAGAGCTAGTTAAATCTCGCTTCTATCACTAAAGGTTGAAGAGATACGGACGATTTCGTGAAGGTAGTTTTTCCGAAATGAAACAATGATTCAAAATGGCAAATTGACACTTTTACAGGTTTAAAATCGGAGAAGGAACACAAGATTCCTATGATGCAGTTCTCAATAGGTTAAAATAGTTTGAATTAGATTATTTTAAACTAAGAGATTGGTTTTGCACAGTTCTGGCTGAGTACTCACACTATATTTTGGACAGGAATGCGACTTCGTCACGGTTCGGGTCAGGATTACCTGCGGTTCTCTAGCCACTGCGTACTGCTTCTGCGTACAGCGATCTGGGTCAGCTCTCAGCACTGCACAGCGATCTGGTCTGGGTCTGGTCTCTGGATCTCTGGTCTCTCTGGATACAGCACTGCTTTCTGGGTCTGCTACCGGTGCTGGCAAAAGTTCTTGGCAAAGAATTCAAACAGCTCGCCCGGCTGTTGAATAGTTTGCAAATGATTTTGAAGCCTGCTGAAAAAGGATTCTGCTTGTGGATTCAGGCCTCTCTGCTACAAGTTCTGGAGTCTGGGTTCAAAGTTCTGGTCTCTGGAGATTGATGGATTTGAAGTCTGGAGTCTCTGTCAGCGTGCTGCGCAGGAATTCAGTTGAAGGTTGGAAAATGAATGTTCCTGCCTGGGTTCCAGTGACTCTTTTTATGTCTTTTGAAAATGGGTGTGGATGCTAACTTTCTTTGCCCAACCCACTCACGATTTGATAGGTCAAGGATTTCTCTTTGACCTGATTTGAGAAGGGAGTAGTGAGTCAGAGTGAGTCATCTTTATGGCATACAGAAAGAACACTCCCCTTTGCTTTTACCTTGGAAAATCATTTTCATAACTTAACACATTTCCCAGATACACAAGTGGTTGACATTACATGTACAGATTGCAGATGACTTAAGGTACATTCTTGTTCAACTCTGATCTTCCTAAGAGCTTGCATTCAAAAATGACAACTTATTTTCATTTTTAGTTGGTTTACCAATATCGGACGTTTACCAAAAATGGCACAAATGTACACCGCCTTTCTACACATATTCCAGTAAATGTCCATGTCTCTAGCTTAGACCCAGTGTCTGTAACATGAATAAATTGTGGGGTTCGGTCCCAGAACATCATACGGAATTGAGTTTAGACTCAAATTGTATGTACATTTTCCATTTTAAGGATCTCCAAATTGTACATTCCTGTCATCTGGTTACAATTAGTGATCAGTCTTTTTATAAAACATATATTTGCCTTCAATTCACGTGTCTGGCTCGCCCCTAGGAACTGGGTGAGTCAGGGATCACATGTCTCTTCTTCCAGGCAGAGCTCTGTTTACAGTCCACACCCAAAATTAACATACCCCATTCAATTGAAAGGGTCTATTGTCTCTCTCTCTCCTCCCGGCTGAAGGGGAAACCCCCTCCCAATCAACGGGGCCATGTGATATCCTGCCTCCTGGTGTGTGTCTCTGGGGTGTTGAGTTCTCAGGAAAGGCAACCCCTTTGAACTTTTAATTGAATCAGACTGCCTCCTGGGAACAGACCTTTGAAGTCCCAGCTAGCTCAGGAAGCTGTTTACCTTCTACAATACAGGTCCACAGTCAGAGTTTAGACCGCTAGCGCCGGTTTTTGGAAAATGCCGGCACTGCACCTATTTTTGGGATCTGTCTTGAATGAATATATTTCCAAAAGAAAGGATTTTACTTGATCCTATATGATCCTTGCTTGACATGGCATTGATGTGGATCTGTAGTAGAGTAAAGTAAAACACTCAACCATAGTTGGATTTTTGTTTGGTGGTTCCGGGCCCATGATCTTAGCAATTTTTGACATTAATAAAAACGGGTTTTGAACAGAACCATCTTTCTTTGCACTGGTGGGTGGCAGGTCAGGGGACCATTTTGCTGTGCGCAAAACTGCACGGTTCTCCAGGATTCTGGCGCAAATGTGGGCTTTTCCGCCCTCTTGGATTTCCTAAGCCCACAGCACCAAATGTTGCAGCATAATAGTCCAAACGTGGGTCAGGACACCCAACAAGCCCCCCCGCCCGACTGCGCTTTGATTTCGAGTCGAGGGGGAGTCGGGTGCAAAGGATGTTTTGATCCACTCGCTGGGATGTCCGCATCATCGTCTTCCAATTCCGCAGATGGCGCAGTTCAGCATCTTTTCCTCCATCCGGTTGGATCGATCGGTTCTCCTCACCTGTCCTGATGGGAATATTGGGCGGTACCCCGGGCCCCTTGGATCTTTGCTCCCGGTCCCCGGGTCGTTCTCCTTGGTCAGTCTCCATGGTTTCATCTCTCCTAGGATGATAAAGCACAGCGGCAATACACATTCCTAGACATTTTTCCACCACTATTAATGGTGTGGCGAACATATGCATTTTATACATCTGGATACATTTTGCAGTCTTCTTTTAAAAAACAAGATCTAACAGGAAACCTTTTCATACCAGAATCATGATATTTTAGAGACTATAGGCGGGATATTTTAGGGTTGGAACTAAATTACTCTGGAGCGGCCCCCTCTGGGATTCCAGAGGATTCCTCCAGTTGCTGCAGTGTGTGCCTGGGATGGCAACACTTTAGCTGATTTATATGTACCCACTTGTCTTACCCTTCTGCCAGACTACCTACCTTTGGGGATGCGGATCTTATAAACTACTGGGGAGATCTTGTCTATAATTTCAAACGGTCCCTTCCATCTAGGCAAACATTTTCGCTGTTTGGCCTGGTTTCTTTGGAAATTGTATAGATAGACCCGGTCTCCCACATTATATTCCTTCCTGGTGGTTTTCAAATCATAGTGAGTTTTCATGCTATCAGCTGATCTTTCTAGATTCCGCTGAGCATAGGCAAAAGCATGTTGGAGGTGTTTCCTCAAATTCTCCACATACTCATGAGTTGTGGAGGCATTGATCAACGTCTGCTCTTGGGTCCTGTAGAGCAAATGCTGGGAAAGCACCATCTTGCGTCCAGTCATCAACTCAAATGGTGACATTTTGGTTGCAGATGAAGGGGTAGATCTGATGGCCATTAGGACCAGAGGTAATCGGATATCCCAATTTGGCCCAGAATCTGCCACAAACCTTTTTTAATATGCTCACAATGGTCCGGTTGTAGAATACTACTGCCCCAGAAGAAGCTGGCCGGTAAGCAATATGTAGCTTCCTTTTGACCCCAGTATCTCCCACATCTTTGTCATCACTTCACCTCTGTCTGACTCAATCCTTTGAGGTAGACCAAAACGGGAAAAGATGTGGTTAATCATCAGGGCAGCTGCTGTTTCTGCCTTGCAGTTTGGGGCCGGGAGACATTCCACCCACTTGGTAAACAAGCATGTGACTGTCAACATGTACTTGTTTCCTCTAGACGAGCGAATCACAGGGCCTACGAAGTCGATTTGCAAATCTGACCATGGCAGTGTCATCCCCCTCTTTTGGAGAGGCGCACGGTGTGTGAGGGATGATGGCTGAAATTGTGCACACACCAGATACCCCTTCAAGTATTGATCGAGGTCCTGCCCCATGTGTGGCCAGTATGCAACCTCTCAAGATCTCAAGTGTTGTATGAAACCCCCTATGACCGGCGGTGGCCGCGTCATGGGCGTGACTTAACATCAGGCTTCAGAATGAGGTAGGGACCACCCACTGATCATGGCCAGCTTGGGATTTCCTTACCAACAAACCTCTTGGATTCGGAACATCTTTGGTCATTTCATCAACACTCTAAGGTCCTCTTTCCCAATGTAATCGGTATCCGTCAGGGGAAATTTCTCAGGGTCCTCAATGTGTTGTTAAAACTTACCAATTATTGGATCCCCCTTTTGAGCAGTAATCACATCAGCATCAGGGGTCTCCTTACTCCATTGTGCAGTTGAAAGATCATTGTGAGCATTTGTCTGGGACCTAGTGATAGCAGTGACCTGGATTTCCCCTAAAAGGGACTCAATTTCTATTAGATCCCCTTGGTTGGCCCCGGTTTTGGCCAGCTGATCAGCTAAGTAATTTCCAGTTTTGTCTGGTCCCTCTACTTTGGAATGACTCTTGATCTTTTTCCAGTAGATGGTCATCCCATTCAATGTGACCAGATCATCAATATTTTGGATTAACTTCCCATGTTTCAGGGGTTTGTTGTTAGCACATAGCATGCCTCTGGTTTTCCAATTGACCAGGTGCTCCACGAACCCGTTCCGTACATAATCCGAATCTGTGATTATGACCAGTTTGTGGAGTCGATGTTGGAAAGCAGTGAGGATGGCTTGATGCACAGCCATCAACTCTGCTACTTGACTACTTAAGGGACCAATTTTGTTCCCAGCGGAGGGTTTTGGGGACTCATTCACTCATGCATTCCCTATGCCGGCCACCAGTTCTTTTTCCCCATTGTTGTCAACATGGTAAGAGCATCCATCCATATAGACAGTGGGCATTCCCTCACACTTGTCCTCTTCAAAGACTTTGTGTGGGGAATCCATGTTGTCCTTGAGTTTTAGACTTTTGTCCTCGAGACACTTTTCTCTGGCGCAATCATGCAAGTCAGCCAGACCTTGCGCGAGGGGACTCTTCTTGTTTTGGCCATATCTGACCTCCACAGGAAAGCATTGCATTAACAGAATCCAGGAAATAATTCGGGAATTACGCACATTGTCATGATCTCTGCTTCCAAAAGATCAGGACTTGCCCGACTCCCTTGGAAGCAGACCCATAACCCCGGTTCCGAGTGCCAGCCAGTCCCAATTGGGACCTTTTGGACCCTGTCCTGGCGCCAGTGGCACCAGGCTCATAAAGATGCCCAGTCCCAGCGCTGGAAGCGCCGGGCTCATAATGCTTGGGTGGACTTACCTGCAGCAGACCATGCTGCTTACTTACCTGCCAGTTGAACCCCTGATCCTCTTCTGTTTGGGACTACTTTTCCTGTTGGGTGGGGCAGGAGCCACTCCCTAGGTTCAGAACACTGGAACTCTTCTGGAAAGCAGGAACTCTTTTCTTACCTAGGCGTGGCTGTGGAAGGAGACACCTAAGCACTACAGGAGGCTATTTAAACCACACCCGATGGATGAATCTTGCTTTGCATTATTCTGCATTCTCTGCAGCAGAACGCTCATCGTGTCTTCTGCTTCTGATCCTGGGCCTAAGGGAACAAAGGCTTACCATCCTGGAATCCAGTCTTCAGCAGCACCTGTAAAGACAAAGAAAGAACAGGTTAGCACTACGGTCTTCAGTGGCAGCGCATCTCTTACCTGGTCCATCGGCTGTCACCAACGCCTCGCGCTGCATTCCGGCATCTGAAAGACAAAGGCTTACCTACTCTTCGCATGCTCCGGAGGTTTTCGCACTGCATTCCGGCATCTGAAAGACAAAAGCTTACCAGCTCTTCGCACGCTCCGGAGGCCTTCGGCGCTGCATCCCGCATCTGAAAGACAAAAGAAGGTGCGTTTAAAGATATTGGGCAACTTTATTACTCACGTGCCATTACTCCTTCCCACGCCGAATCCAGTGGGTATTCCAGCACCCTTCAGCTTCTCTAAAGCTCCGAACTTGTACCTGCAAGATAAAAGGGACAGTTAGTGCGCATCGTGAAGCAGGCTACAAGCGCTTACTTACGTGCTTCCAGGCACTTCTATTCCTCACGCGGTTTCGATCCTCATCTCTCATCAGCCCGCCATCCGCCATCGCCGGAACCCTGCAAAACAAGAGATATCATTACAAGACTTTTAAGACATTTGAAGTGCCCAGAACTTACCGTTCATGCAGTTAACGACGGACAGCAGTCCTCTGAGGTCAAGAGGCCTGCACCCTTATCCAGTGAAGAAACTGGTTACGGCACCCTGCCCCGAGGCAGATGGAGAGCTCGGCGTTCACTTACCTAAGGTGAGGGCGTTAACCTTTGGGGTTCTACAGGAGAAGAGAAAGGGAAGAGGAGAGAGGCACCCAATAACCCCAGTTCATTAATCCCATATTTTCTATCTGCAGACATCTTACTCTTCGAGTCAGACATACAGTGCACAGAGGTCCAGCCCAAAGAGCCAACCGTGTTACCCATCACCTTTGAAGATACGGCATTCACCCAGTGAAGACCGGCGCCTCCGCGGGAATCAGGTGAGCGTTACACACATTTCTGGCCCGGATTCTGTCACTTTGGAGATATTGCAGAGGCTGATGTGGAGTCTCCACTATGATGTGTTCCCCCTGGATGAACAGGCGGTAATTCCTCAATGCCCACACCGTTGCCACGAGTGCCTTTTCACAATCGTTGAATTTTTCCTCCACAGAGGATAAAGTTCTGCTCGCATAGGAGATTACTTTATTGACTTGTCATGCTTTTGGTATAATACTGCCGTCAAGCACGTATTAGAGAACCCTTTCTCCAGAAAGAAATCCTTGTTTCTGACAGGGTGCGCTAGGCAAGGCGCTTGTGAGAAGCTTCTTTTGAGTTGTCTTACTGCCTCGGATTGTTCTGGACCCCATTCCCACTTGACCCCCCCCCCACCCCCCATCAAAAGATGAATCAGGGGTCTGGTGATCTCTGCGTAGCCCTCAATGAACTTTCTGCTGTAATTAGTCAGTCCAAGGAGGCTCCTTAGTTCCCGCAGAGTTGTGGGAGCCTTTAGTTTCTGGAGTGCTTCCACTTTCTTTTCCTGGGGACAGAGACCCTGAGGAGTAATCTCATGCCCCAAAAAATTAACACGTGTTCTACACCACTGTGCTTTCTGAAAGGAAGGTTTTGCTTCGGCGGCCCTCAACTGTGTCAGAACATAACGGATCTCCGCTATGTGTTCTTCCACAGATGAACTTTTGATGAGGACACCATCTACATAAGCCAGGTTAACCCTCGCATCCAGGTCGGGCATGGCCTTATGTAGGAAAATGTTGAACTCATTGCCGGAGTTGAGGTATCCGAAGGGAGTCAGGGTCCATGTGTACTGCTGGCCCCCAAAGGTAAAAGCCAGTTTGTATTGGTCCTCCCTACTGACAGGCACGGTCCAGTATCCATTGGTCAGGTCTATTGCAGTGAATAGCTGTGACCCCTGAATCTGGGCCAGCCCTTGGTCAATGTAGGGCAGAGGCCATCGGGAAGTATGGACCAGTTTGTTGAGCTCCCCAAGGTCGGCACAGAGTCTCCACTGGCCGTTTGGCTTCAATATTCCCAGCACCGAATTATTGAAGGTGCTGTGTACTGGACGGATTATTCCCCGGGACTCAAGGTTCTTAATTATTTCAGTAAGGGACTCCATGGATGCGAGAGGCAAACGATATTGCTTCACAAACACTGGAGTCATGCCAGGGTCCGTGGGAATTGTTGTGTGGATGTCGCAAAGAGATCTTGGAAATCCAAGAAAACTTGTTTCAACTTTTGCTTCTGTTCCAGAGTCACGCAGGCATCAGCTAGGTTGACTCTCTTCCACCATCTGCCTGAAGCCTGGAAAGACTTCAGGTTTTGCTATCTCAGCGGCCTCCTCCAGCTGGGTGGAGAAGTCCCTGGTCAGAGTGCTGATTTGGACCGGAGGCTTCAGGTGGGAAAGGCAGCCCTCATGGACCTGGAAAATCGCCTCATCCCCTCTGAAGTCACAAGTCACATCTTCCTTACCATAAGGGCAAGAAGTGTACACCTGGAAGTCCCCATTCCCCCCCCCCCCCCCATGCCGGGTAAAGATCCTGTCTGGTGTTGTATTGTCATCACTGTCAAGACAGTCCTTGGGGATTGGTCCTAACAGTTCATTTCCTAGATCAATGGAAAAATGTCGGTCATCAACCGCCATTCCAATAATAGTGTGTGCGGCTAGAGTAAAACTCTTTAAGTCGCTGTTATCCACCTCTATTGGAATGGTGTCATGTTCTATGTTGACTAATGGTGTTGGGTTTACCCCTAACCCTTGTTGTTGGAGGAAAGCGTTTAGATGTATGTAAGCATCAGGGTTTCTCAAATGTTGTCCTCTTTTAGCTTTCACTTCAGGGAGAATTGTCGGGATGTCCTTTAATGCCATCTTAAGAAAGGCAGCCGATTACTTTCAGATCGCCACCCAAGTAGTCATACCTGAACAAAATTTTGTGGAGGACATTCTTAAAGACCGCCCACCCCGTCCAGTAAAGCCATTCCTCTCCTAAACTACATTAAAAGGAGATTTGGCTCCTTCTCTTGTCACACCAGTCCAGACCAGGGCAGTAAATCCAAGGGTGGAGAAATTATTTCGTCCATCGCCTACTGACCCTCAATATATTAAAAGCCACGCCACCCCCGATTCCCTTGTGGTTACCACCACCCGGAAACGGACGGGAGAGGCACCACCAGATAAGGAGTCAAAAAGATTATATGCCTTGGGTAAACGTGTATTACCACGGCAGCTGCTTTTACCACGCACATAGCAAACACCACGTTGCTTGCCAGTTATGCAGAGGTGCTATGGAACCATATATAAGGTGGTCTCCAGGAGGTACCTGAACCCGCAAAAACCAAATTACTCGCCATCGTGGCCGAGGGCAGGCAAGTCCACCATAATGTTTTTAAAAAACACTCTGGATACTGCGGAGATGGCAGGAAGATCCATGGCTCAGGGTACACTGCTTAAACGGCACGCTTGGCTGTGAAACTCTGGCTTCAAGCTGGAGACACAAGCAGCTCTTATAAACAAACCTATTGAAGAGTCGAATATCTTTGGTAAAGCAGGCGACAAGGCTCTGGAGACTGGCAAAAAGAGCATGATACTCTTAAGTCCCTGCAGCAAATCGCACAAAAACCCTCCCCCCAGAGAGGAAGCGGTTCTCGCGGTTCCTTTCAAGGCCAATCCCGTTCCGCCCAAAACATGTACAACACGGGAAACAACTGGAACTCTGGTGAAGCAACCTGCATCCCCGCCAACTATCCACCTAGGGGTCAGCGACGCGGGAAAGGCAGAGGCAAAGGCCCCAACTCCAGGGGTTCCACAGCCTCTGGTCAGAAATGACCTACAGATCCAGGTTCCTTCCCATGTTACCCTGGTCGGGGAGCGCTTAACATCTTTACTTTTGGCATGGGAGGGGATTGCTGTCATGATCCCTGCTTCCAAGGGGTCAGGACTTGCCCCACGACCTTGGAAGCAGGCCCATAACTCTGATCCCAGGAACCAGCCAGTCCCTATTGGGACCTTTTGGACCTTGTCCTGGCGCCAGTGGCGCCAGGCTCATGCAGGTGACTGGTCCCGGCACAGGAAGCGCCGGGCTCATATTAGATAAGAGTGCTTGGTGGACCTACCTGTAGCAGACCATGCTGCTTACTTACCAGCTAGCTGGTCTCCTGATCCTTCTCTGCCTGGGACTACTTTTTCTGTCTGGGTGGAGCAGGAGCCACTCCCTGGAAGCAGAACACAGGAACTCTTCTAGAAATCTGGAACTATTTTTCTTACCTGGGTGAGGCCGTGGAAGAAGACGCCTAAGCACTACAGAAGGCTATTTAAACCACACCCGATTGGTTTCACTTGCTTCGCGTTATTCTGCATCTGCAGCAGGACGCTCACCGTGTCAGCTCCAGGAAACCTCCAGCTCCAGATCCTGTGAACACGAAATCACCTGCTGGGATCCAACCTTCAGTCTTCAGCAGCTCCTGCAAAACAAAGGCACAGGTTAGGCTAAAGCAAAGGCAGCGCATCTACTTACCTAATCCAACGGCAGCATCCAAGGCGCCTTTTTCAGCCTTTCTCTTCCGGCATCCGACATCTGCAAAGAGAAAGAACATCGGTCAGTAATATTTAATATTTGACTCTCAGGTCAACATCAACATCATTAATGTTTGTGAATGGTACCGTCTTGGTCCAAGGCCCTCAGGCCAACCTTCTCCACTTTGATGAGACGCTGGAAGCATCCAGCAATTTCCTTTCTTCTCCTGCCGTCCCTTACCCCCAGACCCCCTCCTCCTTGGCTACCTTGCCCTTTCCTCCTTCCCTACCTGCCCCCCTGGGGCTTCTTTTACACCTCTGCAGGGCATACCTCCTGATTTGTACCCCTCCCCGGAAGTCTTTCAAGGACGACAACCTTCTCTATATTGCCACTCTTAACTCTCGCTCAGCTGTCAAACATTACATCTACTGCCTTCTGGAGGAACTTTACCTCAATGTCCTCGGTCTCACCGAGAACTTGGTTCACG
Organism: Ambystoma mexicanum; assembly: GCF_040938575.1. Classification (NCBI taxonomy): domain Eukaryota; kingdom Metazoa; phylum Chordata; class Amphibia; order Caudata; family Ambystomatidae; genus Ambystoma; species Ambystoma mexicanum. The sequence continues at coordinate 335,864,857 of NC_090923.1, read as the reverse complement.
GCCAGCTCTGTCACGAGCCTCGACACTCTCCTTGCTGACGGCTACAAGATCCTAAGCGGCCAGGTCTAACTGATCTGATGGGGGTGTAGCCCAAATCTTCCCAGAGTGGATTCCTGCCTCTGCCATTCATACGCAGGCCTACTCTTTCTAATGCCTTGTCTGCAGTCTCTCGCTCTCTCTCTCTCTCGCTCTCTCTCTCTCGCTCTCTCTCTCTCTCTCTCTGTCTCTCTCTCTCTCTCTCTGCTACTATTTATCGGCCACCGGGTCAGATCTCCTCCTTCCTCTCTGAGTGGGCGGACATCTCCTATTCCCTCCTAGTACCGACCACTGAACTCCTCCTTCTTGGAGACTTCATCATCCACCTTGATGCTTCCTGTCCTTCCTCTGGACTCTTCTGCGACTCTCACTCTCTATTCTCCCCTTTGGGTCAGCACACTCTGGATGTTCTGATATCCTCATACCTTCCCCTTTCAATCCCTCTCACCACTCCTTTCTCCTGGAGTGATCACTTTCTCTTTTCCTCCCAGCTCACCCTCTCTAACCCTCAGGCCAAGCCAACTCCATCACTGCCACTCACCACCTCGGTCATCCGACCCATGAAGCGCATGTCAGTTGTGGCTTTTTCATCCCCCTTCCCCCTTTAGCTGACTCGCACCCTGACACGGCCCTTTCCATGCTCCACTCTGCTGTATCTGATAGTCTCGATGTTCTTGTCCTTGTCATGAGGATCAGCCTGAAGCTGTTAAACGCAAGTGCAGGGTGGCTGAGAGGAAATGGCGTGCTTCATGTACATCCTCTGACAAACTGGCCTGCCGCCTGCTCCAAAGTCAATACCGGCTCTCTGTCCTCACCAAGAAGAGAGCTCACATCCAAGCCTGTGTCTCTGCGGCATTTAACAACTCGGCTGAACTCTTTAAAATCTGCAAGGAACTGGCCAATCCTGTCGCAGTCTCTTTCTCTCCTGTCTCTTCACAGACCCTCTGCACGGCACTGGCATCTCATTTCATCTCAAACTCCGGACATCCTGTCCTCTCTCTCCTCTTCTCCTCTCCTCTTCCTCCCTCTACTCCCTGCTCTTCTTCAGCCACCTCTCCTCCCTCCTTCTTTGCCTTCCCCCTGTTCTCCCCAGACAAGGTTTCTAGACAAGTCTGATCTATGAAAGTCTCGTCAAAACAGATTCTCTCCTGTTCCTCCAAAAACATCAAGGACCACATTGACACCCTGGCTGATTTCTGCAACCACTTGTTCGCCACTGGAGTCTTCCCTTCCCCTCTGAAGCACCCCCTTGTGCACCGTCTTCTTAAGGAACCCTCTGCCGACCCCTCCTGCACGGCTAACTATCGCCCAATCTCTGTCACTCCTTTCCTGGGAAAACTCCTGGAAAAGCTGGCCATCTCCAAGCTCATGCTTCACACTGAGTCTGTTGGTTGTCTCCATGATCATCAGTCTGACTTCAGAGCTGCCAGAAGTATGGACACTGCTCTCCTGAACATCAGTGAAGACCTGCTTTCCTACCTTGATTCCAACACCCCCTGTGTCCTCATCTTACTTGATCTCTCTTCCGCCTTTGACACGGTCAACCATGCCCTTCTGCTCAACCATCTCCGTGATAACCTGGGGTTCACCGGTCAGGCCCTGGCGTGGCTGACTTCTTTCCTCTCTGGTCGACCCTCCCAGGTACAACTTGGGTCCTTCCTCTCCTCTGTCTCTACCTGTGGTGTTCCCCAGGGGTCTAACCTCTCTCCCTGGCTGTTCAACCAATATCTGGTACTTCCTGCCCACTGCATTGCCACGCTCTGCTCCAACTTCCAGTGCTATGCGGATGACACTCTGCTCATTTTCAGGCTACCCTCAGCCACCTCTTCTCCCTCTCTCATCTCGGACTGTCTGTCCGCCATCCAGGAGTGGTCTACTGTCAATGATCTCTGCCTTAATGCCAGTAAGACCGAGATTCTCCTCATCGGCACCCCCGCTCCCTCCTTTCCTGTCACTCTGGCCGGCCTCTCTTGGCCCTCTTCCTGCTCCCAAATGTGAGGCTAAAAACCTTGGGGTTATCTTCGATTCCATACTTTACTTCTCTCCTTACATCTCTGACGTCTCGTCACACTACCAGCTGCATCTCCTTAGAGGTATTCTTCCTTTCCTCTCCTTCCCCCAGAAGCTCTCTGTCTCCAGCTCTCTGGTTCTCTCAAGGCTGGATTATTGCAACTGCCTCTTTCTAAAGCTGCCTGCTTCTACTCTCCGCCCTCTGAAAATCATCCAGAACAGGACTGCAAGACTTGTCCTTTGCCTCAAGGCCAGAGATCGTATCTCTCCAGGACTGAAATCTCTGCACTGGCTCCCAGTGGCTGCGAGGATGAAGTTCAAAATCCTCTGCATTGTCCACAAGGCTTTCCAGGTCTTCAATACCTTCAACTTTCTATGCCTAAAATATCTTCCTTCTCAAGCTCTTTGCTCATCCACCTCCAACTCCCTCAGGGTCTGCCGCTTCTCTAAGCAACGTGTTGGTGGTAGATCTTTCTTTGGCTGTGGCCTCCCTCTGGAACAGCCTTCCTGCCTCCCTGAAACTTGTGGAGGATCATCTTCGGTTCCGGAAGCAACTCAAAAACGTTCTTTGCTTCTGCTTTTTCCCCTCCTCTCCCCTGCCGACTTCCTGGCTGATAATGAAACTGCACTGGTTATCTGGCCACCCTCTGATCTCGGCCCCAGTTCCCCTCCCCCGCCAGTCGCACACCTGCACTGCCTTCCTGGCAACCCCTGCACTGGGGACTGTTTTTCTATTTCCCTACAGTCCCATTACTGACACTTGACGTCTGCACTTACCCTTGCCACCTGCCACCTGCTGGCACGTATTGTCTATTTATTCTATTATCCCATGTACCGCACTGTCTCCTCCGCCCTGCACTTTCCACCTTCCCATGCACTTGGGCGATCTGAATGACAACTGGCCTAGTAAGATAATTGTCTGTCTTCCCTCTGTTCCCCCTCCCTTGCCTCGTCGCACCTTGAAACACCTGTGTATAGGCGTGTTATAAATGCCATATCATATCAATGGCCTTATTTCACCTCCTCCTACCTCATGTCGAAGGTAGACCACTTTACTCTGATCAATTTGACATTTACTAGCCTTTATGGTCAGATTGGCCTGGTCAAGAGCCTGCATCACATATCCTAAGTGGTCAATATGTTCTTTCCAAGTAGGGCTGAACACTGCAATGTCATCCAAGTATGCCATGCAGAAGTCCTCCATCCCATAAACGGTCACCAGTGAGAATTCCATGCTGGCCCCAAGGGGTCAAGCCTGATGGTGAAAACAGAGGGGCAAACTGATTTAACAGAATTTTGCACTCCAGCTGTTGTTCCAGTGTCAGATCAGAATAGAGATTTACTCCTATCTTGCCATCTAAAGATTGTCCCCTGAGGAGGTCAGGTAGAGGTTCACTCTCCTCCTCCTCTTGAGCAGAGGCTTGAAGCAAAGCTCCCAGTTCTATGTCTAGAGACATACGCCTTTAGGCGGTTGGTGTGAAAGATCCTGGTGCCCAAGTACACCAAATAATTGACCTCCAAGTTTTCCCACAACCCTGAAGGGTCCAATCCATTTGTCCTGAAAGGCCCACTGCCTTGTATCTACCATAACTAGAACTAGCTGTGTTGGCCTACTGGTCATGCCAATGCTTTACCAGAGCCTGACCTGCTTTCAAGTTATCAGAAGTTTCTGTCATCATGTGTCATTCTCCTTCGGAGACCTAACACATAGTCAGTGGCTTGTGGGATGGAACACTCACCAACCCCTCCTTGATTAGGGCCAATGGACCTCTAACCGGATGACCATAGAGAAGCTCAAAGGGGCTGAAGCCAACCCCTTCTTGTGGGACTTCTCAATAAGCAAAGAGAAGGCATGGCAGTAGAAGGTCCCACTTTCTTCTAAGGGGTTCTTGTAAAGCACCTGTCATGCTCTTCGTAGTTCTATTAAATCTCTCTACCAATCCATTGGTTTGGGGATGGTAGGCTGTTGAGAACTTGTAGGTCACTCCTCAGTTTTTCCACATGGCCTGCATGTAGTCGGACAAAAAGTTGGATCCCCTGTCTGAGAGAACCTCCTTAGGAAAACCCACTCTGTTAAAAATACCAAGTAGGGCCTTAGCCACTGCCTGAGCAGTAACAGTCCTCCATAGGTTTGGCTTCAGGATAACTGGTAGCATGGTCTACCACAACCAATGTAGATCAGTTGCCTGAAGATGTGGTAGGGTGTAGGGGACCAACAATGTCGATTCCTACCCTCTCAAAAGGGACTCCCACCACTGGGAGAGGCACCAAAGGTGCCACGTTCTTGGCTCCGCTCTTGCCAGAAGTCTGACAGGTGTGACAGCTTCTACAGAACTTATCGACATCAGACCCCATCTTGGGCCAGTAGAAATAAAGAGAAATCCTTTCCTTGGTCTTCTTTGGTCTTCTTAAAGCTTAGGTGATCAGCTAAAGGAATCTCATGGGCTAACTGTAGAAACTGGGGTCTCACCTCCTGAAGCAGTCTTCTGTCGTCCCCTGGGGTAGACTCAATCGGCTCACTGTAGAGGAGGCCATCATCCCAGTACAACCTGTGCTTCCCTGGCTCTTGCCCTTCTAGCTGGGAAGCTGCCTGTTGGCGAAGTCCTTCAAGAGTAGGACACTCTTTGATCTCTGCTGAAGTCTGCTCTACAGGGCCCACCGTCTGCAAGCAAAGTCTGCAGCTCAGGATGGTCTTTAGGATTCAGATCTCCAACAGGGGCAAGGTCTTCTTCCAGCTCTGTCCTCAGTAGCTGATCCACCATCTTCTGGTTGCACCTCACATTCAGACTCAGATGGTGGAGTAGTCACAGGTGTGACTGTGGACTGTCCTCTTGGGGATGTCCTGGTTTGGTGCACAGGAGTGCTACCTTTTTTGTTAAGCCTTTGGGTTTCCCCTTTGTCCTGGAAATAGAAATCTTCTCCTCCTGTGGACTGGCTGTTAAAGATTCTTCTGTAACAACCCACTGAGAGTTATTTAAAGTGAGCTCTCTGCCTTCCTAGTCTGTTTCTGCTTTCTTTTACTGGGAGGCCTAGGTGTGCTTGATACAACACCAGAGTTTTTAAGTCATTCTTCAGCAGGATTCTCCCAGGCACCTCACTTTGTACACTGACAGGCATTCCTATAGTCATATTGTTGCACTGGATGAGAGCTAGTAGTATTGGAACCATCTGGATAGTCTCCAGCAAGCTTAGTTGAGCCTTTGGGTGCCTTAGCAACATCCTCGGGTTTGAAAAAGGTATCATCCACCACTATAATGTTGGCCCAAGTGTGTCTAATGGCAGGGGTCTCCTGACCATTTACAAGTACACTGTCTGTGTAATATTCATTTGTGTTATCTGGTATAGAGTTCTACACATCTACATTCTGCTGTTCCCACAGACCCATGGACACTAAAACACGAAGAGACTCCAATGGGGTCTTCAGCCAATAGTTGAAAGTTTCCACTTGCCATATGAACTTCTTCCTCAGGGAGGAAGGCTAAGGAGGCAGTGTGGGCCCCTGAAGGTTTACCCTTGCATCTGGGATCCCCTTTCACATGGTCAATTGACCCAAAAGCATAACCTTTACCAAATGTTTTCTGGAACGGGGGTGTCTGCTGACCTCCCTCTGGTTTAGCACCAGAGGTTTCACTACACTGACCTGGTTCCCCAAATAGCTTACCCTTCTTATGTTTGTGGCCCTCTTTTGGATGGGAGGTTTTAGAATTCTCTTTGTCATCTTTCTTGTGCTGCTTCCCCTTCATCCTTTTTGTGAGTGGCCCCAGAATCCTTGTGAGTGGCCCTGTTGGCAACCCACAAGTCAGCAGCTTTTGTTAGCTTTTTGGGATCAATCTATTTTGAGTAAGCCAAGTGCTGTCTCAGCTCAGGAGAGCAGGCATAAAAAAAATAGATTCCAACAAAAATAGATTTCTCGTTCCTTCAAAGGAGTTCCCTCTGTAACCCTTAACCCAACCATCTAGGTTTTTCAAACATTCAAACACCTAGGTACCCCAAAGGGTACCATCAGTCTTTTTGAGGGTCCTAAGCCTCCATTACAGCATCAGTTGCAAACTCAGGGAGCTTAGACAAAAGCCAAGGAATCAACTGATTTCCTGTGAAACCCTGACTCTCATAGTTCTATTCAAAAGCACCCAACCAATCCAAAATATCAGGTTTCACGTCACATACTCACTGCTTCTTTATGCATGCAAGGTCTCTTTGGACTGGAAGACCCAGAAGACTCTGGGATAGAAACATTTTCAAGAGACAATTTCTTCATTTCAAGAGCATGTTGCATTTCCATTTCCCTTAGTTTGATGTCCTGATCTTTGGTTTCAGCTTGGATTTGTAATCTTTTTAATTCTAACTCAAGTCTCATTTCCTCAAGAGACATACATTCTGGACTCAGTGATGGACCTTGTGGGGTTCCTGTGGCTAAAGATTGAGGCATAAGGGCCTCTTAAGGTAAAGAGGGGCTCTCTTCCTGAGACGACTCTGACTCTTCAACAATATTAGAGTTAGACTCTGAATTTTCATCCTCCTTATCATTTTCCACATTTCTTGGGTTAGGTGTGACAGGCCTACTACCCAGACTTTGATTATTCAACAATCTTGCAATTAGTTAATTTTTCTTTCCTTTAACAGGAAGATTCCTGATTTTACAAATTTCTTTCAGTTGCTCTACTGTTAAAATGATCAGGGCTTCCTGCCTGAAGTTACCCATATCTGGCCTGTTAACATTGCTTTTCTAGTGGAGCTTAGCCTTGTGAAGGTTTTTAGTTGAACAAAAGCAAAGCAAATTCTTTTTTTAAACTTTAATTTTTTATTCACATTTTACAATGAAAAAAACTGAACAACCCCAATCCCCTCCACGCCCCAAATCCCCCACCCCAACATCAACCCGCCCCTCACCCCCGTGTCCAGACCAGAGCTATTGTCTCGGGAGACTTTTCACGTCCTCTCCTTATCCCATGCTGAGGATGTGATGTGTCTAGTGACCGTGACTCCGGTAGGCTTGGAGCTGTTTTTCCACGGGCGTGGGCCCCCTGTCGATTGTCACACTTCTCTGAGCCTGTCCAATCCCAGACCCCCCGCTCGGGCTGGGGACTCTGCCTCAAAATCAATGAACCTCCCATCCCTAGGATTGTTGCACTCCATACCAGTTCGTGAGGAATGAGCCAGTGTCATTGTTTACCATGGCGGTCAGTTTGTCCATCAAAAACCTTTTTCATCCAATCTTCCTTGGAAGAGGCCTCCGGCTTTTCCATTTCTGTGCGAGAGCTACTCTGCCCGCCCTCAGCATCGTTTCCCACATCCTTGGGTATCGGTCTACTTCAGTTTCCTCCGGGAGGAGCCCCAGCAGCATCGTTAGGGGGTTTAGTGGTAGGAGTTCCTCCATCACTTCCGCCATCCAGCCCCTCACTGACCCCCCAGAAATCCTGGACTTTCGGGCAATGCCACCACATGTGGCTCCTGGAACCCGCCTGTCCGCACCCACTCGGGCACTTTGGGGACACCCCCGGGAACATCCTTGATAGTTTCACCGGGTCTCTATGCCACCCCTGCAATATCTTAAAGTTGTGCTCCATGTCTGAGGTGAATAAGTTCCTGTGAAAGGCAATTTTGCATATTCTTGACCAGGCGTCCTCTGAGATCTCTTCTCTAGCCAGGTCATTCCAGAACGTGCGGAAGCTCCTCCTTCCTTGGAGGTCGTACGTGTTTAGGATTTTGTACATGCTAGACGCCGCCCCCTTCCTCGAGGTCGCCGTGTCCAGGAGCTTCTCAAAGGGAGTTAACTGTCTGCTCAGATTGGGACCCCTTGGCTGGTCGCAAAGGATGCCCTTAAGGCGGAGATATTCGAAGATAGAAAGGGACCCCTGACCAAGGGCGGCCCTCAGTTGCTCGTAAGACAGGAATTCGCCCTCCCTGAACATCTGCCCCACCCATTGCATTCCCTTGTCCGACCAGGTCTGGGAGTTCCGGAACCCTTTACTTCCCAGTTTGAGTGGGTGGGCCCAGAGGGAGGTCATCGGAGACGGCCATGTAGTGAGGTATGCCGTCTGGGGTCCTTCTTTCCAAATGTCCCAGAGAACCCCCAAAGTCGGGTGGTTTTTCAAGTGGCTCGGGATCGTTTTATGTGGAGCGCACAAGAGGTTGCGGACCTTTAGAGGGTGGGTAGCCATGTCTTCCAAATATGACCAATACATCCCCAGTCCCTCTCATGTGTTCCAGGAGGACCTGCAGCTGGGCGGCGTGGAAATACAGGTGGAAGTCCGGCAACCCAAATCCTCCCTCCTCCCTCGGTAGCGTCAGGGTGGCCTTCCGAATTGCGTTCCCTAGAACTCTAAAAGTCTGCTCCGGGACACTAGTTGGGAGTGCAGTGAAAAGGTACAGAAGCCGTGGTAGTATGTTCATCTTTACTGCTGTCATCCTGCCATACCACGACAGGATCATCTTACCCCACCTCCTCAGGTCAGATGTGATCTCTGCCATTATGGGGTCATAGTTAGTGGTGGCCAGTTTTGTTAGGTCCCTTGTGAGGAGAACACCTAGGTATCGTATTGCGACCTTCCCCACTGTAATCCCATGGAATCTATCTAGGGGGTCTAGCTCTGGGTCCCGAGGCCTCATTGGGAGCAGGACTGACTTCGAGGCATTGACTTTTAGGCCCGAGAAGCGCCCAAACGCGGCCACCAGGTCCAACAAGGGCTGGAGCGAGCTGCCAGGGTCTGCTAGAGAAGCTAAAATGTCATCCGCAAATAGGGAGAGCTTGAATTCCACCTCACCCCTTCTGATCCCCTTGATTTCTGGATGCGCTCTGATCGCTATGGCTAATGCTTCTATCGTGAGGACGGACGTATATTAAAGGGGAGAGTGGGCACCCCTGCCTTGTCCCTCGGGAGAGGGGGAATGTGTCAGTTAGCTTCCCGTTCACTTGGACCCTTGCAGTAGATGCTCTATATATAGAGATTTTTCTGAGGAGGAGTTCCATGCATCTCCATTCGACCCTGTCAAAGGCTTTCTCCGAGTCTAAGGAGAGGACGCATGCGTCGAGCTCCGACTGTTGGGCGAAATGGAACGGGTCTATTGTTTTGCGGATGTTGCCTGACCCTTACCTTCCCCTGATGAAGCCCATCTGGTCCCCGTGGACTAACTTCGGCATTATTCCCTCCATCCGCCACCCCACCACCTTGGCCAGGCTCTTAACATCAATGTTTAGCAACGATATGGGGCGGTAGGAGGAGCATTCTGCGGGGTCTTTCCCTTCTTTGGGTAGCACTGCTATTATGGCCCCCATCATAGATGCAGGGAGAATGCCCCCATCCAGCACGGAGTTGAAAACCCTCACTAGGTATGGGATTAGGGAGGAGCGGAATCTCTTATAAAAATAGACGGTAAAGCCGTCTTCCCCGGGGGGGAGTTCCCACCTTCATCCCGCTAATCACCTTATCCACTTCCTCCTCGGTCACCGGTTCCTCTAACCCCTCTGCCATCTCCCTCGACAAGGCAGGGATTTGGATTGAGTTCAGAAAATCTTCTATTGGGGCAACTCCCCCATCATATTCGGACGAATATAGTGAGTGTCTCATAGTATTGGCGGAAAGTCTCTCCAATATGGGAAGAGTCCTAACCAAGGGCCCCCTGGGCGTTCCTCACCTCCTTAACCATTCTACTCCTCTGGACCTCCCTCAACTTCCAGGCTAGGATCCTATCCGCTTTGTCCCCTTTATCATAGTATTTCTGCTTGACCATCTGAAGACTTCTCTCCGTTTTGTGGAGGAGCAAGTCTTTTAGCTGGAGCCTGTAGCCCTCCAGGGCGGTCACCCGGTCGTGCTTCAGGGCCTGATCCGGGGACCCCCCCGGCTGGAAACGGGCTATTTTTTCTCGCAGGGTTTTCTCCTGTGCCTCTCGCACCCTTTTCTTCTGAGCTCCTTTTTGGATGAGGGCTCCCCTTGAAGGCGTCCCATAGCGTGTGTGTGCCCACTTCCTCATTGTCGTTGAGCTCAAAGAATTCTGTTATAGCATCTACTACTTACTAGGCGTGGACCTCGTCCTTTAATAGGGCATCATTACATTTCCAGCGGCCTCTGCGTTCTTTACGCCATCCCTCCGATATGGTGACCGCAACCATATCGTGGTCCGACTATGGGACAGGGTCAATCCTATAGCCTGAGACGTACGGGCGGAGGGTTTCGTCCACCAGGATGTAATCTATCCTCGAACGAGGCGTGGATGGCCGAATAGTAGGAAAATGAGGGGACATCTGTTCTGGGGGTTGGGATTGTCGAACAGGCCCAGATCGTCATTCACCCTCTGAAAGTTTCGCGCCATGGCTTCGTCCACGGCTCTGGGGCTTTGAGGGGCCTACCCGCTTCCTGTCTACGGACGGGTCCAGTACCATGTTGAAATCCCCCCTACCACCACTGTGCCTTGCACAAATAGTTTGAGCCTCTCCCTCACTTCCTCCCAGAATTGAGCTTGACCTTCATTAGGGCCGTACACCATGGCCAGGGTCATGGGGGGGACCTTGTAGGGAGCCCCTCACCAACAGGTAACGGCCCTCGGGGTCCTGCAGAGAGGCCTCGCTATTGAAGCCAACGTCCCTTGCAACCAGAATGGCCACCCCTCCTTTCTTCACACCCCTCTTTTCTTCACAATATCTTCGGCACAATTTTATTATTCCCGTGCCCTTTCCATGTTACTGTAACACTTGTTGTTTGTTTTTCTCCGAAATCGCACCTTTATTTCACTCCACTGCCCCGTTCCACTTTTTGTTTGTTATTGCGTTTCTATGTCAGCTTTTTCAATTATATCTGCATTCAAAGATGGCGTCACGTTTTCCACACACACACACACACACACACACACACACACACACACACACACACACACCTCTGCTTCCGTGTCTGGCGCTCTCGCGCAGTGAGCCTCTGAGTAAGTTCCTTAGCTTTTGTTTACATTTGAAAATTATAATGTCCTTTATCTTTTATATTGGCCCTTTCATATCCATGTTCATAAATCCATTCAGCAGCCCAGTTCATGCACACGTATCTTACCGTGCTTTATTCCCTTTTGTTTTCCAATGCACTACGTTTCAGTAATTGGTCTGTTCCACCACCACCACCACCTTTTTTTTTATTTTTTAGTTACGCCCCCCTTCATGCTTAGGAGTTTCGTTTTTCCTTGTCGCCAAGTGTTATATTGGTACATAATTAAGGAGATATCATAGATATATGACAGACTCTGTGGTATGTCTTCAATCCCTTTTATTAATCTCATAACTAACTGTAACTCCCAACCCCAACATTCCTGCCGCTCACATGGTTCCATGTTCCACATTCCACTGTACTAGCAATGGTATCAAATAACACTGTTACACTATATAAATTATACCCACAAGAGTATCCTCCAGTTGGGTGGAGAGAGCGGTTACAGGTGTTAACCTGGACCGGGATTTCCATGGATTTTATATAGCTATTATGACATCTTCTACCCTATAAGGGCATGAAGAATAAACCAAGAAACCTCACCCCTGTCAGGTGTTGATCTATTCTGGTTGGAAACAGTCTGTCTTGTTGTAGCAGTCTTCAGAAACTGGGCCTAAGATTTCACTTTCTAAACCAATCGAATAGCATTGGGAATCGACCACCATTCCAATAGTGGTTTCTGTGCCCATAGCGATACTTGATGGGTTGCTGTTATGCACCAATATTCAGATGGTGTCGTCTTTAGATGAACCAGTGGTGTTGGATGTAGGGACATTCCTTGTTGGAGGGTATGACTTCAATTAATGTACGCTTCGATTTTTGTAAATTTTGATTGGTACTTTTAATTGTTGCACCTGTCCTGGGATAGTAACCTCTTATTTTCCTTGACCTTCAACAGCATAAGGCAACAGCTGAGATGACCGAAATGCTTTATCAACATTCTCAAAGCCCATTGGGTTTTTAACTCAGTTTTTATGAACATGTTGTATACTTAAATAATGAAAAGCATCCCCTACAAGGCCACTGCATCACCTCATCAACATCTCAAAGCCTCCCCCAATCACCTCAATAATAGTAGTAATGAAAACTTACCCAGCCCCCCACAACATAGAAAGAAAGGAAAATAAATAAACAAATGGGGACAAGACACAAAAGGACATTACCGAAAAGGACACATTATGGATAGATCTCACCAGCCGCCCAGCGCTGCACAGCTCCCCCTAAATTCCCAGAGAGACAGTCTCCTGGGTTGGTGTAACACCTGTGGGGGTACTGATAAACCCCAAAATGTTCCACTCCTGAAGCTCAAAACCCCGACCTGAGGCTGTCACCCCACCTGCAACCCATAGCCTATCCCTCCACCCCAGGTTGAGTCGCTCCCACGCAGTACCCTGGCACCCCGTTGTTCCTGATCCATCCACCAAGCCATGCATTTGTGTAAATTGCCCGCACGCCTCCATAAACTGGGACATGTCATCATGGGCCATGTATGTGAGCTTTTCCATCAAACAGACTTTGCATACTTTCCTAAGCTAACCCGCCTTTTCCGGTACACTCGACCCCTTCCAGTTCTGTGCCACTGCTATCCTCCCCACCCAGAGCAGGGCCTCCCTCATTCTAGGAAATCTGTAGGCATCGAACCCCGCCGGTGGTATTCCCAACAGTCCCGTTAGTGGGTCCATCACTATCGGGATCCCAGTAATGCCCTTATTCCAATGAGAAGCTCTGCCCAAAAAAAAATAGGCGGGCACTCCCACCACATGTGAAAAAGCGTTCCCCGTTCACCACAACATCTTGTGCAGAGAGGTGAGACCCCTGTAAACATCTTGGAGATCCGCACCGGGTCCCCGTGCCACCCTTGGAGAATCTTAATATTATGCTCAACTGCAAGCCTAACAGGTTCCCATAAAAGACCACCCTATGCATTTTTGTGCATAGCTTTTCTGGAAGGGACCTTCCGCCAACTGTTCCTAGAAGTTAAATCTCCTCTTGCTCTTGGTTCGTGGACCTAGCAGGGCCTGGTATATTTACGAGATCATGCCCTTCCTGGAGGTCACAGTTGCTAGCGCACACTCAAAGCGGGTGAAGTCCCTCAACAGATTTCCTGCCCACTTCGGGCAATCTAACGCTTTCAGCCTAATATATTCGAAGACTCCCAGATTCTCCATCTCCAGTGTTGGGGAGAATTCTCATTTCTGTGCTTATTCCCTTCAACCTTCGAGACCCCCAGCTCTTTTGCTGGACTTTAGGACTTTTTAATTTTAACCTTGGAGCGAGTGAGACCTTTTTCTCACTCATGTGTTTTGACCTGATTTTGATTTTGTTCACTGTTTTTGAGTCTGACAAACTCCATAGGCATCTATTTGTATGACACACAGCACCTTCAGTGCAGTGTCACAGAGAAATACTTTAGATTTGTCTTCTCTTTGTAGGTCCAGCACACACCATCTTATGTGGCGTGCTAGGGGTTACCTAGTAGCCCTTTATCCTACTCTCTCATGTAACCTTTTTATGTTAACCTCACTACTTTAAATGGCTGGTGGCAGTGGTTTAATTTTCCTACCATTGTGCCTTCGTACCGCAGGCTGAATCCTCAGATGCATTACATCACCCACGGGTGACCAATGGCCCTGGTCGTCTTTTTTTTGCCATTTTTTGTTTGAGGTCTTTCTTGGGTTTTACTCTGTGCTTTGAGCCAGGTTGGAGCCCTTTGGTTTGACTTTGACAGGCTTCAGCCCTGAAGCCCGCCTCTGGCTCCAGTGTATCTGGGAAGGCAGGATGTGAGGGAGGTTCCCGAAACTCCCCTGTCCTTTGTCTCTTGGAGTGCATAAATGCACCCAGTCCTGATTGGCTGCCTGCACCCTGCTGTGTTAATGACAGCAGAGGCTGTGCATGAATGGGAGAAACCTTCTTAAAAGGTGAGGGTTTTGCGACCAGAGGCAGAGTCGACGACTGGGACTGCAATGTCTGAAATCCAGTCAGAAGCTGCAGGAGTCTCCTAAGGACCATCCAGAAGCAGGACAACCAGAGTTTGAGTCCCCTCACCAGAGTGCAGGGCCCATGGAGTGAAGACAGCCGAACCGGTATCAGAGATCCGTGACGAAGCTGTTTACTAAGTGATGAAACTGCGAAGTGCTGCTGTAACGAAAATAGCTCGTAGCTGCGGACGACCTCCAAACTACCGCCGCAGGAGCCCTCCAGACGTCCTCCCTCTTGTCCCCACGACTGAGGCTCAGGAACATGGGGTCTGCACCGCTGTAACAGGACAGAATACAGCTGGACCACTCTTCTTCAAACCAGAGGTTCTGTTTAAAGTTGGGGTACTTACCTCATTATCTTTTAGCTGTGCTCTTCTCCATTGAGATTTGCAGTAGCTTACTTTTAGAGTTGATTCCAACTCTTTTTTCCTCACAGGCTTAACAGCCTGTGACCCTACAAATGATTTTTCTACAAACACTAACTTTGTGCAAGACTTTTATGTAAGAAGTGCCTCAGCTCCATAGATTGTTTCAAATTGACTTTGGCCGCCCTGGCTCTCTGCAGACTCTTCTAGCCCATTGACTTTGATATTGATTGTCCCTCATAGGTGGTAACTTGTTTTAGACTGTTATTGCTGTGAAAGGCCAGTCTAGATTTCATTGGACCCCCACAGAGTGGCTTTAAACTCCTCCCAAAGCACATCTACTGGAGCCTTCCCCATATCATTGAATATGAAGTATTCCTTTATCTTCTGGAATAACACTTGTCCCACCTCCTTCTCTTTCATGAGAAGGTCATTACAGTACCAGCACACCTGTCTGGACCCTCTGTCCCTCATTTCCACCTCTGCTAACACCAAATCGTGATCCAACCATGGAATTGCCTCTGTAGTTTTCACCAGCGGCCAGCCAATACTCAAAGGATTTGTGGACTGCCGAGAAGAAACTGAAGGGTTTCCGTATGTCTGTCCCTCCTCCCACTCTTGCCTCTTACACACCAACAAGACCCAGGCGTTCATTGGTATCTCGGAACTTGCACGATTCCCCCCTCCTAATGCCATCCTCCCTCCCCCTTTTCGTGCTCAACCTGTCCATCACCGGGTCCAGGTCCATATTAAAATCGCCACCGACCAGGAGTATGCCCTCTGCAAATTGTTGGCAAGGCGGAGCCCCACCATCTCCCAAACGGTCCCTTGCCCTGTGTTGGGGCAGTAAATTGATACCAGTGCCACCCTCATATCTTTATCAGACCCTTCACAAAAATAAATTGTGCCTCCTCATTGCGCTCACCGTCCATCTTCTGAAACCTACACCCCTGTCCCAACAGATTAGCAACACCTGCCCTTTTTCCCCTAACCCCTGAGGAAAAATAGGATTCCACAACCACCCCTCTATTACTCATTCTCTCCTCCCCTCTAATAAAGTGGGTCTCCTGTAGACAGAGTACCCCCATCTCCTGTCTCCTAAACTCTCATCAGCAAGGACATCTTGTAGGGGGAGTTGAGGCCCCTAACATTCTGGGACCGCACTGTTGCCACAATGCTTTCACTCCCATCCTTGAACCGCTGGAATTTCACTCAGCCTTGTCCACCTTTTCCCCAAACAATCGCTCTATGCGAAACAGCACTGGCCGCAATACCACATCTTCCATCAAATGACATACATGGGATGACAACAAGACAACCACGTACAGAACCAAGGCCCCCCACCCCCCACCTTGAAATACCTCAGTCTGTCCCCTGTGAGGCCTCTGGATTCTCCCAACTTGAAGAACCGAACCACCAGGAACCCCCTCTCTCCTTACACCCCACATCTGACCCCCTAACTCCAATTTTGCAGAACCCTTCCTGTAACGGAAGGGCCCCTGTACTTCCTCTCCCCAATACCAACAACCTGAACAGCACAAGCTCTTTATTCCACCTGCACCTACAGAGCTTCAGTCGCTTAATGAACTATAGATGCCCCCCACACTTCCACACACTGCAGAGCCCCATTCCCTGGACCACCCCTTCATACTCTTCCCACCCATGTCACACTCCCGACTAAGGGGGGTTAAACTCCACAACCACCCCCTGCCCCCTTTTAGCTAAAACCGTGCCAGAGGTGATCAATCTCCCCAAGTCCTGCTACACATTCTAACATTCCCACTCAAACCCCCAAACTCTCTACCAGAGGGGTACAATGCCAGGAGCAAATGTCCCTTTCACCCAAACTGTCGCCTGTCGGTGAGATTACCCCTCCCATCCCCTTCCATAACGCCTTCCCCCACAGGAGAAGCGGGAATAGAATAGTGACTAAAATGGACGCTCAGTCTCCAGTCCACCAAGGCCTAGCACCTCTCAGAGCACCTTCGACCTTGGTGAGTGAGTATTCAGTCTATAAAATGTACAGGCACCTTGAACACTCCTCCAATTTCCCGGCTTATTATAAGTGTCCCCCAGAGTTTTATCATGAGGCGAGGGCTCCCTCTATGATATGATATGGCATTTGTAAGTCCCCACTTCTACCTGCAGCTCTTCTGTAACCGTCTGGGTGCCGTCCTCCGTGACCAGCTGATACTTCATCCCTTACCATTCAGAAATGAGGGAGAAGGGGTAGCCCCACCTGTATTGCACACCTTTATCAATCAACGATTGAGTCAGGGGGCACACTTCATGCGCCTCATTAGGGTGTAACTCAAGAGTTCCTGCTATATGGTCACCTTCGATCCATCAAACTCGAAAGAGCCCATGGCTTTCGCTTTCTCTAGTATCCGGGCTTTATGCATGTAATTAGTAACATTTCACAAGCACTGAGCGTGGGTTCCTACCACCCTCCCCTACTCAATAAAGAGACACAGGATGCCCCTCCTTTGAGTTCAGAAGGCCAGGATCTTAGCCCTTAGACCAGACTGGGATTCCCCTTCTGGCTCCTGGACCCCAATAAAATCTAAGATTGCACTGCCTCTCCCTGTTCTGACTGTCAATTTTGAGGTGCAGCTCATCTTCCCTTTGTTCCAATTTCAAGAGGCACGTGTCCAGCTGGGTCACCAGAACATCCACCGAAGCCTGATTGGCCTCTAGCCCCCCCTCCCCACTCCCCAACAGTCTCTCCTCAATATTCTCCATCTTCCCAGAGACTTCTGCCACCTTTGTACCTATCTTGGTGTGCATTCCTCTAATCTCATCCAGAATAACCTGGATGCTTCTCTTGATAGCACTGATTTCTGTGTCTGGGGCCCCCACAGAGTGTCCCCCTCCGGGGTCACCATTGCTTCCTTCCCTATGTAGCAGTAATAATCCAAGGCGTGTCTCCAGCACATCGTTCACCCAGGCCTTGCTGTCTTCATCGCCAATTGCTCTCACTCCTCCGGGGGAGGTAAGGAGGGCACTGCTACTACGCCTGCTACAAACCTCAACTCCAGGCCCGGGCCAGGATTACAACCCAGCCACCTGAATCATACAGGGCCTGTCCCACCATCCTTGGGTGACGTGGCCTGACTTTATGGGAGACACACTCTCATTGAACCCCTTCTCTTGCTTTTGATTTAAAACAAAATAAAATAAAATAAGAAGAAAAGACATAGGCTTCCTTCTGAAAACTAGCCAAACAGGTTTCTGCTGGGGGGGGGGGAGGAGGGTTGCTAGCAACAGGAGCCACAATAGATTCTAGGACACATGAGTGCTAATTGCTACCTTGGAAAACTTTGAATGGACCAAAAGCACTAAATAGCCTAGGCATCAGACTTTTGTCTGGGCTGAGTGTTAGGCAGAATTGCATACAGTACCCTCTGGGACCACCACATACAATTAGGCTTACAGGTGTGAGCAAAAACCAACCTTTGGTATAAGTCTGTACTACACAGTTTTGTGGTAGCGAGCTGAGCAGCCAAGCTCATCTCAAGAGGGAATGTGAGCAGTACAAGAGGTTACACAGAGGTCTTACAATCACAGTGGTTCAAGTAGACCCTTATACTCAAGGTTTCTTGGTAAAACACTTGTTTGTTTTTCTCAACGATTGTGTAATAAACTTTCACTAGAAGTATGCAAATTAATATACACAAACACACTCCAAAAGCAAACCAATAAGTTTCTGAACAAATTAGGTTCCCCTAAAATAGGAGCAAAATGGCATTTTAGTTACTTTCAATGGGAGCAAAAAGGCACAAGTTGGCAGAATAGATCACAAATACTTTCTTAGGCAGTGCAAATAGTTAAAGTTCACTAGAGGACTCGATTCAGTTCAATAGGCATAGGCCAAAGTCAATGGACTAGTGTCTTGGATAGGAAAGAGCAGTTCTTGAGGTAAATGGTAAAGTCTTTGCCACAGTTCTCAAAAGTAGTGTGTACGAAAAAGAATCCTATGTCAGGTCACAAGCTGATTAGGCTTGCAAGTTGGGAAAGTTCCATGAACTTTCACCGCGAGAGAAGTGTTCTCTCAATCTGGTTGGCGCACCATCTTAGTATGAAGCAAAAGATGCAGCTGAAGACGTTGGTTCCTGGCAGTTACGGCAGATCTCACTGTTACTGAGCCTCAGTCGTGGGGACAAGCGGGAGGACGTCGGGGGACTCTGGATCGTCGGAAAATGCTGACAAAATGTAGTCCCTTCAGTTCGAGTAGCTGTTCATCAAGCACACAAGCTGGTGTCCTTCCCACTGGTTAATCCGACCCAGCTTCGAGAATGGTATCCAGGTGGCTTAAGAGTTGATTGGTCCCATCAACTCAAAGGGAGAAGTCGTCCTTGAAGGGTCTTCTCTGTCGAGATGAACTTGGTAATTCAGACATGCAGCAGGGCTTCACCGGGCAAACCAACGGTCCAAGAGTTGCAGCAGCTGTCCTCTTCCAGCTCCTCTTCGGTTCTTTCATTCCAGTGGTCGACTCTGCTTTCCAGTCCAGGAGACTTGCCTTTTAAACAGTTTTCTCCCATTCATTCCCTCACCCAGCAGGGTGGCTGTCCTTGCCGGACAGTCAGCCAGCCAATCACGTCAGAGTGCATTTGGGTCTCCTAGGAGACTAAGCACAGGGAGTTTCGGGCACCTCCCTCACTTCCTGCCCGCCCCTGACATTCAGATGCCAGAGGCAGTCTTCAGTCCTGAAGCCTGCCAAAGGCATGGAAACAAAGTGACCAAACCTGGTTTGGCGTGCAGAGACAAACACTAGAAGGAACTTTCCCCAAAAAAATGACGAAAAGAGACGACCGGGACCTGTTTAAACAAAGGGGCTTAAGGCGCCATCTTCAAAAACATGGCTCCTGCGATTTTTAGCTACCGGTGTTCGCTGTCGGGAAAAATCATGGTAGTTTGTTCTAAAACCACTGCGACCAGCCATTTCGATAGAAAAGGGTAGCATTTGACTGCTACGTGAGTTTCTAGACACGGGGGATACTACTTAACTCCTTCAGCGCTCTATAGGAAGATAGTGTGTGCTGGATCTAGGAATTTAAAAAGACTAGTAAAGTCAATTTAACCTTACATTCGCTGGAAAACAGTAGTTTATCCCAGAGAAGGTATTTAAACCTTTGGGAAGTCTGAAGGCTTCCCTGTGTCACTGCACTGAGGGTGCTGTGTGACACAAATGAAAGATGATGCCTATGGAGTTGTTGAAAACTCCATAACCAAAGAAAATAAACACAGAAAACAAACAGAATTAGAAAGTACAGAGTCCCAAAGTTCAGCAAAAAGAGCTGGGGGTCTCCAAGGTAGAGAGGAATTAGCAAATTTTGAGCATTCACCCTAACATTGAGGCCTCTTACAATGGAGATTCTTGGACACGGACATGTGAAATAGGAAATCACACGTCCCCGCAAATTATACTGGGGGATTCAAAGCCAACTCAAGATCAGCCTTGGAACTATGCCCTTATATGGTGAACAATGCTGACCATTTTGGCTTTAAAGACTATTTTATTAATAAACATTTAAGACATTTATCTTTGCAGGAACGTAAAAAGTTAAGTTTAAATGTAATTTTGTGGTTTTTAATTTAAAACGTGGTAGCCTTCACTGCCATATTGGGAACAGAAATGGCAGATAATTGGACAGTTTCAGGAAAGTGTACATGATGCCACTGTGAAATTCAATATTTGTACGCCTTATGATAATCTCTACCCATGTATAAAGTTATAGAATTTTAGGTTGAATATTTATCAGTGAAATTTGCGAAAAACTATTAGACGGGCGAAACAAAGTCCTGCAGACATGAGGGTGGGACTGTCATGCTCTGCATAAAGTATGTAGTCTCTCATTTGTTAAGACGCCACACCTGTACAAATGTGTCATTTATGTCAAAACTGGATTTTAGCTAAAGTGACTGTGGGATGATCCTAGGCATTGTAAAGCCACAATATAAAGCTGATGTCATGTCCCTAAATGTTCAATCAGCTGACAGCAAGGCGGTAACAATCAACCCTGGCTAGGAAATGTGGCTGAGCTTGCTTTGGGATTCTCCAATGCCACCTGCTTGCCCTGCTTACCAGCTCCATCTAGCTGAGGTGTTGCTGTGCCGTGACCAGACCTTTGCCCAGCTGTCTTTTGCCAGGAGAGTCTGCTATCCGGTGAACCAGAGCTTTTGAATCCAGAACCGGTTGACTGTCCAAATCCACAAACTTGAGCACTGATTGTATTTCTCCATCCCATAGTAACACATAGCAAACCCCATCTTGACTCCTTTGTCTTTGCCCTATTTTCTAAACAATCCTATCCATACCCTGATAACTTGTCTAAACTGTTCTAATTCTCTGTGCTCCCTGTCCTTATTTTTCTAGTCTTAGCGCAATTCTTTCATTCACCTCATCTTGTAACTCCTTAGCAATATTTGGAATAATTTAAATTAATTCCCACATAGATCTGAATGTGGGGTCAAAGGGTTAAGTTGCAAATTAACCCGGGATCGTACTGTGTCTTTCTTTAACAATTTAGTCTGAATAATCTAGTTTAAGTAAAACTTGTCCTTTTTCTTTCCAAACCGATTTCCACTCTGGCGGCTTTATTCTACCAAAAACCGACCCTCGTTTTATCTTGCAAATCTCATCCAGTTCTTCACCTATACCCCTCCTTTCACTCTTATATTGTCCCTGTGATGTGCATCTATCCCACAGCCCAAAACCTGCATTCCACTTCAGAGTATTTCACCAGTTTTTCTGAAAAAACGTTTGTCATTTAAAACGTCAAACTAGAAAAAATTCAACTTTTCCATGTGTGATTTGACTGCACTGTTTTTTCAATTTCAACCTGCTTTGTGAGCTGTGCCTTTTGTGATACCTTACCTTTATAGTTACTAGTGATATGATAGCCCCGAGACTGTGATAAAACATATGTACATCATTATTTAATTACTTGTTAAAATCTGAGTGTCGTTTTAGGCCATTGCAAAGGGTTTTTGCAGCTTCACTGTGGGTTGAGGGAACATTGCAGGGGGAAACCTTAACTTGGGTGCTATCTATCCTAATTAAAAAAGTGCTCCTATTAATTTGTGCTTTGGATATGTCCTGGTAGAAGGTTACCCAAGTGTATTTCAGCAGTTTCCATTGTAATTCTCACCACGTGGTGAATGCTACCCAATATAAAAATTGTGTGATTATCTTTGAAATTTAAATAAATAAATACTGTTATCACCCACCGGCCTGGTTCATGGTCTATTGTGACCTGGGGTATTAGTAAAAGGGGGTGTTAGACGGGTCGGATATCGACTCAATTTAATTAGTTGAAAATAAAGAAAAATCATTCTAATTGCACGCTACATCTAAGGCTGAGGACGAAGGTCTTGGTCCGGGGTGTGACGCCAGATTCGAATCCTTCCTTTGGATTTCTGCTAAGGTTTATATACCTTCCCTTGGATAACTACTGTTTCCAATAGTAGTAAAGTGAAATTGACTTTACTTATGTTTTCCTCTTTATAGACCCAGCACACACACTATCTTACAATAGGGTACTGGAGGGGTTATTTAGTATCCCCATTGTCTAACTTCTCATGTAACATCATTGTTATGTTACCCTTTCTACAATTAATGGCTGGTGGCAGTGGTTTACTTTTTCCTACCATTGTGTGCTTTTACTGCGGGTTGTGTTCGCAGCTTGAGTACAGCACCCATGGGTGCCCATTTTGTCAAAATGGCCCTGTTCTTCTTTTTTTGCCATTTCTTGTTAGGAGAGTCCTTCTTGAGATTTACTCTGCGTGCCAAACCAGGTCCCTTTGTTCGTTTTGTCTTTGGCAGGGTTTACTGGTGAAGCCTGTGTCATGACCCTTGCCCCTGGCCCTCACTGGCAAGTCAGCCTTCCAGTTAGGGCCAGCTCAAAGGCCTTTAAAACCTCATCCAAGACTCTCTTGGAGGCAGTCCTGGCGCCTTTGGAGAAGAAGACCAACATTAGAATGGGACTATTTACTTGGGACTATTGGGTGGTTCAGCCAACATGGAGGCACACACATAGCTCAGTTACAAGGAACTGAGCTATGCAGTCTAGTCTTTTGGGTGTGGCAGGCCTGGGACTACTTTACCTGGTCTACTTTACCTGAGACTATTTAAACCACACCAAAACAGCAGAACATGCTTTGCGTTATTCTGCTGTGGGCAGCGTAATGCTCACCGTGTCCAGTTCTTTGATGCCAGCTTACCTGAAATCAAGGACCTGCAGAGAGAGAAAGAACACTACGAAACTTACCTGGCACAGTATCCTGTCTTCAATCCATCGCTGAATTCAGTTCCACTCACCTGAAGGTGCGAACTCCATCATCCGACACTGCATGCCTCCTGCAATACCATAACCTGGAAAGAGGAGAAAGAAAGACGGCATTAGTAAGCATTTAATCACGTTTCCTCCCGAATGAAGAAAGCCACACAATTCTTACCTGGGTAGTCCTCTCCTGGTCAGTATCATTGCTGGAACATTATGGCGCTCGGCGAGGAACATCGCAAGCTGCAAGGAGAGAAGAGACACAGGTTAGCAATATAAAAGGTGAAACAGCACGCACACCGCGCTTTCGCCTCCCGGCCCATGCTCATCTTCAAACTGCATGACAACACCAAAATACCTTTCCATACCTAAAAGGAAAGAAGCAAGACATTATTATTCGAACTAAGAGGAACATAAGAACTGCATATAAAGACTGTAAACCAGCAAACCTATGGAGTCGCAGCAGGCCTGGATCCCCACAGGGGGGCTTGCACCAGTGAAGTAAATTGGTCGCTGCTCACCCCCCACATCTACGCGCCCCTGCCACGAGGAGCAGGACAGAGAATCCATCTTTTACAATATTAAGGTAAGGAGAAGGCCCAAGGGGGAGGAAGGAGTTGAGGCCAAGGGAGGTGGGAAAACATAAAGACAATCTGGTATTGAATCCAGCTCGCCTATATTGCAGACCCATCTTTAACCAGAGGCCTTACCAAGGGACCGGGAGAGGGTTCGAGAGTGCAAATCATCCAACCAGGGCGTGAGTGACCGCTAGGCTGCGAATGAATGGGAACGACTTGCATAAAAGTTGAGCTCTTTTGCAAGGAAGGCCGAATCGACCACTCGACGAAGGAACTAAAGAAAGAAACTGGAAGAGAAGCTTGCTGCACCTCCTGGACCGCTGGTTTTCTCAGTGAAGCCCTGCCACAGTTCTCAAGCTCCTATTTCGACATCGACAAACTCGACTGAAACTCCTCTCTGCTGGCTGTACTTCCATTGCTGCTGCAAGAACCGAGTGCCAGGGGACAGGAACACCAGAATCAAGTGCATCGTTTTAAGGGGTGACAAAGCCTGAGCTACCTCAATAGAGTGCTGGACCCCAGAAGCAAGGAAAGTCCACACTGCGTCCAAGAACTGCGGTGGTGCTATTTGGGAGTAGCTGAAACCGCGAAGTGCCGCTGATCTGAATGCGGCCATTGCTGCCACCGACCTTCAAATCGTAGTGCAGGAGTCCCCAGACATCCATCCTCTTGTCCCCACGACTGAGGCCCAGGAACAACAGGATCTGCAGGAACTAGAACAGGAACAGAAGCCAGCTGGAACAGTTTCTTCAGACCAAAGGTACTGTGAACAAAGGGATACTTACCTCTTGTGTGCGTAGCTTGCTTGCTCTCAGTTGAGACTTGCATTGGCTGCGCTTTGCAGAGTTGCTTGCAACTTTGCCTTTCACAAGCCTCCCAGCTTGTGGCCCAACAGTGATTTCTTTTTACAACAAAACTCACTTTAACATTGTGCAAGACTTTTACCTACCTTCAAGAAGTGCCTCAGCTCCCCTAGACTTTGCTAAAGTGACATTGGCTGTCCTGGCTCCATGAAGACTCTTCTTAACCTCTGACTTTGTGTTTAACTATCCCTCCAAAAAGTCATACATACCTTACTTGTATAGCTGGGAAAGGGTTAATCTACATGGCATTTGGGGGGTTCAAAGGTGCTTACCTGTTTTAGAAACGTGTTAACAATTGTTTCCTTCCCTAACCTTTTCCTTTTTGCCCCAACTTCAGTATTACCATTTAAGTGTGAAAAGTGATATATTAATGTCCACATGTGTCCTAACTATTGAAGTTAACTCAGAGTGTAGGAAAATCTGTGTGCCATCCAAAAACGGTATCTACTTATTTTATTGAACTGAAGGATTGTATTTATATTGTACCAATTCCTCACTTCTAAAGAAGACTTATTTTAAAACTGACTGTTAGATTAATAAATAATTATTTAATCATGAAACCTTGAGTATAAGTGTTATTTGATTACTTGTCATTGTGAAACTCTGTTGCAACCCTACAGCTTACATTGTCCCCTCTTGAGGTAAGCCTGGCTGCCCAGTCACTCTACCAACTTGTGTAGTACAGGCCTATACCAAAGGTTGGGTTACCTATTGCCAAGAGGACAAGGCTGGTGTAGTCTCCCACAGGTTTACTACAGACAATCTTGCCTAACAATAACACAGTCGGGTCTATCAGTTTCTCCAACTCATCGGCTATGCTGTACTCGTTGGCGTTACTTTGCTGTCAGAGTCAAGGACTGTACCACAGGGGCAATCACTTCTCTCCTCCTTGGCTATCAATGCGGGAGGGCCCTGTGTACCTTTGACACGCTACAGTGTTCCGCAGCTGCAATCCCCAGTCTTATGTTTCTTTTCCTTGAGGCTTCTTCAAAGTCACGGTTTTGAGTTGAAAAGGGCAAGGGTAATTCCCTCCTTGCAGTCCTCTCTGATCTCGCCTCCTTTCTCCTCGGTTTAAACTGTCATCTCGGAATTGCTGCTTCCTGGTGAGTTTTGCCTTGATCAGAGTGTGCTTTTGTGCTCCGCCTTTTATCCATGTGGGAAGGGTGATGGAATTCAGGTGTGTGTAATTATCAGTAATTGCCTGAATGCCTGACCCCTTGATTTGAGACATGTCGGTTATACAGCTGTGTTAGTCCATTGTCGCTCACAATGATTTGTCTGTGAGAAAGGGTTTGTGTTAGAAAAGCAGGGGAGGGGGGGTTGAGTTTCTAGATGTCCTACCGGGTAGAAGGGATAAAAGGTATTATAAGGAATGGGATACCACATCTCAGCCTTCAGTGTCCCACTTCCACTCCCTGAAGACACCCCATTCAGGTGATCCTCCCGCACTGGTCCACCCCCAGGAACTGGATCCAATAGCGATGTCCGTGTCCTGGCCACCTGGATGACAGATCCCTGGGGACTAGCGCGTGAGACACCTTCAGGTTTCTCACATAGCCCAAACTACCACACCTCACTCTTCCTCGTCACATTTCCCAACTAACTCCACCTCTCTTCCTCGTTGCAGTACCCCATTAACTCAACAACACTCATTATGGTTTTCCACTAAGCCACTCCCACTCTTCTTCATCACAGTCCCTTACTAACTCCACCTCATTCTTCGTCACAGTCCACTACTAACTCCCCCTCACTTGGTCTGTCCCCCACTAACTCCACCTCACTCTTCCCACTCCGTCCCTAACTATCGTACCTCATGCTTCCTCATCAGTCCTCCACTAACTTTACTGCATTCTTCTTTGTCACAGTCCCCCACTAGCTCCTCCTCAATCTTCTTCGTCAGTCTCCCACTAACTCCATCTCACTCTTCTTCGTCACAGTCCCCAACCCCCCACCTCTCTCCCTCGTCACAAGACTCCACTACACACAGTACAACACAAACTCCACCTCGCAGTCCCTCACTGACTCCACCTTGTTGCAGTCCCCTACTAACTCCACCTCACTCTTCCTTGTAGCAGTACCCCACCTCACTCTTTCTCATCGCAGTACACCACTGCCCCACCTTACTCTCTCAATACATTCCCCAACGGACCCATCTTATGCTTCCACCTTAGTCCCCAATGACACAACTTCAGTCTTCCTTGCCAGTCCCCCACTAACCCTGCCTCGATCTTAGTCTTCACAGCCCTCTACTACCACCATGCCACTCTTTGTCACAGTCCCCAACCTTACTCTACCTCGTCACAGACCCCTACTACCACCAACTAACACTTCCTCTTCACAGTTCCCAACTACCCCACCTCGCTCTTCCTCATCACATTCCGCTCTTCCTCATCACATTCCCCTTTTTTTCATCACATTCCCCAACTACACAAGTTGTCTTGCTCATCACAGTCCCCCACTAACCCCAGGTCGCAGTACACCATTACTAATCCCTTCTTATCAAGTGGACAGAAAGAAAGATTGAATACTTGATAAACCCAATGTTGCGTAGTTCAAGAACAGATATTGGTAACAAATGATATGATATTTGGTATGTTATGAGAAAAAGACAGAACTACAGGTTTTTGGGAAGCCAAAGCGTAAAAACCGCTGGCCAGATAACTACCAAATAAGAAACAATTTGGGCACTATGCGTTGACTCGATTTCCGGGACAGATGTGGGGTGAATCCGTCCAGCAGTTTAAAAATATTTGAGCCCCCTGCTCCCCAACAAATGGGTAAATCTCTCGTGATGCTTAGCAGCAGAGACTTTTTAGAAATGAAAAGCAGCCAATTTTCTTTTGATCAATGCGAACAATGACTGGTAATACCTGGGGAAATGCGAAAATGAAAAGTGCTGAAAAGGCTAATTGGAGGAGGAAAAAGGACACAAACTCATTGGTTTGATGGGTAGTGGGAAAAAGAACACCATGTGAATTGGGGGAGTTGGCGGTGGTCTGTAAAGCCAGATACAGTTATGGGGTAGAACATTTTCAGCTTATTAGAAGTGTGGGGGTAATACCAGGGGAATCGCACGAGATTACAGTGGCAATGCACTCGGAACAGGAACTACGTCAGACGAACCAAAAAGTGATGGAGGGTAATGGGAGAGGGCTAGTGACTGAAAAAAACAATTGAAGGGAGTGAGGGGGGACCAAGAAGAGATGCTGGCCCAATTGATGTTCCGTTTTTGGTTTGGCTGTTCTGTGTTCTGTTTTTTTGTCCATGTGTAACTGTATTTGTTTGTTTTATTTAGGTTCAAAATATATGTGAAAAAGGATTACATGTAGGGCACTCCAAAGTAACAATTCTTGGAAATCCTTCTATGGGTAAAGTATTCTGTTTCCTTCTGGTCATTTTTGCTTGATTTGAATTATGATATGTTTGTTTTTATTAAGAATAATATCAGGGACTTGGAATGGTCACCTGTAACAAAAGCTAACTTCATAGTGCATTTTATATTTAATTTGTATTTATTCACCCATTATTTTTGGGACATGCTGGTTTTGTTATAGCTGACTGTTGTTTTATGTCATGTTCTGGTCTGTGTCACATAGTCAAATGTCAGGCATTTTGAAGCAGCCATAAGGTGGCAGACAACACTCCACAAAACACCCAAATAAGAAATACACGTGTGCGCTACTCTGTTAAGGAAGTTGCCCATAACGCCTAAAGCAAATAACAAGGGGGGGTCCTGGGAGTCCCTCTGCCAGACATTAGTCCTGGTTAAGAGCCTTGCCCAGAGTCTTTAGCTCACTATCTGTCACAGAGGAGAAATATCCCAAACATATCAGTCTTTGTCCTGCCCTGGGGCAGTCCAGTACCGAAATGCTAGGCAATTCTCCTCTGAACAAGAGTACCAACAGCAACCCCAGACACGTGTTTCGGTCTGGTTGGCCCTCATCGGTAGGGTGGACCTGTGCCTCTCTAGTGAACAAGGGGTCCACGTCTGGATTACCCTAGTAACTTAGGGTGAGACCCAACGTTACTTAAAATATGCAAATTACAAGGGTGGGTCCTGGGAGGACACACATCATGCATACAGATGGACAGACATCGGGCACTTTTCTTCCTACCCTGTTTGTCATACAGCCATTTAAGTCTTTCACACAGTCTAATGAATACAGCCTGCAGAGGGACCTCAGTGTAGATTTTCTCACTATAAATGGGTACATATTACAATACTTTGATATCTTGCTCCCAAGTACGGCACTACACTGTGACTGTGAACTACAATAGTCTAGAATGGCATTACACAAAACAAACTGTTATTAATAACATTGAGGATTGCTACTACGAAAGGCATCACATCTTGAAATTCCATTATTGAAAATAATCAACACAGATTCAGATTCACAGGGATTGCAGGAGATAAAAACAACTCCTTGGTATCCTGTAGCAAGGACCTAGCACTGGGTTACAAGGAGCTAGTATGTAGCGTTCCGCAAATCTGACATCCACATGAGATGCAAATTTATCATTTTTTCCATTATTCATGGCCCGTTATGCTTTAAATGTGTATAGATGTGTCTTAATGCTTATTTATAGATTGCCCCAAATGAACATAGTTAAATTCACTTACGTGTGGTTATTCGGCACCAGGAAGCCAAAAAGAGCTCCTGGTACCTGTTGTGTCAAGCTAACCAGGCTCTTATAGGCTGCACGCAGGAGCTAAATAACCCCCAGCTCCACTCAGTTTTGAAACCTGAATTCCTCCCTGGTATAAAGGCATTCTGGTCAGAGTGACCCATCCATCCCCTATATAGCCTGTTGAATACCCTGCGCTAAGACCACCTGTAGAATTTTGCTATGTGTGCTTAATGAATGGACTAAATTGGTATGAACCCGGCTTTTCCTGGTTTCAGAAAACCATAATTGTGGCATGTCCCAGTGATGATGGTAAACCTTAGAGTATGCATCCTGAAACTATAGCAATATTGTTGCTTATATTCCTGCATGTGCTTTATAGAAATCATAAGGGAGCTGTGAGAAGCCTGAATGAGACATGTACACAGAGTAGTCATGTTTGTTGCTACAAAGTTTTATTTAAAGAAATGGGGTTTGGAAAATAACAAATGGGTCTGTCAGGTGTCAAGATGTCCAACAGAAATGGTGTCCTGTGTCCGTAATCCTATTCTAGCCCTCGCACTCTAAATGAACTCTAAGGTATAAAGAATATTGTGTCTTGCTTTCCAAAAGTGCTCCAATGTTCAAGTTCAACACACACGTTCCAATCCAACAAAAAGGGTTCCAATGACCATTAGAGAAAAATAGAGGATTCCTCTCTCCCCTTGCTATCTTTTCTTGGAGAACAGCTCCCTTCGCCCAGCTTTCTTTACGTTGCAATTCCTGAGGGAATGTATCTTCATACGGCCTACCTCTCTCGCCAAGCAACGCTTTGATATGTACTGAATCAAAGCCTTCAACAATCTATGAATCAAGAAGTAAAGTTTCCTGAAGGCAAGCTATGTCAAAGGACACAAACAAATCTTGGTTATTTAATATAATTTTAAAACCTCTGGAATTCCAAGTGGCCAGTACCCAATTGGGCAATCATGAGTCATATCCAGCCGTAGTTCCTCCTGACATCCTCAATTCTTGGCGTTGACTCCAACTATTATTTGTTTGACTTTGTGGGACCTCTTGCGTATATCCCCATGGACTATTGTTATCAACCTGTTGCGCAGGGAATAACTCACAATCTGCCCTGACCTTTTCTGGGTAATTTAGGGCTGATCTTGAAATTGATATCCATGCGTCAGCCATTCCATAGGCCAAAGCTAAAAAACACTTGTTTTCTGCCAAAATTGCACCTTTAATAAAATGAGACCTTAGGTGGAGTTTAACTACGTCCAAGCAATCATAATGCATTAACTTGACAGTACTAATATCTCCTGTTATTACCAACCTCAAGTTTGGAATTTCATACATGAGAGCTAGTACCTATTCAGCAGGAGACTATTGGAGCGCTAAAATGGATACAGATCTGAACCTCTTGCACTTTCGCTTTTTGAGGTGGTTTTTTGGGTAATCTGCGCTGTGATTTAAGTCTCTCCCCGTTAGTCAATGTAAGGGGTGGCAGCCCTCTCCACCCTCAGTTGTTGGCACTTTGGCATAACCAAGCTCTGTTCTTCACATTGGGCATCCCATTTGTCCCTACCCTGAGCCTGATCGTTAACTGCCCGATCGTTAACTACAACCGGTTTTGAGAATATAGCAAACATTTTTCCTTTGCCCCCCCCCACCCCCCCCCAACCCCAACCCCCTTTTGGGCACACATTGGGTTTTCCCACTTCCACTAACTTTGGGTTAGTAGGCCCTAACAGTGGTGCCTGGATAAGGTCCCTTAAAACACAGTAGTTGGAACCCTCTCCCCTACCCCCCCCCCTTTTGCCCAGTTGTTTTCTCTATTTTTACCCCACTCACATACTCTTCCCTCCCTGAAACTTCTGGCACTCCCTGTGTATTGGATACACTGAAATATTAGTCAAAAGGAAAGTCCTCCAATGGCTCAGTGACCTGGACTCCTGTCTCCCTGGATTGTTTTGGCTTCCTAAGTGGTTCTCCCCAGTGCCTTTACTGCCTTTACACGTCGCACAAGGAGGATGATGTGCGTTTTGCCAGGATCGGCATAGGCAGCTGAAGGAGTGGTTGCAGGCCAAGGCCCCCTGCTCTGGATGGGTCCTAGGAGCATTCCTCTCCCGGTTCCAAGAAAGCTGAGTGGGTTTCTAAGACCTTTTGAGGGTGCCCCTCCCGCGCGGGTCCAACAGAAGGCTAAACACTGCGAGTCCACTGCCACTGGCAGCACTGTTGTGGCAGGCTACTCGGTGGCTAGGGCTCGTCCGTCTCCAGCGACTTCAGTCACTAGTCAACGCTCAGGATCTTCGTCCAAGAGGTAGTCGGACCATCCGGCCACGGACATCACTGACGGGGGGGGTTCTGCTAGATGGGCAACAGCATTTGCCATCGTCGCCGTGGCTTGCTCAAGGCTACCAACATTTGTCAGGACATTCAGACAAGCGTTTTGGACGTGCCCTTTGACGGAGACCATCTCTTCGGGAAGGCTGTAGATGAGTCTCTACACGCCATCAAGACGGACATTGAGATGGCACGTGCCTTGGGCACTCTTCAACAGCGACGGCCGTCCTTTCGGCCCTCAGGCAGCAAGTCCCAAGGATATTTCAAAGGTTTCAGCGAGAGTTCCTCTTCTTACCGCCAGCCCTCCCACTCCCAGGGCACACACTCGAGCTTTCAGCTATCAGGGCCTTGATTGCCAAGTCTCGTTTGACTTGAAAGTCTCTTGTCTTTGAGGACCTGACATGTTCAAATAACACAACAAAAACAGTCTCTTTTCCATGGGCTTTGGGTGACTACTTTCACCCCGGGATTCCCCTCTTCTGGGCACAAATCCCTAGAAAGTTCTTTAATGATATCAAGACCCCCCGGATAGCTATGTTTTCCTGCCTTCAAGGGCCTCTTTGGTTTCAAAGTAAAGTTCCTTTAACAAATGAAAGTTGGTTTTAAATGTTCACTGGGTGATGAGCTCACCCATTGGCCCCCCTCTTCTTTGCTCTGACCCTTCTCAGTTGCTTACTATACTTTCACGTAGGGTGATGGCTTCACCCCTGGTTCCCCTCTTCTGGGTTCACTACTACTTCTCCATTGCCCACAAATGTTGATGTCTTTTCCAAACAGTTCTAATGGACTTCCCTCCGCCGGGTTCTCTTGTAAACACACTGTTTCCTGGGACTTTAGACTTGCCTCTTTCATCAGCATCTCTCCATCAGGTTCGCTCTTGTCCATTTCACATTTGCTTGCATTTGCGGGATTCACTTCCCTTGCTTTCTCATATGGCGACTCTCCTACGGCCTTCTGGTACCCATAGTCTCTTGCATTAGCACTGACGTGGTGCTGGTTTACCCTCTGCAGCTGGTCTCCCTCTTAACACTTTTAAAAAAAAATAATTTATTTTGACATTTGTAGTTTAATACTTTGAGTAGAAGGTAACGTAAAGGCAGAAAGGGGCCAATAAAAAAACATTTACAGGTCTCGCCTTAGGGCATTTCTGCGCTATTTCTAGACAATTTAACATGTGCCTAGCGAATGCAAATAAATACAGACTGCGCTAGGCTTCTCCCTGTAAGTCCAGTAATCTTCTCCTGTGCACCTATGAATTGCTTTACTGAAAGTAAACATTAACTGAAACATATAAAAATATAATTTATGTAGAATTCCTTTAAAAACAGCCCTCCTATTTTAGAGTGCAGCTTGTTAGTACAGCAACATAAAGGCACAGCCATCAGGCAGTCCAGAGAATAGGTACCTGGAGCGAGTCTTTTCATACCTAGAACCAATGCTTGGCTTCTGGAACAAGCGTGCAAAGAATTTAAGCAAGAATGGATTGTAAAACCGGACTATGCTGCTTGTTTGGTCCAATGAAAAGGCCCTCCATGTAAACCATCAAGATCATGCAATTGCATAGGAGTAGCTTCCGGCCAAGTAGCCTGCGATGAGAGTGAAGGACCTTCAAAGAGGAGTGGGCACACCTCAACGCGACTGTTAATGGCGTCATCCTTCCGCCCTACAAACCAATGACGGTGAATACAAAAAGGGACGATAAACATGACCTCAAAGCCCACCATTCCGTAGGTGATGTAGCGATAGGGAAGCTGCACCTCCATCTGCTGTCTTGCCTTCCTCACACAGGATGCCACAGATCCTGCAGGCCAGCGGGATCGTAGTTTTCTTCATCACATGCCTGATCAGAAGCAGAAGCACTACTCCAATTAGGAACTTGAGCATGGCATTTGCAAACATGAAGAGGGGATGGGAAGAGGATCGAAAGGCAACTGATTGGGAGAGGGGTCCACCATGAGACCCAACAAGTAATTCACGTGCGACCCACATGCAATGCCAGCCCCGCTGCCCAGAGTCTGTGCAGAATCACCCCATGAAGTGCTTAAGGTGTCAAGAGTGAAGGAGAAGAGGCCCATCGCCAAGTGGAGGCGATAATGACGGGAGCGTACGTGTAGGTTAGGTTGAAGTTGTCAATCGGCTCCAGAGCGGGATGGAAGACGACCATGATGAGAATGGTGTAGAGAACCCCAACGACAAATCCAGCACTGAATGCATTCCCATGTAAATGCAACTTGAACACGCCATAGTGCACCACACGATGGCAAGAAACGGCCCAAGCATGAACGGAAACTACCAGCGGTCCCAGCACAGCAGCAGCAGGGAGAGCGGGATGGCCGTGCCGGACATGGCATGCGTGGAGGGCATGCTGTACTCTGAGTTGTAGTAGACCTTGAGCGCGGGTGCCGCAGCAGGTCCTTGCTGCACTGGCCCAGGTACATGGCCCAGACGATGAGCTTTCGGTCCACGCTTCAGAATGGGAAGAAGATGTAGAAGAGCTTGTTGCCCAGCTCCGTGCCCAGCATGAAGAGGCGGTGCAGCACCGGGTGGTGGATCACAAAGGGCCGGCCGCGCTCGCCCGTCAGCGAGTTGCAGTGCTGCCTGGCCCCAGCCTCGGGCGACCCGCTGTCCCTGACCTCGGACGGCCCGTGCTGTCACTGCGCGCCCTCACGGGCCCCGGTGGCCACTGGGGCAGTGGTTTAGAATGTCCTACGTGAGAGGAGGTGGGAAAGGTATCCCTCGAAGGCCTCACTCGAAGGTGATGTCATCAGATGTTATAAGTAGCATGCACTGCGCCCGTAGCCTTAGTTCTGTTTTTTCCGTAAATGTGTTTGCTTCGTTAAACTCGGCGTGCCTCGTGGTTACTGTGTAGTTAACTGATTATGTCTTCATCTTCTACCCCGTCGATCCTGAAGTCTGGCTTTAAGAAGTGTCGGGGCTGCAGCTCCAAGATGTCGATCACAGATCCGCATCAGGTTTGTCTGTGTTGCCTCGGCAAGAGCCACGATACGGATGACTGCTCGAAGTGTCAGTCGTTGACTGCCAAGGCCTTGCAGGAACAAAAGGGGAAACTCAAGGTAGGCAAGGTGTCCAAGCCCCGTAAATCACAGTCTGTTGGACTTTCGACCGATGAGTCGAGAGGGGACTCTCCTCGGAGGAAGAAGTCCAAACGGTCACGCTCTAAGAGTGGTTCCCGCCAGTAGTCCTTGTCGAGGCGTTCCAGGAAACTGTACCATTGGTCGCCTTCCTCCTCTTCGTCTGAAAAGAATGGTATGCCCGTCCAAGTCATCAACCCCGGCAGAGTGGGATACTTTAAGCCAGCAACGAACATTCTCTGCCGGATACTCGCGCCCTCGAGCCCAGGTAAACAGTGATAAATACCCTGAGCTTTCGAGGTCCGGTTCGGACAAGGCATCCGAGACGTGCCAGGTCACGGTCTTCGTCTCCGGCGAAGCCTTGGACATCCTCAAGGCCCTTGAAGGCATGGACTCCATCAGCGACATGCCTGTCGGGGATGCCCGTCGGGTTTTCAACCCCGGTCAGGCCCTCGATGCCGTCGGAGCCGTCAATGCCATTTCCTACGCTGTCGGAGCCATCAACGCCATTCGTGTCATCTGGGCCAATTTTGCCAGTGATGTCCCTGTGCAAGTGGACCCTCCGAGGAAGGCAATTGCTAAGTCTTTGAAGACTGTAGCTGAAAAAAAATTCACTCCTCTCCTGAAGAAGGATTTCTTTTTTTAAGTCCCTCACTGACATTTATGACGAGGAGGAAAGCTCTGATGAGGATGTTGTCCCTTTTGGTCTCCAGTATGGGACCCCTAATGTTCCTGACTGCCTCATTTCAGAGGAGAGTCGGATGGAGGATCTTTGTCATACTTTGCACAATGCCAGTTGTATTGACATTTCCCCTGAGCTCGAGTTCGGCAAGCCAGACCCCGGGGAAGCATGCCGACTCCTCATATCGGAAACTCTTGTTGAGAGTTGTGGAGTATCTGGGCTGTTCCAGACCTCCTGTGCACTTTGAGCATGATGATCTTGCAGATATTTTGGATCAGGGTCCGTCTACCGACCCTGTGTTGCCATTTCATATGGCTCTGCAGAAAAGGGTGGCTGCAAATTGGAGCACCCCGGAGACTAATCCGGCGGTGAAGAAGTCTCTGACAAAGAAATACCACCCACCCTGTAGCGACCCTGGCTACCTGTCGACTCACCCCACTCCGGAGAGTTTGGTGGTCCAGGCAGCCATGGCTACCCCAAAGCAGGCCGCGTACCCTAGAATCCCTCGTGATAGGGATGATAAGCGCATGGGTGGAAGGGCGGGGAGTATGGCGTTTAAAATTGGCCAACTCTACTTGTGCCTTAGCAAAGTTTTCGCACACTGTGGAGTTGCATTTCATTAGCGGCTGAGCATATTCCCGAAGGGGAAGAAAGGGAGGGATGGTTTTCTAGCTATTGTTCAGGATGGCATGTGTGAATCCCTTCAGTCTGGGTTGGATACTGTGGATAGTGTCAGCGGGTCCATGGCTACGAGCACCGTGATGCGCAGGCAGGTTTGCGTGGTTCAGGAAGTCTGGTTTTGCCCCAGATGTGCAGGCTCGTCTTCTCAACATGCCCTTTGACACGTCTCATCTGTTTGGAAGCAAGGCTTACGAGAGCCTTGAGAAGTTGCAGACCTCGAATGCAGCTGCCAAGTCATTGGGCGCTGCTGTTGAACAACCTCAGACATTTCATCCAAGGGGACAAAAATGGAGGGGTGGATCTTTTTGCTTCTACTCCCCATTTGAAAGAGCGGGAGGAATGGCCAGTCAAAGGGGCCAACATAAGTTTCCTTGTGGTGGACGAGGTAGAGGTGCCAAAGCCGCTCAATCTGCAGCCTCTTTGCATCAGGCACTGCAGCAGCCGCTTCAAAACCGCTCTGAGGCCTTGAACCACTGCTTACTGGTAGGGGGCAGGCTGTCTCAGCATCTGGAAGAGTGACGAGCCATTACTTCAGATGCGTGGGCTGGTAACAAATGCCCATGGCTACTGCCTACCTTTTCTACGACGGCCTTACGACAATCAACCGGGGAAGAACTCTTTGAAGATACCGATCTGCTCCTTGTTCAGGAGACATTGACCCTTCTGGTGAAAGGCGCTATAGAACCAGTGCCTGTGACGGATAGGATATGACATTTATAACACGCCTATACACAAGTGTTCCACAGAGAGGAACAAGGGTTGGTATTCCCCTTATTTTTTGATTCCCAAGCAGGACGGAGGACTGAGACCCATTTGGTCTCACGTTTCCTGAACAAGTTTCTCGGGAAGGACAAGTTCAAGATGGTCACTCTTTCGCAGATCCTTCAGTCCCTCCAACTTCAGGATTGGTTGGTGTCATTGGATCTGCAGGACGCTTATTTTCAGGTGCCGATCCATCTCAAGCACAGGAAATACCGGAGGTTCGCAGTTGGCGGCTCGCACTACCAGTTTCGGATCCTGCCATTCGGGTTGACCTCCGCCTGAGGGTCTTCACCAAGCTTATGGTGGTGGTGGCAGCGCATTTTAGGAGAGGGGGGAGGATTCACATCTACCCCTACCTGGACGATTGGCTGATCAGGGCGCGTTCTACCGGACAAGCCTTGGATCATCTCAACATCACCTGCCACGCCCTTCACAAACTGGGCTTTTCCCTCAATTTCAAGAAGTCACATACGACACCTTCCCAACAGCTCCAGTACATCGGGGCTGTGTTGGACTCGTCCTTGGAAGTGCTTGCCACCCAAGGTGAGGGCTCAACACATTCTACAGATGGTCACCAAATTTCAACTTGCCCAGTCTCTTCCGGCTTTCAAATTCTTAAGGTTGTTCAGCCTCATGGCTTCCTGCATTTTCTGGTGCCAGAGAACCGACTGAGAATGAGATCCCTTCAATGGGCTCTCAGGACACAATGGTCTCAATTCTCAAGCAAGATGTCTGATCTCCTTCAGGTTCCGGTCCGGGTCTCGCAGGATCTTCTGTGGTGGGCCTGTGAAGGAAATCTCATGAAAGGTGAACCTTTTTGGCAGCCGTGGCCGGAGGTAACTAGTGATGGACGCTTCCCTCACAGGGTGGGGAGCTCACCCCAACGATATGGCCATCAGCGGTTGTTGGTCTCCATCAAAGTCCAAACTACACATCATTATTTTGGAGCTGAGAGCAATCAGGCTAGCAATAAAGGCTTTCCTGCCGTCTGTACGGGGGAAGAATGTCCTGATTATGACGGACAACACAGTGGCCATGCATTACCTCAATGCAGAGAGGCGATGCAGCTCTGGTTCTGGGCAATTCAAGAAGGAATCTCCCTAGAGGAGGTGCATCTGACTGGAGTGGAGAACTCAGCGGCGGACGCTCTGAGCAGGCAGAGCGCAGTCTCCCACGAGTGGGAGATACCTCTTGATGGACTTCCTGAGCTCTTCGCCCTTTGGGGAACCCCACAGTTGGAGCTGTTTGCGACGGTGCCAACCGGATGTGCGAGAGGTACTGCTCAAGGGAATTTCCTCCGAGAGGAGCTCTAGGAGATGCGTTCGTCATGTATTGGTCATTCCCGCTTCTGTACACGTTTCCTCCTCTAACGAGGTTACAGATGTTCGGGACCCACATGATCCTCATTGCACAGATTGGGCCAGAAGAGTGCGGTACCCGGACCTTCTAGACATGTCCATCTGTCCTCCAATGCGTCTTTCCCAAAGAGAGAATCTTCTCTCCCGAGAGGAAGGTCGGGTTCTCCATCCAGAGGTCAAGACTCTCAACCTTCACGTATGGTTTCTGAAAGGTTGAGATATAAGGATTGGGACCTTCAGGATGATGTAATGGAGGTGTTGCTTTCGGCCAGGCATCCAACAACAAAGTTCCTGTACCGTTGGCGTAAGTTTTGCAACTGGTGCAAAGGAAAGAATGTTAATCATTTTCAGTGTTAAATTCCAGAGGTTCTCTCCTTCTTGCTCTCTTTAGCACACATGGGTCTTCAGGTGGGAACCATTAAAGGTTACCTGGCAGCGCTGTCCATATTTAGGCGCTGATCTGAAGAATGCTCTTATTTTAAGATTCCACTGATCAGTCAGTTTCTAAAAGGACTCACAAATGTGTTCCTGCCGTCGCCTTTTCAGGTGCCGGTCTGGGACCTTAACCTGGTCTTAGAGTTTCTGATGGGTGCTCCGTTTGAACATTTGCACTCCTGACCTTTGAGGTTGTTGACCTTTAAGACTATGTTCTTGGTTGCAATAACATCCTCTCAAAGAGTGAGTGAGTTGCAGGCACTTTCTTCTAAGCCACCCTTTACTATGTTCCACAAGGACAGAGTTGTATTGAGAGTACGTCCTTCCTTCCTGCCTAAGGTAGTTTCTGACTTTCACTTAAGTCAGAAGGTTGTTCTAGCCCCCCTTTATCCTCCTCCGCATCCTAGTAAGGAAGTGGAAAGGCTACATAGGTTGGACCCAAGGAGAGCATTAAGCTTCTATCTTTCTAGAATGTCCAAAGTCAGAGTGGACAACTAGCTCTTGTTGGGGCACACTAGGCACAGACCTTGTCTGGGTGGATCATCCTGACTATTTCTGAATGCTATAGACTGGCTGGCAAAGACCCTCCTGAGGGATTGCGGGCTCATTCCACCAGGTGAACAGCTACATCGACAGCCCTACAGAGGGGTGTCCCTTTAAAGAACATCTGTGATGCTGCAACGTGGTCTTCTATGCACACGTTTGTTAAGCATTATTCCCTGGATACTTCCCATGTTCAAGAAGTTGCCTTTGGTAAGGCTGTACTTTACTCTGCCATATATTTGATGATTGTTCAGCGGAAGCGCGGTGAGTGTAGACCCGTTCTTTGTGCCTTTTTAATAACTTGTACATGCCCCAGGCCCTTGAAGCCCTTCTTGCGGTCCCGCTTGTTGCCCGCACCCTCTTCCTGATGCCCTTCCCTCCCGCCCCCCTGCTCTCATTGGTCCTCTGGACCCTGTCTCTAGGGCCTAGCGACCTGTGTATTGCACCGGCTCCACTTGTTCAGCGGAAGCGCAGTGAGTGTACCCCCTTTCTTAGTGCCTTTTTAACAACTTGTACAGGCCCTTGAAGCCCCTCTTGTGGTCCCGCTCCCTACCTGCACCCTCATCCTGATTCCTTCCCTCACACCCCCCCTGCACGGATTGGTCCACGGGACCATGTTACCCAAGCCAGAACTGACCTTCTGATGCTTGTTAATCTGCTTAGAATTACATGCTGTGCATATAGTGTGACATCCAGTGGTAACCGCGGAGTATTGCATCTTGTCTTTTGATGACCGAAAGATGACATCGGCATAGGCGTGTCTGTAACACTATCCCTATCGTGACGTGTAGTGTACCCAAAATCCCTCACGTGCCGAGGTCCCTCAGATTGTTTTTTTCCACCCAGATAACTGGTCGCCCTATAGCAGAGCTCTTACATAGGAGACATTGTTTATTTTATATCGACTTGTCGGTTATTTCCCGTTAAGTCACTTCGGCCACAAGAACATCTTCTACGAAGACTGCGGGGGATTAGTCTACGGCGGTAGATTTCAGCGCTTAAGATCCAGCGGCCGGACTTTCTACATGGTCGGGCCCTCTGGCCAACCTTTACAGTAGGGAGAGTGGGGTCGGGGTGGCCATAATTTCGGTGTGTCTTTCCTCTTTCCCCCTCTTTACCCTTTCGGTCTGGTCATCTTCCCCTTTCGCTATAGAAAGGACTCCTTTTAGGTTCTGCCCTAAGTGAAGGGTCAGATATCCTTGGAAGGACAAACACAGGGCGTGCAACGCCTGTCTCTCCTTAGATCACACGAAAAGTGGTGTGCGACCGGCACACTCCTTGGGCCTAAGACCCTTAAGGAGCGCTGTGTATAGTGGTGGGCCGCATACGATATGTCTCGGGTGGAACCCACTTCTCCCACCGCCACACCCGCTGAGAGTGATGGGGGCACTTCAGATGACCAAAGATCCGTCGCGGATGTAATAGACCTTGAGGCGGACACTTCTAGGTCCGCCACGCCCGTCCCCGACCCTTTAAGGCCTGACTCTGGTCTCGCTTCAGGGACAACACGCTGCGACAGGGGCGTACAAGCGCATCTCACTAAGCAAACAACCCCTACGCCTATTTTGACGTCCACGTCGAAAAAGGTGAAAGCGCCAGCGTGGCCGTCGAAAATGTTGGTGGTTTCCTCGGATTGTGCAGATCCAAAGTCTTCCCCGCAGCTGCAGCAGCGTCTTGCGACTGGGCAATCAAAAACAAGTAAGGGCGCTCCTCCAAAAGCTTCACACGTCGAAGGGTGGAAATCTGACGCTACGACGGTCCCGAAGGCTCGGTAGGCCTAAAAATCACAACTAGGCCTCTAGTCGAAAAACCGAGCACTAGGCCCCCTAACGCCACTGCGGAAGGAAATACACCTACCGATAGACCATCAGAATCATTACCTCGCGCCGATGCTGCGTTTATCGAGGACAGCATCGAAAGAATTACTGCGGCGGTGGGATTTATCCCGGTTTTGCTGAAAATCATGGGGCAAGCCGCGCAAATCTTTTGATACGCCATGGGGCCCCGATTCTCACGATACTTATGAGGACAGTAGAGCGCCTCCTTCGAACACCCTAAAAGATGCTTTTCAGTGCCGTAGGGGGGGGAGATGACTTTTTTCCACCCGTAGGCCCTCCTGTGCCCTCCAAATGGACAAGAGAGAAATTCGAAGGGTGTATGGACCGTCTGGGGAGAATTATCAGTTTTTCTGATCATCCTTCCCCGAAAAGGTCTTGTGGCGAGCCTAACCTTCGATCCTCTCATCTCTAAGATCAGCCTTCTGTCCCCGTCCAGCAGGAAGACATTGTCCACATGGACATCTATAGGGACATTTATGATGAAGAGGAAGAAACTTCCTTTTTACAGAATTATGAGGAAGAACAGGCGGGTGCCACAGACAATTGGGAAGAAAGCCAGCAAGAGGGAACAGCCCCATGGACACTTCCCCATCAAGATCAGGACACTGATGTATTGTCTCTGGATTCCCCTCCTTCCAGTCCGGCTCGTCGGGCCTCGCCTGGAGATAACCAGATGGCCTTCAACTCTATGTTGAAGAAGGTAGCTGAACACTTTCAGATCTCTACTCAAGAGGCTGTGCCTGAGCAGGACTTTGTAGAGGATATTCTTAAGGAGAAGCCTCCATCTAGCCAAGCCATTCCCCCTCCTTAATTCCATCAAGAGAGGGTTGGCTCCCTCCTTGGTATCACCAGCTGAAACCCGGGCAGTGAACCCAAGAGTGGAAAAATTGTTTCGCCCGGCTCCTTCCGACCAACAATACATTAAAGGGCACGCCATCCCCGATTCTCTGGTAGTGACTACCACCCGAAAAAGAGCAGGGGTACCCCTTGCCACCGGGGAGGCACCCCCCCCCAGACAGGGAATCGGAGAGGCTGTATGCCTTAGGCAAATGAGTCACCTCGGCTGCCGCATACACTACGCGTATAGTCAATAATACCACGCTGTTGGCAAGTTATGCTGATGCTCAGTGGAACCTAGTCCAGGAAGGCCTCCAGGAGGTCCCAGAACCCGCCAAGTCCAAATGTCTCTCTATTGTAGCCAAGGGTAGCAGGTGAACCAGAATGTGATAAAGAACACTCTGGATATGGCTGAAACAGCAGGCAGGTCTCTGGCTCAAGGGACCCTACTCAAGACATGCGTGGCTGCGTACCTCGGGTTAAAACCCGAAACACAGGCCTCACTCATCAATAAGCCTATTGAAGAAGCTAACCTCTTCGGGAAAGCGGTTGATGAGGGCTTAGAAACAGCCAAAAAAGAGCATGAGACTCTTAAGTCTCTGCAACAGATCACACAAAGACCTTCCTCCCCAGAGAGGTAATAACTCCCGGCTGTCCTTTCGAGGGCAGTCCCATACAAATCAAAGTAACTATGGCAGAGGGAGTTTCAATACAGGACAAACTTCAGGAAGCCCTGCATACTACCATTCAAGAGGGCAACGACGTGGCATAAGCAGAGGTAGAGGCCCCAATCCTAGAGGACCCACGGCCGCCGGTCAGAAATGACCACCAGATCCAGGTCCCCTCCCATGTTTCCCGGGTCGGGGGGTGATTAACATCTTTCCTCACGGCATGGGAGGGGATAGCAGCAAACCAGTGGGTCATAAAGATGGTCGCCCACAGGTACTGCATGGAATACAACCAAACCTCCACAATTCAGACCACCAAGCTCGAGGCGCTTTTGACTTGACCATCTGGAAATCCTGAATGAAGAAGTGGAAGAGCTGCTGGGAAAGGACACCATAGAAGCTGTCCCTATTCTTCAGGTAAACAAGGGTATTTATTCAATGTACTTCCTTGTACCCAAAAAGGACCTCACCATGTGTCCTGTTGTAGACCTGCGCCCAGCGAACAAGTTCATAAAGCCTCAGAGGTTATGCATGGTAACACTACAGGAGGTGATCCCACTATTGAAACGGGGGGACTGCATGACAATATTGGACATGAAAGATGCATACTTTCATACTTCGATGTTGCCAGCGCACAGGAAATATTGAAGGTTCATGATAGAGGACAGGCCTTACCAATTCAAGGTACTCCCCTTTGGCATTGCCTCAGCGCCAAGGGTGTTTACGAAGGTCCTGGCAGTGGCGGCGGCACACCTGCGCAGACTATCCGTCCCAGTTTACCCTTACCTCGATGACTGGCTCATAACAGGGGACTCGTACAACACATGGTTTTCGAACACCCAAAAAAAACAGTAGACCTGCTCTTCAGTCTAGGTTTCTCTATCAACGAGAAGAAATCCAGCCTAGTCCCCGGTCAAACAAAACAATTCCGGGAGCTCTAATTCGGACGGAAGATGGCCTCGTCTTCCCCTCCAACGAGAGGGTTCAGAACATGCTTTTTCCGATCCCTCAATATGTAGCCAGTCGGGAGGTGACGGTGCGCAAAGCCATGCGTTTGCTACGAATTATCGCGTTGTGCATATACTTGGTTCCCCACGCACGACTGCACATGCGTCCCATGCAAGAGTGGCTCAACAGCCAGTGGTGTCAGGCCAGCGGACAATGGGAAGATCTGGTAGTTGTCTCGCCAGCCCTCGTTCTCTCTCTGCAGTGGTGGTCAAGAGAAAACCTCTTGAAGGGGAAGGCCTTCACCACCCCTGCAGTGGAAGCCACTCTCACGACAGACTCATCTCTCACGGGGTGGGGGGGCTCACCTGCTTCAGCAGACAGCACATGGAGTGTGGTCCCCTCAAGTAGCATCCAACCATTTAAATTTACTGGAGCTATTAGTTGTGTTCAAGGCATTAAAGGCCTTTCAGATGCAACTACAACTACAAGGGAAGACAGTGCTGATTCTAACGGACAGCACTACAGCCATGTATTACTTGAGCAAACAGGGGGGTACTCGCTCTCCAGGGCTATCCAAGCTGTCCCAAAACATTTGGATATGGGCTCTCAGACACAAGATGTTCCTGTTGTCCCAACATGTTCCAGGGGAATTCAATCTTCTGGCAGACGTGCTCAGCAGAGATTTTCCGCTGCCCGAAGAATACGAATGGCGTCTGCACAAAGACATTGTGTCCAACGTCTTTGCAGAATGGGGATTCCCAGAGATCGACCTGTTCGCAACTCAGGAGAACGCCCAATGCCAAGACTACGCCTCCAGGTACCTCCAGAACTGCTCCAAGGGGAACGGTCTCTGGATAACATGGTCAGGGAAATGTGTCTACGCTTTTGACCCGACTCCCCTTCTCAACAAGATAGTGCACAAGATGCACCAGGAACCAGTTGCCATGATACTGGTGGCCCCCATGTGGGCACGCCAACCCTGGTTCGCTCATCCGATGGAAATGTCCCTCTCCCCACCAGTAAAACTACCTTTGCATGTTCAATATGTTGTCCCAGGGGCCACAAACTCTGAACTTAGCAGCCTGGCTCCTGAGATCATTGAGTTTGGACACCTACAGCTCCCTCAGAGGTGCATGGACATACTCAGGGAAGCTAGAAAACCTAACACACATTATTGCTATGCCAGCAAATGGAAATGTTTTGTCATCTGGTGTAATTCCAAGGGCGTCAATCCCATCGATTGCTCACCCACACACATTGTGCTGTACCTTACCCATCTGTTACACTGGGTTGGTCTTCAATTCCCTAAAGGTTAATCTGGCTGCGCTCTCAGCCTACACCACATCACAACATAAAGGTGTTGTGGTGGAAGGTACCGGTGATCAAGGCCTTTATGGAAGGGTTTAAGAGGATTTATCCTCCAATTACTCACCCAGCTCCTGAGTGGGACCTAAATGTGGTTTTGACCAGGCTCATGGGAGCTCTCTTTGAGCCAATGCATAAAGCAGTCTAAAAGACGTGACTTATAAAAACGGCCTTCCTAGTGGCTATCACTTCTATTAGAAGGGTTAGCGAACTACAGGCTCTTTCTGTTCTAGACCCCTTTGTTAAAGTCCACAGGGATAAGGTAGTTCTGCGCACTCACCCCAGATTTGCGCCTAAATTCATCTCGAAGTTCCATGTGAACCAATTGATTGAACTACCCACCTTTTTCCAGAATCCCACTAGCATGGCCGAAAGAAGCCTACACACACAAGATGTGCGCAGGGAAGTCATTTCCTATCTGGAAAGAACTAAACCACTGAGGAAAACAAACCAATTTTCCTTTTCAGTGGCAGCTGGTAGAGAAGGGGACCCTGTCTCTAAATCAGCTATCTCAAAGTGGATTGTCAAATGCATCACACTGTTACACTCTTGCTAAGGGAGAACTGCCCATCAAGCCTAGAGCACATTCTACTCGAGGCACTGGGGTATCCATAGCATTAATTGCA
Organism: Ambystoma mexicanum; assembly: GCF_040938575.1. NCBI lineage: Eukaryota > Metazoa > Chordata > Amphibia > Caudata > Ambystomatidae > Ambystoma > Ambystoma mexicanum. The sequence goes on along the minus strand of NC_090923.1, from coordinate 335,819,987 downwards.
AATGTTTTTAGTCCTTTTGCAAAGCGGCAACCTGGAGTTCTCTACACACCTTTACAAAACACTATTGCCTAGACACTCATTCTAGGTCTGATTCTCAGGTGGGACAAGCAGTACTAAGACATATTTTCTCTACTGTTCCTTCTCACAACCCACCTCCAACTCTGGGTACTGCTCGCTAGTCTACGCACAGCATGTGATTCTAAGCAGATTAACAAGCATCAGAAGACATCTGCTTGGATTCACATGCGCCCTCCCTCCCTACCTCCACGCTCGGGCTGGATGGAACATGGACATCTTACTACTTCTGTTCTTCATATACTCACTCACAATAGCCTTGGGCTCCCTAATGGCAGAAAAAATACAATTGGAGGGACCTCGTTGCGTGAGGGATTTTGGGTACACTACACGTCACGATGAGGATGCAATACACCGCGGTTACCACTGGATGTCGGACTATATGCACAGCATGTGAATCTAAGCAGATAGTCATCAGAAATGCTATTACGGTAGGTAATGCATGTCTTCCCAGGGCAGCCCTCTGCCTGTGCAGCCCTTCGGCTAAGGGCCCTCAGGCCAAGGGTGGCTCCAACAGAGGCGGCTCCATAAAGTGTCTGCAGGTGTCTGCAGTAAAAGCGAGAAGCCAATAGCCTGTCGTCAACCAGCACCAACCACTAAAGTAAGTATGGCATGGGTGGGGACTGAAGCAATCACTTCACTCCAGAAAGCCCTGCCACTCATAATTAAAAAAGTTACTGTGTTGAATTCTGCATCTAGGTTCTGAGTGTGCCCTAAAAGTTTACTGGGCAAGTCTCGCCCATTAGATAGTGTGCCCAAATAACACGGAGTGTGCCCTAAAAGTTTCACTTTGTTGAATTCTGCATCTAGACATTGGGCTAGAGACTGTGGTCAAGCAACTTTGAGATTAAGCTAAAGCTTACTGTGTTGAACTCTGAATCTAGAGATCCTGATCAAGCAACATTGAGTTTGCACTTAAAGTCCACCCAGTTGAATTCAGCATTTCAACTCCCCATTGCTCCACGCCATGACTCCACCCAACCCGTCTAGATCCAAGGTGAGAGCTTCACTCTGGCGTACCTCCCACCTCCCTCCTCACCCCTCCTGTCTCAAACCCACCGCTCCCAACCATCCCTCGACCCGCCATCGAGAACTCACCAGTAACCCTCACTGTGGCACCCCACCCCCTATCCAACTCCCAAGCCAGAGGAGCCCGATGGTGCTCCAAACACCCAAAAACAACTGTTCCTTTCACCCCACCCCACCCCATCCCATCCCTGAACTGAAAGACCCACCACCATCTCCCCCCGTCCCCTGCCCTATCCTCCCATCGACACCAACCAACATCCTCCCACCGCCGTACCCCTTACCCTCTGCATGTCTCACCCTGGCAAGAACAGTAGCCTCATCTCCATCATCCTCTGATTCCCCCCCCCCACTCTCTCTTACACACCGACTGCACTGAAAGCCCTGAAAAGGAGAAAATGAGCATGGTCCCCTTCTATGCCAGTCTACTTCTCACCACTCCTACCTCAAACAATTCCCACAATCTCTCACCCCACCATCACTACACTCTTCCCCCCCCCCCCTTCGCTCCCCCCGCTTTCAACCTCTCTCCCTTGACTTCTCCCCCAGCACACCTGGCATCCCCAGTCAATTGAATTCCACACAAGAACCTTCCCTCCCCCGCCCTCTGACCAACAGCCCACCCGCACCTGCCCTCCCAACTCCATCCTCCCCCCTGTTCACACCCTCCTCCGCCCACCTACTCTTCCCATCCTCCATCAACCTTAACGCAACATTCACCAACCAGAACCTGCTGCCACCCTACACGCTCCCTTCCCTGTCCCACCGACCTTGAATGCCCCACCCCTGCCACCCGCCCCCACCACTCCCACTACACCCCCACCCACTCCCCTACAACCTCCACGACAACTCCCCACTCCGTAGTCAGATGCATCCTTTTTAATGACCACTCTGTAGCAAAAAAAAGGCACAGCATTTTTGACCTCTCTTCTGACAATCCTGACCTAGTCTTTGTCACGGAAACCTGGTTCTCCAACGACTTTGCCCCCATTGCTCATGAAGCCCCCTCCCCCCCCGATTACTCCCTCATTCCACTCAACAGACCCTATAGAGGAGGCGGCGTAGCAGTAGTTTTCAAATCTCACTTCTCCGTCTCACTCGTCGACTCCCAAACATGCACTCCTTGCAAATCCCTTCTCGTTAAACTCTCACTGCCCCCGACGTTCACCCACAGCTTCCTAATCATGTACAGACCTTCCGGTTACGACGGACATTTCACAACCAACCTCTGTGACTCTATAGCCACCATCCTTGTAAACCACCCCTCTCTGACTCTTCTAGGGGATTTCAATATCTGGCTAGACATACCCCCAACCCCATGACCCATTCTCTGGTCGACTGCCTTGATGCGCTTAACCTCTCCCTTCACATGAACGACCCAACTCGCTCTAAAGGACACACCCTTGATGCCATTTTCAGCTCGCACAACCAGATAGATCTATCCCTCCACCCCCTTTCTACTGATCTGATCACTTTATCATCCCCTTCTCCATCCTCACCCCTGCCTCCGCCCCCAGCCCCAAACAAACCGCCTACATTCATCGCAAATGCTGGAACAAACTAAAGATCCTCCCTGACCTAGCCGAAGCCCTGCTCCACAGACCCCCCACAAAAATACCCCCATCAACTGTGCCCATGATGATTCTTTAACCATAGACTCCTTCGACTCATGGCTCTTCGACTCACTAATCCCGCTCACCCCCTCTAATGCCGCTCCTCCTCACGCCTTGGACCTTTTCCCAAATGGTTCACTCCTGAGCTGAGGATTGCAAAACAACTAAATCCCTGGAACGCAAATGGCGAAAAAGAACAACCAATCTCAGTAGATCCACCTTCGCCTTGCATCATCAAAACTATAAAGCAGAAATCCGGAAAGCCAAAAAAACCCACTACAACAATCTAATTCTTAACTGTGGAAACAGCAGCAAGGAACTCCACAAAATCATATCTGAATTCATCAACCAACCTATACCTCACCCCAATCTACCCCATCTCAATCACTCTGCGACTCTCTCGCTCCACTTCTACACCACCGCTCTCGACAGAACGACTTCCCTTAACAACAAACTGGCCCTCCTCTCCCCGCCCCAAAATCCATCCATCCCATTGACCACCCCCCCACCTGCCGCCGCTACACCATCCTTACCCACCTTTGACTCCTTCAAACCAATCTCCAGAGACAAATTTCTCGACCTCCTCTGCTCGAAAACCCTCTGGCTCCCCCCCTTGAACTCTCCCCCACCTCAGTCCTCAAATATTCTCATCGCAGGAGAGTACACAAGAACCATCCTAAATGACTCCCTCAGCTCAGGAATCTTCCCCGATGCCTTCAAAATTGCACATGTCAAGCCACTTCTAAAAAAAAAAATATCCCTTGACCCCAAAAATTACTGCTCTATTACCATCTCGAACACCAGATTCCTTGCAAAACATCGAACTGCATGCTCCCAACTAAACGCCTTTGTCGAATCCAACAACCTCCTTGATCATGCCCAGTCAGGCTTCAGGCCACGACACAGGACTGAAACCACTCTGGTCACTACCATCTCAAAATTCTTGGGCGCATTTTTCCTTACCTCTCCTTCCCCAACAGACTTGCCGCTGTTCTGTCTATTGTAATATCAAGACTGGACTGGACTCTTAACTCCCTCTACCTTGGATTCCCGGTATACCACCTTAACAAATTGCAAAGAGCGCAAAACGCTGCTGCCAAAATGCTGCTAGAACTAGGCCCAAGAGACCACACATCTCCAGCTCTTAGAACCCTCCACTGGCTGCCGGTTGGTCCACTTTCAAGACCCTGTGCATCACTCAATGTGCAGTGCACAAGACCGGTCCTCTATACCTGCAAGACAAGCTACAACCTTACCTCCCACCCCGCACCATAACATCAAGCACCATCCTCCTTCTAGTGATCCCAACCACCAACTCCGTCAGGATTGGAGGATCCTCCTTCTCAGCCTTGGCCCCTACCCTGTGGAACTTGCTTCCACCTCACACCGACACATCCAAGACTATTTGTCATTCCGCAAATTTCTAAAAACTTGGCTCTTCCCATAAACGAACAACCACCCAAAGATAATGCTGAAATCCCCCAACAACCCAATACACAATGAGACTATCTACCTGATGTTCAAAGACCTCCGATCTTATCCATAGGTAGGATGGAGTGGAGTGGATATAGTGGACCGATCATTTGCGTTAGAGCGGAAGGGATGAGCGGATGACGTGGATGGCATTGAAAGGGTGGGGTGGCTGGATGGAACGGGCAGAGGGGATGGGACGGGATGGAGTGGATGGAACGGACGGAGGGGAGGAACACATGGAATGGATAGTTGCTACAATGGTTAGAATGGATGGAACTAATAGAATGGGTAGACCGGGTAGAATAAGCTAAATGAATAGAATGAATGAGATGGACTGAACGAGTTGAGTGAATATTTTACATAAAACGAGGGTAGAGCGGATGGAACGGATAGAGTGGATGGAACGGATAGTGTGGATGATATGCATGGAATGGATAGCGTTGTTGGAATGAATGAATGAATGAATGAATGAATGAATGGATGGAATGGATGGAATAGATAGTGTGTATATTATGGATATAATGGATGGTATTGGTAGAGTGGTATGGATAAAGTGGATCTAATAGAGTGGGTGGTATGGATAGTGTGGGTGTTATGCATAGAGTGTATATTATGGACCGATTGGATGGTATGGACAGAGTAAAGAGCGTATGAAAAGGGATGAAGCGGGTAGAATGGATGAAGCGGGTAGAATGGACAAATTGGAATGGACACAATGGAGAATTTCCCCACGCTGTTACGATATATCTATATCCCCTATTTATCCCCTGCCTCTAAATGTCTGTCGCTATGTTCCCACCTTCCTTCCGTTGTGCCTGGTCTCGGGCGCTCCAAAAACAACCTCCATATCACATCACTACTCTTACTCTCTACTATACACCATCACTCAAATAGAACACAGCTATACACCTGAGTAATTCTGCCTAGCGGTCCACATACGAATACGTTAGAGGGGATTGGGTCCTCTGACGTATTCCATATCTATGACCGTAATCGCCACAGCTGTGCTGCTTCGGAAAATCTTTCGGCTCCTGCGTCGATGACGTCGATACGCTGTCCTCGAGGGCCTCCGTCGAGCGGATGCCACCGGATGTTATAAGTAGGACGCACGACGCCCGTAGCCTCAGTTCCATTTTTTCCGCGAACGTGTTCGCTTCGGAGATCTCGACGCGCCTCCATTCTACTGAATCCTGTTCTTTCGGTTCTTCGAACCTGTTTCTTCGATATTGTATGATGTTTTCGGCTTCTTCCACCCCGTGGTCTGGGTTTAAGAAGTGTCGGGTGTGCGGGTCCAAGATGTCGCTGACAGACATGCACAGCGCTTGCCTCTGGTGCCTCGGGGAGGACCACGATACGGATGACTGTGTCGATTGCCAATCGCTCACATCGAAGGCCTTGCAGGAGCGTAAGAAGAAGCGGTCGGTCGGTAAGGTGGCCAAGCCCCGGAATTTGTGTTCCACTGGTCTTGCGATGGATGATTCGAGGGGCAATTCTCCGCATCGTCGTTGTGAGTCCGGGGGTTCTCGCTCTGGGAGTTGGTCCCGCCATTCCTCTGCCTCTTCGAGGCACTCCAGGAAGCGCCGTCACAGGTCGCCTTCCCCGTCCTCGTCTGAGGACTCCGCCCGTCGGCGGGTTGCTTGTCCCAACAAGCATTCCACTCCCGAGGAATGGGATTCTTCCGAAAGGAGATGTTGGCGATTTTCCAATCGCAGCGCCGTCGAAAGACGCCGGCCGTGACTGTTCTAGAGACGCTGCTCGTACGCTTTCGGGCTCGAGCAGTCGTCGCGACCACCGACCGGGCGCCTTCGAGGTCCCGGTCGGACAAGGATGGTCACTCTAGACATGCACGTTCCAGGTCCCGGTCCTAGACGCCCTCGAGACCGCGAGAACCTGTGATGTCTTCGAAGAAGACATCGACGCCTGTGTGCCGAGGTCATCGACGGACTCTCTCGACGCTCCGCCTCCGAGGAAGTCGTCAACGCCATCGGCGCCTAGGCTGTCGAGACATGCTCAGGGCTCCGCCCTGTGTCGAAGCCGTCGATGCTGTCGGTGCCGCGCTCGACGTGAACTCCTTTCGAGGCGGTGTTGTCGGGGCTACCCCGTGGCACGATGGAACCCCCCAGAAAGACTCTGGCCAAGGCTAAACATGTTTTTGTTCCTTTTTCTGTACCCTCCTTCCAGCCTATGGATTATATTTCTGAGGTGGAGGAGGGGTCTGAGGAAGGTGAGGTTCCTGCACAGGTTCCTGATGACATTGTTTCTGGTAATAGTCAACTTGAGGACCTGCGTCAGTGGCTGCACGACGTCAGTGGTCTAGACACCTCTCAACCCTCATACCAGCGCCTCTTGTCGAGGGTCACGGATTACCTGGGGTGCTCTGCCCCCCCTGCGGATTTTCAGCAGGATGACCTGACTGATATCCTGGACCAAGGTCCACCAACTGACCCGGTGCTGCCATTCCATATGGCCTTGCAGAGAAGGGTGGCTGCGGCTTGGACTTCGCAGGAGAGCCTCCCTGCAGTGAGCAAGTCCTTGCCGAAGAAATATCGCCCAGCCAGTGGCGACCCCTGCTACTTGACCACGCACCCCACTCCGGAAAGTTTGGTGGTGCAGGCGACTAAGGCCCCCCCAAAGCAGGCGTCATACCCTACCATCCGTCCTGATAGGGACGACAAACATTTTGACGGTTGGGCGAAGATGTTTTCTTCTGGGGGTATGGCGCTTCAGGCTGCCAACTCCGTTTGTGCCTTGTCTCGTTTCACGCACACTCTGTGGAACTGTATTTCCTTAGCGGCGGATCATATTCCCGAAGGGGAGGAACGGGATGGTTTCCTTGCTATCGTGCAGGATGGCAAGGATGTCATGTGTGAATCCGTTCAGTCGGGTCTGGACATGGTTGATTGCGTCAGCCGGTCCATGGCGGCGAGCACCGTAATACGCATGTTTGCGTAGTTGCAAGCCCGGCTCCTCAACATGCCCTTTGATGGTGAACATCTTTTTGGCAGCAAGGCTGACGAGAGGTTGCAGACCTCCAAAGCTGCAGCGAAGTAGTTGGGCGCTGCAGTTCGCCAACCTCCGCCTTTTCGTCCTAGGGGACAGCAATGGAGGGGAGGTTCCTTTCGATATTACTTGCCCTTTAGTAAATCGAGAGGAGCTGTAAGTCAAAGGGGCAACCGTAGGAGTGCCAAAGGTGGACAACAAGGTACTCGTAGTGCCAAGGCCGCTCGAGCAGTTGCCTCTTTGACCTCGGGCACTGCCGCAGCCTCTTCAGCTCAGTCATGAGGCCCATGCTTCTCCGGTTGTGGGAAGGCTGACGCAGCATCTTGTAGAATGGCATGCCATTACTTCAGATGTGTGGGTTCTGGAGATCATGGCCCACGGCTACTGTCTTCCTTTCCGGCAGAGGCCTCATGACAATCCACCAGGGAATCTCTTTGAAGAGTCTGGATCCGCTCCTTGCGCAGGAAATTCAATCCCTGCTGGAGAAAGGCGCCATAGAACTGGCGCCTGTAGCGGAGAGGAACAAGGGATGGTATTCCCCTTATTTTTTGATTTCGAAGAAAGACTGGGGATTGAGACCCATCATGGACTTGCGCGGTTTGAACAAGCTCCTCAGGAAGGACAAGTTCAAGATGGTTACTCTTTATCAAGTCCTCTAGGCCCTTCAACTTCAGGACTGGTTGGTGTCTCTCTTCCTCAAGGACGCTTATTTTCATGTGCCGATCCATCCCAAGCACAAGAAGTACCTGAGGTTCGCGGTTGGCGACTCGCACTTTCAGTTTCGGGTCCTGCCGTTGGGATTGACCTCCGCCCGAGGGTCTTTACCAAGCTCATGGTGGTGGTGGCAGCCTATCTCAGGAAAGGGGGATTCACGTCTACCCCTACCTGGACGATTGGTTGATCAGGGCGCGCTCTCCTGAGCAAGTCCTGGTTCATCTGTTCGTCACCTGCCACTCCCTTCACAAGCTGGGCTTCTCCCTCAACTTAAAGGAGTCCCACTTGACACCAACTCAGCGGCTCCAGTACATCGGAGCAGTGCTCAACATGTCCCTGGGGCAGTGTTTTTCTCCCCAGGTGAGGGCTCACCACATTCAGCAGATGGTGCACAAGTTTCAACATGCCCAGAGTCTCCCAGCGTTCGATTTCTTGAGGTTGCTCGGCCTCATGGCATCCTGCATTCTTCTGGTGCCAGAGGCCAGGTTGCGGCTGAAATGGGCTCCCAAGCTCCAGTGGTCACAGTCCTCTGGCAGGATATCGGACCCTGTTCAGGTGCCGCCCTCGGTCGCCCAGGACCTTCTGTAGTGGGCCGTGGAAGGCAATCTGATGAGGGGGGGGGGCTCCATTTTGGCTTCCCTGGCCGAAGGTGACGATCGTGACGGACGCATCACTCACGGGATGGGGAGCTCATGCCAACGAGCTGACAGTCAGCGGTCGGTGGTCTTCGTCGGAGTCCAGAATCCATATCAATCTGCTGGAGCTGAGGGCCGTCGGGGTTGCCCTGAAGGCTTTTCTGCCGACTGTGCGAGGAAAGAATATCCTGATTCTGACAGACAACACAGTGGCCATGCACTACCTCAACAAAAAGAGGGGGGGCAGGGTCACTTCCTCTGTGCAGGGAGGCGATGCAGCTCTGGTTCTGGGCCATCCAGCAGGAAATTCCGATCTCAGCAGTTTATCTGGCCAGAGACGGCGGACGCTCTGAGCAGGCAGAGCGCGATCTCTCACGAGTGGGAGTTGGCTCAGGAGATTCTCCTGGAGATCTTCACCCTTTTGGGGGACCCCTCAAGTGGATCTCTTCGCCTCCAGTGTCAACCGGAAGTGCGAAAGATTCTGCTTGCGGGAATTTCCTCCAAGAGGAGCCTTAGGAGACGCGTTCGTGGTGGAGTGGTCCTTCCCACTGCTGTACGAGTTTCCTCCAGTCCCCGTCATCCCGCAAGTGCCGCAGAGATTAGAGGTTCGGTTCCCGGATGATCCTCATTGCTCCGGCATGGGCCCAGAGGACGTGGTACCCGGACCTTCTCGACTTGTCCATCTGCCCTCCACGTCGTCTTCCCTACAGAGACGATCTGCTCTCGTGGGAGGGCGGTCAGGTTCTCCATCCAGAGGTCAGATCCCTCAACCTTCACGCTTAGCTTAGGAAAGGTTGAGGTATAAGGATTGGGACCTGAAGACGTGATGGAGGTGTTGCTTTCGGCCAGACGGCCGGCAACAAAGTCCCTGTACCGTTGCCGTTGGAGAAAGTTCTGCGACGGGTGCAGGGTTAAGAATGTGGATCCTTTTTCATGTGCCATTCCTGTGATTTGTCTTTTTTGCTTTCTTTAGCCCACAGGGGCTTGCAAGTGGTTACCGTTAAAGGTTAACTGGCGGCACTGTCTATATTTAAGCGCTCGTCTGAGGAGTGTTTTTATTTTAAAATTCCTTTAATTTCTCAGTTTCTGAAAGGGCTCACTAATGTGTTCCCTCTGTCACCTTTCCAGGTGCCCGGTTGGGATTTGAACCTTGTTCTCAAGTTTCTAATGGGTGCTCCATTTGAGCCTTTACATTCTTGTCCTTTGAGACTGTTAACCCTTAAAACTGTATTTTTAGTTGCGGTCACTTCTGCTCGCTGAGTGAGTGAGTTACAGGCACTTTCAGTTAAGCCACCCTTCACTGTGTTTCATAAGGACAGGGTTGTCCTTAGAGTTCGTCCGTCCTTCCTTTCTTCCGAAGGTGGTGTCGGAATTTAATTTAAGCCAGAAGGTTATTCTTCCGGCATTTTACCCTCCTCCACATCCTGGTAAGGAAGAGGAGAGGCTCCATAGGCTGGATCCTAGGAGAGCTTTAAGCTTCTTCATTTCATGCATGTCCCGGGTCAGAATGGACGATCAGCTCTTTATTGGTTACGCTGGAAGGCGTTTGGGACAAGCTGTTACTAAGCAGACTTTGTCTCGATGGATTATCTTTGCAATTTCTGAATGTTACAGCTTGGCGGGTAAGGACCCTCCGGTAGGTTTACGGGCCCATTCTACTAGGGGTATGGCTGCTCTACTGCCCTGAAGAGGGGTGTTCCTATTTGTAACATCTGTGATGCAGCCACCTGGGCTTTGGTTCATACTTTTGTACGTCACTATTCCCTAGATTCTATCCATGGGCAGGATCTGGCCTTTGGCAAGGCGGTCCTTTACTCTGCAATTTGATTGGTTATTCAAAATTTGTATATTCTAAATTCTTTTCCCACCTCCTTACATTGGTACTGCTTTGGGAGTGTGTCATAGATATGGAATACGTGGGAGGACCCAATCCCTCTTGAAGAACAAGTTACTCTCTTACCTGGTAACATTCTTTTAAAGGGATGGTCCGACGACGTATTCCATATCGCTCCCTCCCTGCCTACCCCGCTACAGAATTTCTTATGTGTTTGCAGCTTACGTTTCCGCAAGGCTTTCTGTGGTCATACTGGCAGTAGCTTGGTGCCACATGTTCTGGGGAAAAAACTACAACTGAGGCTACAGGCGTCGTGCGTCCTACTTATAACATCCGGTGACGTCGGCTCGACGGATGCCCTCGAGAACAGCGTATCGACGTCATTGACGCAGACGCCGGAAGATTTTCCGAAGCAGCACAGCTGTGGTGATTACTGTCATAGATATGGAATACGTCGTCGGACCATCCCATCGAAAGAACGTTACCAGGTAAGAGAATAACTTGTTCATCTCATCAACACCTCACCACCCTAATAAAACGCAGCTATCTGAGCACATTCCGGCATAGCTGCTCACATAAGCGTCCTTCAGGCCTAACGCAGCCAAAGACCAGTCTGGATGTCCACCCACCAGACTGCACACATCCAACTGACTTCTCCAGCACCACACCTACTCGCTAGCACGCAGCTACCACCTGGCAATCACACCAGCTGTACACTTATCTGGTGCACCCACACACCCTACGACACTATCTCGCTCTACTGATCAGAACTACGGTTCCGAGGGCGTTCAATCTAACAGCGCTTTGAGGTCATACCAGTGATATATATTACGCTATATAAATGCCAAATAACATAACCTCTAAATTCTTCTCCCTCCTCCAATCCTGGGTACTTCTTTGGGGGTCTGTCAAAGATGAGGAATACATTGGAGGACACAATCCATTTGAAGAACAACTTACTTACCCACTGGTAACGTTCTTTCGACTAGATGTCCCTCAACGTATTCCTCACCGCCCTCCCAGCCTACCCCTCTTAACAATTTCCAGTGCTATTGCAGCTTTCGTTCCAACAAGGCTGAGTGCAGTCGGAGCTGCCGGACCCCCCTCAGCCTGACTTAACAACAACAATGATGGAGTCCATGACAAAAAACTTTGCAGCCTTTCATGAAAAACTCGACGATATGAACGTGAACGTAGCCTCGCTAAAATCCAAACTAGACCAACAGAATCACTGAAGCAGAAAACAGAATTGGAACCAATGAGGATGGAGTTCATGCCCTACAAAACACGGTCACGGAGCTCATGCGCAACATTTAGCAGGTCAAAGCTAAGTGCGATGACCTAGAATCGTGGTCGCGAAGAAACAACATTCGCATTGTGGGGGTTCCCGAATCTGCTCTCAAGGGACGAATGGAACTTGCGGTTGAACAACTACTCAAAGACCTCACAGACAATCCTGAGCTGTCACTGTTCTTCACTGTTGAGCGAGCGCATCGCGCACTGGCACCCCACCCCAAGCCGGGCGACTTTCCCAGACCGATAATTGCGAAGCTCTTAAGCTACAAAGACAGGGACCACATACTCCGCTTGGCTAGGGAAAAAGGATAACTAAGGCTAGACTCACAAATCATTAGGATCTTGCCTGACTTCTCTGTGGGGGTACAGATGGAGCGACGGCAATTCGGAGGTGTGAAAAAAATGCTAAGAGAGGAAAATAGAGTACGCAATGCTTTTCCCCGCTCGCCTGAAATTCATTCACCGCAACAAACTATACTTCTTCACAGTTCCGGATGAAGCAATCAAATTCATCGAGGCACAAATCCCGCTAACGGAACCCCCGGAGGAATCAATAGACAATGACTAAGGCAAATTTTCTCTCAACTTTCATGATGGTCCACCTTCTGAGTGCAACCTGTTGACCGTCCCCCCAGTTGTTCACCCTTTCCCCCCTGCTCTACACCATTCAGGAGCCACCCGTGCCCCAAAGCTATCATCTTAAGAGTACCACCAACGGAAGGGGGAACACTCCGAATCTGCTTTACTGTAACGTAACACACTGGGTTGGAACCTTGACAGTCATGCCTCACCTGTATGCACCATGCTTGGGCATTATATGTTTATATCTCGAGTCCTAATGATAAGTTTGTTCTTGTAACCTAATGTATCATCAGCCGTTTAAAGATTAATGATGTCTCATCATAATAGTTTTAACAAATGCTGGTCACACGGCAGCGGCGGCCCCCACTGCAGCTGCAATGCCTTCTAGGGCGGAGTGTTTAAGTTTAAGCCCCTGTTGGGCTATTGGTCGAGCGTCGCCAAGTTGGGGATGGCACGCAATTGCCCGCTCCACGAGTGGGAACTATCGCACTGCTAGTTGGAATTGGGCGGTGAGGGTGGGGGGTGGTGACGTTGGGGAATGTTATACAAAAATCGGCAGGAAGCAGGTGACTGGTTTTGAAAAGAGGCATGCTCACGCTGCAGCATCACATGGGGTGGAAAACAGAGACAGATCCTTCAACTGGGATGTCCCATAAACTGTTGTTCTGTCTATTAAAATGATGTCGTGGAATTTTCGGGGGTTAACTAATTTCACAAAGACCCGCAGGATCACTGCATATGCGCAAAGACCTTGAATCAAGATACTCCTACTGCAGGAGACACATGCACTGAAGCACCTTACATCAAACCTGGCACAGTCCTGGGGCTCTAACAGGTTCTATACTCAATACTCCACTCAATCCAGGGGAGTGCTGACCCTGATCCACAAATCAGTAAAATTTACACTCCACACGTCCCACATAGACACGGAGGGCAGATACGTGGTCCTTCACTGCACTCTGGCTAATGAGGAATGCTTGCTCGTAAAATCGTATGGACCGAACACCGACTCCCCGGAATTTATGGACGAAGTGGCCACCCTCCTCATGAGGTATGTGGAAGTCCCCATTATATGGGGGGGGGGGACATGAACCTCATACTAGACAATGTCCTAGATAGAATAGGGAATACCCACAGAGCCATGTCTCGCGCTGCCAAACGACTCCATACACATATGAGGTCCCTGAATCTACACGACGTGTGGAGGACACTCCACCCCCAAGGGAGAGATTATACTTTTTACTCAACAGTACACGACAGCTCTTCAAGAATAGATAGGTTTCTGGTGTCGGGTTGCCGGGTGGGTAGGATAGCAGATGTCAAGATACTAGCACGCACCCTCTGAGATCACTCCCCGGTGATGATGCAGATCCAACTGGGATATAAACACTTTTTTTGAGAACAACAACAAACAGGACACATCCGAAGGGACCCGCTGGGAGGCGTTTAAAGTATATATTAGAGGGATGGGCATCTTGAGGGAGGTGGGGGTGCTAAAAGCCATAACACAGGCCTTACACACTTCCGAAACTAAGCTCAAAACACTTGAACAAGAACATGCCTCCGCGCCTACCCTGGCAAAGATGAGAGCAGAACTTGAACTATATGAATCTCACACCCTCATCGAGGTGCGGTACTTTGCTCGACCCGTGGCGGCGCGGAGGTATAGCGAGGGAGACAGACCTGGAAGAACCCTGGCCAGATTGGTACGTGCGGAGGGAGGTAGGACCCGAATAGACAGCATTATAGACGGGCAAGGCACACGACACTGGTCCGATCAGGCTATAATCTACACCTTCGCAGACATTTACGCTAATCTATATGGCCCCCAGCAAGAACACACAGCCCACGACATAGTCCCAAAGCACCAGAGAACAACTTGATGCCCCGTTCACCTTGGAAGAGATAGTCTAGGTAATCTCAGACCTCCCAAAGAGCAAGGCCCCGGGCCCCAATGGACTCACATCAGAGTTCTACGGGGAATACGTTGCCATTTTGGCACCCATACTGCACGGGGTCTGGGCCGAATCACTCCGTCTAGCCACCCTCCCTCGCTCCTTAAGAGAAGCCCTGATAACTGTCCTTCCCAAGCCAGGAAAACTCCTAGACGAATGCGGTTCCTATAGGCCCTTATCGCTTATAAATACGGACATGAAAATCTTTGCTAAAGTAATAGCGAACAGGTTCCTCCCAATCATGCCACATCCGGTCCAATGTGGACCAAAGCAGATTTGTCCCTGGATGCTCAACTGCACTCAATATCTGCCGACTTTTTAATGTGATGTCCAGAGTTGACCCGATGGCTGATGCAGTAGCGGTCGCACTAGACGCCCAGAAGGCATTTGACATGGTCTCCTGGCAATACATGTGGGCTGTGCTGGAGAAAATGGGGATGGGACTACATATGCTCTCCTACATAAAACTGCTATATACAGGACCAGTGGCCAAGGTCCTGGTAAATTCCCTGACATATTCCCACCTTCGGGTTACATACGCGCACCCGTCAGGGCTGTCCGTTCTCCCCTATTCTATTTGCGCTTGCCATCGAACCCATGGCGGACAACGTCATGGATCGGCACACCCGCAAGGGCATACGCCTACAAGACACGCCGGAAATCATTTAGTTATACGCTGATGATTTAATCCTATACGTCCGAAACCCGTCCATACATTTAGACCCGATCATCCGCGACATAACCAAAATAGGCACATACTCGGGCTTCACCATTAACTATTCCAAATCGGAAATATTTCCGCTCACTGCGGCAACCCAGCAACCGTCATGTGAATTCCCCCTACGCTGGTCCCCGGGTGGCATTAAGTACCTTGGGATTCAAGTATCACTATCCAAATCCCCCTTGCTGGCAGATAACTATGTGACAACGGCACAGCTCATAGAATCAAAAATGCTTTGATGGGGCTATCTCTAGTGGTCTCTCTTTATCCCTAATAAAAATGATAGCGGTCCCCAAGCTCCTCTATGTCTTTGCCAATGTACCGGTATGGCCCGGGAAGCAATACTTCAAGAAGCTCCACTCGGCGTGCACCCAATTCCTCTGGCACTCTGGTGCGGTCCGCAAGAAGTGGCAACATATGACCCTACTCTATGAAAAAGGGGGCTTCGCAGCCCCAGACTTGACACTGTACTCGATCCCAGAACAGGCCCAGCATGCCACACACTGGTACGCACACTCAAACCCGCCCCCACATGTTAAACTAGAGAAACTGGCGGGAGAGGGAACCAACATCATGACCCTAATACTGCATCACATGTTTCAAACGGACGCCCCAGCGGACCCTGTGGCTACCACGATCAGGGCATGGAACAGTATATTGCACTCGTAACCGGAACATCGCCCATACTATAAGTGGCTCCCCATCTGGCAATTCCCGGGACTCTTCCCCCACACACGATGGTCATCTACTACGACACTGGGCAGACCTGGGCTATCGAGCACTAACGGATCTATACCCAGATGGTAAATTCATCACCCCTCAGATGTGGCGCCCCGAGCATTCTGGCTCGGCGCTAGAGCTGTTGCAATACTTCAGACTAAGAGCGGCAGTCCGTGAAATGTGGCCCTCCTATCCAGACGAGCCCCGGACTCACTTGAGATCCAATACATAGCAAACTCTGCTGGCGGCAGGGGCCTACCAGCCTCTCTGTAGAAAATGCTGCTGGGGAAATCAGGAGATGCATCCCTCAAACCACGGGAGGAATTGGCTAGGGAGCTGGAATTGGAATGTGGAACAAAATGTGTGCACACACGCGCAAAGTTTCCCTTAATGCTAGATTCCGGTGCATACAGTATAAACTCAACAGACTTTATTACACACCACACAAAGTAGCGAAATTCAGACACACCCCTACTCACACATGCCCGAAATGCAGATCTGAAGAGGCAACATACATATGTTTTGGTCCTGCAATGCGCTTGGTGTGTTTTGGATAGAAGTGACGAAAGCACTCTGAGATACTTGGGTCCCCGGTGGACCTCGACCCACTTGCCTTGCTGTTCGGAATATGGTCCGTGGACGATGCAAAAAAAGTCACATTTTTTAATATAAGCGCCATAGTGGCAAAGAAATGTATATTGCAATGCTGGAAGTGCTGCCCCCGTTGTGGTCTCCCGTTGTTCACACCCTCCCTGTGGCCGTCTCGCTCTTCCTGCAGCCTCCGGTCAGCCCGAGATACCACTAAGTGCACCTGAGCACCCACCTTTGCCTGCTCCTTTTCCACCTGAGTGCTGGGGGCCATGCCTCCAGTTTCGCAAGTCCTTTGAGGCTTCCCAGTGCTCCTGAGTGGGGTACTCTGTGCTGAGGCCTCACTTTGCTTGGCTGCCTGCAATGTCGTGGCAATCCAATGTGTCCGTGCCGTTGCCTTTAATTATCCAAGCAACACTAACGGCGGCCATCGGCGTTGTTCGGCCCCATGTTCCACTGTGGGGGTGCTGTTGCTGCGTGGTCTTGTCACTGCAGTGGCATGCGTCGTTGCTCAGCTCGCTTGGCTTCCCTGCTTAGAGCTTTCTCACCCAGTGTTGTGCCTAATATGTGTTTCCCCAGTACCCACCAGTCTGGCGTGTCTGAGTGCCTTGGTCTGTTTCGCGTACACATCACACTTCACTGTTTTGTAACTGTTGCTCTTCGTTTTCCACAAGTGTAGCTGCTCCAGCCTCCCGCTGAGGGTCCTATTGTGCGGCGAGTTCCGTGTCTTTTAGTTTGTTTACAAGCCGGTGCGAGCTCCCAGCGACTTCAGTAGTGCGGCCGCATGATGCCTCACGTATCCACCCCGTCGGAGCAGCCCGGCTGGGCTTTTGTGTTTTAGCCGAGTTCTCCTGTGATGACCTTCTGCCGCGCCTGTCACCGGGAGCACTTGTAGAGGCTGCGCCCACTCTTATTCCTTTTCAAGCAGTCGACACTGCCTCAGTGCGCACTGGGCCATTCGTGCGCTGCCAAGCTTCCTGCCCTGCAGGCACCTCCTCCGCCTCACTTCATTCACCCGGGCCGGCGGTCCCCTCAGCACCTTTGCTGTATGTCTGCGCTGCCTTCTCTCCGGTAGTCTTGTTTGCCGATTCCTTTGTTCGATTCAGGTGGCCACTTTGTTTTTTGCCCCAACGGGGTGTTGCAGCCCTTCCTCAGCTTCATTTACCCAGGTCGTGATGTAACGCTGTATAAAAGTCTGCTTGCACTGTTCCATGCATGCTCTTCCGTCCATAGTCAATTGTACGCATTCTATTCGAATCAGTGCATCTTTTTCTTCGGGTCGTGACGGATCTGCAGGAGCTCCTCGGAACAGTCTTATCCCATGGCTCTGTAGCCACACACCCCGAATGCCTTCAACATTACGTTTGACAAGCCGTCGGGCCCTGGAGCCCTAGAGTTTTTCGACTACATTATTCTTCCTGTCATTTCCACTTGGCAAGACGGAACGACCCACAGATCCGTATCTTCATTGCTTTTAAATGAATTATCCGGCCCATCCGGAGCAGTGTATAGTTTGCCAAAATGTGAAGCCCAGGTGTTTTCCCCAATCGGATTAGTTTGGTCTGCTTTCAAAGCGAGATCCACTTTAATCAAAGACCAAAATCTATTTGGATCTCTATTTCCCAGGTCTAATAACATAGTCTCAGCATCACGTTGGAGACGCAGATGTCTAGAGTCACGTAGCCAGTTCTTATAATGAAGTTTGGTGGTTTTTGCTACTAAAATGTCCTCAACGAGACATGATTTTGTAGCTCTTCGGGGAGTTTGTCTTGCCGCTTTCCTTCGTGAAACTAGTACAGAGTCAAATGCATGCTTAAAGTTGTGAGCTGTACCACACCTCCGCGAGTCAAGGCGAAATTGCTCCAAGAGGTGAGCATAGTTTACAGTTGCTCCTAGACGAGAAAATTCAGCTGAGAGCTGGTTGATCTCTGGTGGAGCAAGTTTCAGATGACAAACTTTGTTACAGGTAGATGGGGCTGTTGAAAAATACTCACGAACCGGACAATCTGTGGAAGACCACTCCATCCAGTTGCAGTAAATGGTGGTTGCTGTGTATAGTTTTGATGATTTGGAAGCGCTTGATTAGGGGCAGCAAGCTTTTTGAGACTTTTGTATATATAGACTATGATCGAAACGTCCCCAGGTTCTCCCACGTTGGCTGTGCTGGCTTGTCTCCCAAACAATTGCCATTCAAAATGTGCATATCATAGGCATCCATTGGGTTGCACCAAAGTTGACGTCTGATAGAGCGAGGATCGTCCAAGTTCCAGCTGGAATCTTGTGCCTCTACCGCTAAGTCCGGAATATTAAGGTCCCCACACAGAATGACGTGACTGAGCCATGTTGCCTTAAGTTATAGTCCAGAATTTCAGTGATCTGGTCTGTGAACTCAACACTAATCCATGCAGGATTCCAAGAAACATTAACTAGTCTGATGAATGTAAGGCTTTTAGCTTCTCTCTGGGGGCCGTAGTTTTCCCAACCAATAGTAGATACTTGGGTGAGCAAGTTCTTATTTGCTGAATTTATTAGTTTAAAAGGCATACCCACTCTCACTGCCGTCAAGAGACCAGCGTAAGGGTGACCTTTTTTTTTTGCGGGTTAATGGAGACTTCAAATCCATCCATGCCGGGGTCTCCCTTAACCAGGTCTCCTGTAAGCAGATCAAGTGAAAGTCACCCAAATTAATGTCTGAAAGCACAGCAAGGTGTATTCCATGAGATCAATGTTACCTTTTTTTTTCTTTTCTTTTCAAGGTAGGAATAGCAATGGGGATTGCCCAGGCCAGCCCTTGGGTGTTGACCTTGAGTGGCTACATAGGTCTATTTGATTCTAGCCCCCTGAAAGCCATGATCAGTCCCCGTTGAGTAGGGCTGGTTTTCTTAGACTTGCTGACGAAGAATTACATTTGACCAGGCGAATGGATGAAGTAGCTTCTACTGACACATATATTTTATCAAGCGGCCCAGATGGAACTCTACCCACTTCCACCGGATCTTTATAGGTTATTTTTCTCTTGGGAGAGTCTTGCATCAATCCTTGTCCAACTGGCAAAGCATGAGCTTGGGTGAAGTCCGGTCTAGCTTGTAGAAGGGTGTGCTCTTCCTGCAGGAATCCCTGTCGACCCTCTACCTCTGTTCCAGTTGGGTTGATCCTTAGGCAAGGTTGTCTGAGGTGTTTGTGTCTCGCTGCTGGAGTGGTCAGCGTCCATCGACACAGGACCATTAAGCACTGGTGTCTGCTTTCCCAGGGTGGAGCTGGCCACTTCTCCTAATTTTACAACGGACACATCAAAACCTAAAATCAATAGACTTTCGGCGGCCTCCATAAGCATTTCTTTTACCACTGGAGAGGTAATATGAAGGAAAACAGCATCAAGGCGATTGTCTTCACCGAATTCAATCAGCGCCAGGTCGGAGGAACGCAAGGATCTCAAGTTCGGGATTGAGTGCAAAAGATCCATGATCGTTCTTCGATTCAGGATGGTCCTATTGTTTCTGTCCAGAATTATTTCCAGTTTGAGAGACCGTGTGTGGATGATTTTATTCACTAGCTTTCCAGAGCCCGGGGCCATAAGGTCTCATGAGTGAGAGGTAAGGCTGCACACACGTCCGGCCATCTGCTTCTTCTTTAGGTAGATAGGGATGCTGATTTCTGAGGGCTGGGTAAGTGCCAGACAACTGCTCTCTTGAGGTTGGACAGTGAGCCCTTGAATGAATTTGCTGATGTTTTTCGTCTAAAGTCTGAAAAAAGGGAAAGCCGGGACCCGGCTCCCGCAACTCTCCCACTAAAGGACTTTGACTTTTGGCAGCACCCACCTTCTCTGATCTTATTCTGGCCTCAGGATCGTCCATTGAGTAGGTGGGTAAGTCCAGTAAGGCCAATAATGTCGGACTCGGTGGGCTCCGACACTAGGCCCGTCACTGGAGGGGCCAGTCGAGTTTTATTTATGGCTGCAATTCCAACCGCCGAGCCATGGAGGCCAGGTGCCGTAGACAACTTTTGCGGGGCAGGCTTAGGAGTGCCCGTCTTTCCCTGTGGCGCAGTTTTTTGCGATACAATTTGAGTTGCAGGGCGAAGTTTGTTAGATGTTTTAGGCAGTGCTCCTGCCACCGGGGACTTGGAAGAATGAAAATAGGAAAGGCCCCGCCGCCTGGGGGGGGGGGGATCTGCCTCCGCCTCAACAGAGATGGTACCATGAAGCAGATCTTCATTAATGGAGCAGGGAGCCGATCTTCCAACTTGGTTTTGTCGGTGCGATCGGTAGTCCCGGCCAGCCATCGTTAGGTCAACTGCCGAGGAGACGATGTCTGGACTCATTTGGAAACTTGCCCTCAAAGTTTGTCTGAGAGGACACCTGCTCACACAGAGATTTTGATCCTGCCCATCTATCGCTGCTTGCCATCACAAAATCTTCCAAAAACGAGTTTAGTGTGGAGCATGGCCAATAAAGGTGTATGATCCTGGGCCGTATACTTCAATTGCTCGTAAAGCTTAGTGAATGAGGCCAAGGCGATGGTGAGTATTGACATTATTGAAAAGAGATCCATCTTCTCCTTCGTTGGCTCAGTCGTTGGTTGTCGCAAATCCGGCTGAGGGTTCAAGAAGTAAGGCACATGAGGTGACTGGCTCAACTCAGGGTCAGTAATCTGTGCGGCAGAAAGGGGGCTCTGAGGAGAGGCTGAAGAGTTTTTAAACAGTCACCCAACCCCGAAGCCAACACTCAATCATCAACCAGGGAAGTAACTTCGTTCACCAGCATCCAGGGAGTAGGGCCTGGTCTAGCAGCCCCAGATGGCAGATCAGCCATAGGTTTTGTTTTATGCTGTGCATGAAATAGGGCCATCTCGTTCTGGGGCGAAGGGCCCAATAAGAAGAAAGGTGGCTCCGGCCCCATTGATTCCGACCCTGAAAGAGGGTGTAAGTGGAGCTCTGGCAAGAGAGCTGGTGCTTGAAAGTTGAATGGAACAATCAACGGCGACACTGCCGCCGCTGGGCCAAGAGGTTGCTCCACCTTGCAGGGGGACCAAATCCAGGATTCCACTCCTTATAAAATGTCAGCGTCCAAGAGATCACCCATCAAGTCGTCAGGGGGCTGAGGAAGGTTTTTCTTTTTAAACTTAAAGGGCACTGAGGCCCCCGAACCAGAACAACATTTTGTCCGTTTATGGAAAATCTGTGCCGTTTTGCACTTCACTGAGGGTAGAGACAGAGCTGCCAAAGGTTTTACCCTGGGGCCCAAGGAACGATTGGCTTTGAGGATGAAAAACTGAGCGGCATATATTTTTTTTTTAGGTGCAGTCACTTGATCATCCGAAGTGGGTTTGGTTCTGAGAGACTTTCCCACTTGTTTGCCCAGGTGTTAGTCCATGAAGATAAAGTTCCAGGTTGGCCTGCCCTTGCTTCAAGTCCTCAGCCGGGGCCCCGTTAGGTGAGGTCTGCATCACCTGAACGGGGGATGAAACTGCTGGCGAAGTGGGTTCAGGCACACGGTTCTCCAGTACACTAGGAGGCGAATCTGTGCACAACTGTGGTGAACATGAGCTAGCGTCACTGTAAGGGGGCACGTATGAACTAAGGCCCTAACAATTGTTGGAGGACCCGTAGCGGAGCAGAGCAGCAACGTCCTGGATGGGGAATCCAAGGTCCTCGTTGGGTCGTCAATCACTAGTAGCGCCTGGGGCAGGGACATCCCAGGTTGCATATTATTTTCACAAATAGAGATATTGATTTCAGCGCTTCATGCATTAGTTTATGGGATATCCAGACCCTTTGATGGAACGTGTTGCTCTGGGAAATGTTCAGCAAGCTTGGTTGGCCCTTCAGAGTCCGGGACAGCGTCCATGTTTCCCGGCCACTTGTTTTACTCTGAATTTTCTGAGGTTTCTAGAAGGAGCTAAGAAAGAAGGTAATACAGTTTGAGCCCCAGGCTGTGAGCTGGTAAGTGTAGCACCCTGTGAGATGTCAGTGAGGTGCAGAGTGGGCGAGTGAACAAAAGTATGAGCCAGACTGATAGAAGATTTCACAGATACCAGTTTTTGGTCACTCACCCTCAGCTCGTTCAATAGTGCTGACCAGTCTGTATGGGGGCAAACCGGAGGTAAATGACATGTTGAGGCCGCATTTCCACGTTCCGGCATGGACAGTCGTTTGGAACTCCTTAGCAGCATGTCCACTTCCATCAGACACCGGACACCAGACACTCTACCTCACTCCGCCACGCTTCGCTATAGAAATGGTATTAGAGCGAGCGTCGGCAGGAAGGAGGGGGGGGGTGTCTGGCAGCAGCCACAAAGGACAGACTCAGCGAGTCAGCGGCATCAGTGGCCCAACAAAGTCCAGAAGAAAGACTCGGCAGCACGAGTCGAAACGTAATGCAGGTAATAATTCCAAATGTTCAGTGATCTCTTGGGTCCACACAGCGCAGGCATGTCAGAACTATAGACTAAATTACTTTGGCTGTCCTGGCTCCCTAAAGGCACTCTTCTAAATCCATTTCTTGGGCATTGCTTGTCCCTCCATAGGTTGTAGCTTGTTGAATACCGTTACTGCTGGGAAATGCTTACTAAGATTTCATTGGAGGATTCAGTTGTCCTCAACTTTTTCAGAAACTGTTCTAACCTTTTCTTTGTTTTTCTTAACCCTTCCTTTGTGCCACCCAGAGTCTACAAGGTATATTGGTGTGAAATATAAATGCCAATACTATCCTTGTAATTGAAGTTACTTCAGTATGTAGGAGAAATTGTTTGAGCATATTCAATGAATATTCACTGAAACCTTGAGTGTAAGTGCTACTTGGCGACTTGTATTGACAGATTTTATTTATACTGCTCTACAGCTCACATTTACCCCTCTTGAGACAGGCCTGGCTGCTCAGTCACACTAACAATTTGTGCAGCACAGACCTATACCAAAAGGTGGGTTACCTAATACCAAGCAGATCCGTCTTGTGTAGTCCCACACAGTGTGACTCCTCCAATTCTCACCTAACAGTCCTGAAGGGGTTTTTGATAAACATCAAAGAGATGTTGGAATAGACAGGAACGCTGCAATCTGTGTACTTTTTTTGATTTGTGTTCTTTTACGACAACATTTTTAACTTTTTAAAAGTGAATAGATCAATTTATGGGCTTTTTCTTTGAAACCATTGCTACCTTTTTCATCCTATTCATGAATATACTATAGTCCACGATATCAAGGGCGGCCAGTAGATTTAACAACATAAGGCCGGTGCACCCTGGTCCACAGTAGCTGGTTTAATGACGATGAGCACTGTCTCTATGCTTCTCCCTGGGGAAAAAGCCAGATTTGATAGTCCACATAAATTTGTTTTTGTTTTGTAGCTACCTTGTCAAGGATTTTTAATAGAAATCGACTATTGGAATTGGGACGATAATTTTTTGTCAGTCAGGTCTAGGTCACTAGTCCATTTATGAAGTCCGTAATGATGAGAGCTAAAATGTTCACACACTGCTTGACCACAATAGATAGGCATAGGTCCCCAGAGCATGTAGCGGCATTCCTAGAATTGATTATGCCGATTTGATCTACTGTGATCGGGGTAAAATTACATTCGGAAATGATCCGGGATGATGGAATTGGTGCCTCAGGCATGGCTTGCCATATTTCCCGCTATTAAGCTTCTAATATTTTCAGTTTTGGTGTGAAAGGCTGAGGCAAGAGTGTTGTACCAGGCCAATGAGGCGGGCACATCGGTGCAAGATGCTTTCAGCAAACTTGAATGATGAAGAATTGGACATTTATTTGGTTCTGATTCGGCAGTTTCAATTTAATATTCAAAGAAACTACGCTAAGCGTTTAAAATGGCTTATAGTAGGAGCATTGCTTTATGAAACGTAAAGTAAAACGCAGGCATATCGTTTGTAGGCACCCAATCAGGAACTCAAGTCGATAATAGTAAAACGGGTCTCCTCTTTGTTATCTAGATGTAATCCACATATGTTATTTATATTTATTAATTTTTATAAAGCGCTTTACATTACAACAAAATTACAATCGAAGCATGAATCTCAAACTAGAATCAAACAATCAATAACATTATACACAACAATTAGCTGAGGACAAGGAATGAGAGAAATGGAGGAGAGTAAGAATGGAGTGAAATGAGGGTCAGGAAGGAGGATGAAGAAGATGAGATTTTTAGGAGGAGCGGTAGGAGATAGAACAGATATGGAGAGGTAGGGAGTTCCAATGTAGGGGTGAGGAGCTGAAAGGAACGGAAGCGCGAAGGGGCACAGGGTGGTGTAGGAACAGAGAGGAGGAATATGTCAGCAGAATGGAGAGGACGAGAGGGAGTATAGAAAGGGAGGACGGTGGAGAGGTAGGCAGGGGCAAGGTCGTGTCGTGTTATGTTAATTCACTTGTAAGGCACCAAAGCCTGAGGGCATCCAGGCGCCATGGAGAGAAAGATGGGGAGCTACCTTATCTAGTTAGACAAACAATATGGTCTTTAACTGTTTCCTGAAGACCAGATGGTTTTCCATATTTCGTAGGTGTAGGGCATTCCAAGCCCGTGCCGCCCGTACATGAAAAGCACAGCCATTTTCTAAAAGACAGGTCTTAGCTGATCGAAGGTTTCTTCTGGGTTTATAGAGTCTCAGCCTGTTCTTTTTTTTTTTTTTAAAAAACCCTTTTTATTGACTTTTGCAAAATAACAATCAAAAGTAAGAAGAACATACCCTCCACCCCTCCCTCCCATCCTCTCTCCCCCACCCCCCTCCGGCAACTAGCTACTCCTTCTTAGTTCATCCTCCACTCTGGGTGCAACTCAATGGTCATTGTAAATCCAACAGTTTCAAACGCTGCAGACACCACTTCACCCTAAAACCGTCCTTAAGCACATTCAAAACATCACCCCAGTCCTCTGCAAAAGACTGAACTTTGCCATTCATAGCATAGGAAGCCCACTCCAGGGCTATGAGTTCCCAAATTTCTTGGTACCAGTCTTGACTTCTAGGGACCTCCGGGCCTTTCCATCGTTGCGCAATTAATAACAACGCAGCCAGTGTCAGGATTGTTTTTGCCTTCTCCCTCCCTCTGGTTGCCCCTGGCCCTGTGGCTTCCCGTATTCCCAGGAGGGTCTGGACTGGGGTGCCCACTTCCTCCCTACCAAAGGCTTGTTCCTGGACCTCCCGTATATCTTCCCAAAAGACTCCAATTTCTCGGACACTTCCACCAAATAAGCTCCGCCGTGCCTGTCATCCCGCAACCCCTCCAGCACATACCGGATACTGTGGGGTATATCCTATGAAGCCGATCAGGGGTGTAATGCCACCCGAATAAGATCTTGTACCATGCCTCTTGTAGTTGGGAAGCTTTAGCTAGTTTGGGTATTTTCCTCCACAATCTTTCCCATTCCGGCCTGCTTATTTCTCGTCCCAGGACCTGTTCCCATTCCCGCATACAAGCCCAAGGGGTTCCTGCTGTAGCTGCATGCAATATTTTGTAAATATTGGAGATGAGCCCTTTCGTGCCATCATTCGTGAGGAGGAATTTCTCAAAATGGGTTGGCTCTCCAGTAGCTGCTTTTCTAACCTCTGGGTGTAATACCCAATGACGTATCTGCGTGTATCGCAATCTGTCGCCCTCTTTTACAGCAAATTCCCTCTTGCAATCGTTAAAGGATAATACTTCCCCATCCCGAAACATGTCACACAACTTCCTACAGCCTCCTTCCCACCACTTAGCAAATGCCCCTCTCTCCAGCCCAGGGGTGAACTCCCCATTTCCAAAAATGGGGGTAAAAGGGGAAGGGAAAGTAGAGATACCCCTAGGATCCGATAGCCTGTCCCATGTATCGGCCATCAATTTAGTAATAGTACTTTGGTATAGATGCCTGGGTCTATGCGCTTTAGGGAGCCACAGAACTTCAGCTAGGTTCCGGTGCACCACAGCCCTGTCCATCCTCGCCCACAATTTATCTTGCATTCCTTCATCTCCTTTCAACCACTCCCTTATGATGCGCAATTGTGCTGCTTCATGATATTGCCGAAAATCCGGCAATGCCAGGCCCCCCTCGTCCCTAGCTGCCATCAGGAGTCTAGCCCCTAGTCTGGTTCTTTTGCCCTCCCAAATGAAACCTCTTGTCAGCTTCCCCAATTCCTTGAACAGACTTGCTGGTACCGGTTGAGGGATCGCCTGAAAAAGTGGGAGCATGACCATCTTAACCACGGCTATCCGCCCCATCCATGACACCCTCAAATTCCTCCATCGCCGAAAGTCCCTCTCAATTGCTTTGAGGAGCGGAGGGAAGTTTGCTGCATGCCACCCCCCTAACTTCGCTGTGATTTTCACCCCCAGATATCTAATCCCTCCCAGGCTCCACTGGAAGGAAGTGTTCTCCCCTAGGCTCTCTCGATCAGCCGCTCTAACCGTTAGGTTCAGAATTTGTGACTTATTCATGTTGATTTTTAGTCCCAAGGCTCCCCCAAAGGTTTCCAGTAGAGTCACACTCGCTAGAAGTGAATCCCCAGGTGCTGCTAGCATAAGCAGCATGTCGTCTGCAAAAGCCGCAACTTTCTGTTGCTCTCCCCCAAAAGGAATGCCCTGGATCTCCGAGGAGTCCCTGATTGCTTGCAGTAGAGGCTCTAGATAGATCGCGTAAAGCATTGGGGAGAGCGGGCATCCTTGTTTCATCCCCCGCTTCAATTGGATTAACCTAGACGCTGCCCTGTTCACCATCACCCTAATCATAGGGGCTTGGTAATTGGCCCTGACCATTGTCATGAACTCCTCACCGAATCCCATTTTTCCCATTACCCGAAAAAGAAACGTCCACTCCACACGGCCAAAAGCCTTTTCCGCATCCAACGCCACTAATGCCGCGGGAGTGGACGTCGTCTGAACTTTTTCAATTACATGGGCAACTCGCCTGATGTTATCAGCAGTTTGCCTTCCTCTAATGAATCCGGCCTGATCGGGGTGTATTAGGTGTGGGAGAATAGGGTCAAGCCTATTCGCCAGAATCTTGGTGTAGACCTTAGCATCGATGTTAATCAAGGCGATAGGCCGGTAGGACGTTCTCTCCTCAGGGTTTTTGTTTGGTTTGAGGATGAGGGTGACCTTTGCCTCTTCCATGGACAGGGCAAGCCTGCCAGACCGGCGGAATGAGTTGTATAATGAAGCCAAATGCGGCGCCAGCTGTGAGAGAAATAGCTTGTAAAAGACCGCAGTATAGCCGTCCGGACCAGGGGCTTTATGTACCAGAAGACCTCTTATCACCTCCCTCACCACCTCCTCCGAGATTTCCCGATTCAGGGCCTCCCTTGTGTCATTGCTAAGTTCCCCCAATTGCACTCTGCGCAGGAACTGCTCTTGCAGGTCTTTATCGGGGTGCTGCGAAGCGTACAGGGAGCCAAAGTACTCCGCTAGAGTCTCTTGCAATTCCTCCTGCCTTGTGACCCGGTCCCCTGAGCCCGTCTTCAATGCTGTAATCACATTTCTCACCTTTTTGGCCCGTAATAGACGCGCCAAGAGGGCTTCTGCTTTATTGGCCTTAGCATAGTACCTTTGCCTAACAGCCAATAGGGCCCCTTCTGCCTTTTTTGTACGCAGAAGATTCAGTTGCCCCAACGCCTTCCTATACTCTCGCATTGCTTTTCTAGAGGGGGTGGCACCCGCTGCCTGTCTAGCTGCCTCCACCTCCGCTTCCAACGCCTGGACCTGCTTCACCCGATGAGCTGATAAGGCAATAAGTTCCCCCCTGAGAGTGGCCTTGAACGCGTCCCACCTTATACCCTCGTCGGTGTCATCTTTTCTGTTAAACGCGAAGAACACCTTGATTTTCTCTTCGATGCTCTCCCGAACTTCCAGGACTCTCATTATGGCTTCTGGTCATTTCTAGCCCCATAGTCCCTTTACCCTCCGCCCCAGCCCCAGCCCCATCAGCAGGGAGACTGTTTTATGGTCCGCTATCCCAATCGGTCCTGTGGAAACCTCTCGGATATTCCCCAATAAGCTTACCGACACCCATGTGTAACCCTCCTCCTCCCCTTTCACTTCCTTCCAGACATCTCGTAACCCCATCCTGCCAATCCTTTCCTTAAGCTCTGTCGACATTACTGCTCCTCCCCCACCTCCTCGCCTCCCAGTTCTATCCTTCTCCCCATCCCAAGCGATGTTCAGGTCCCCCATTAACACAATCTGACCCCAACTATGCTCCTCCAAAACTTTTAAGAATCGTTGTAGAAAGGGCTCTTGACCGGAGTTGAGAGCGTACACAACGGCCAAAGTATATGGGGCCTCCTGAAACTTCCCCCTGACCACTAAATACATTCCTTATCTTTAATCACATAGCAAACCCTGAAATTCACCGTGTTTCTGATACCTAAGGCCACCCCCTTCGTTTTACTTAGACGAGAGGAATGGAGAATCTGATCGAAGCCACGCAATTTTAATCTACCTTGATCCATACACTTCAAGTGCGTCTCCTGGAGACCCATAAAGTCTGGCTTTTCTTTCCGTGTAAAATGCTCTAGCTTTTTCCTCTTGAGGGGTGTATTGAACCCCCTCACATTATGCGTTATCCACTTGAAGTGTTACCCAACAAAGGGAGCCGTTGCTACTTGGAGTTGCTCCCCTGCCCTTCGCTCTTTCCTACTGCTAGTTACCGACCCCGAACTTCTTCCCCCCCTCCTTCCCCTCCCCTCCCTCCTCCCGCCCCCTTGAAGGATACAACCTTCCCGCTCTTTCCCCCTTCCTAATACGGGCATCTATGCCCTTTCAGCTTCCAACATGTTTGCCCCCCATGACTCGCCTGCTTACATCCTCCTTTTTGAGGCCCACCACCTCTTAAGTTCCCAGAGCATATTAGGGTTTAAACATTCTCGCCCCTCGGTGAGCCGGGCTTCCCCTTACTCAGCGGTTCACCATATCTGGGCCCTCTTCGCCTTTTATCGCCAATTATTGACCATTCCCATGATCGTGAATTAAGACGGGTATGCCCACTTTTCTGACCTGCGGTTGCAGGGGCGCCCTCTAGGTCCAGACCCAGGAGATCTGCCCCCCTCCTGCAGGGAGGTAACCCACCGCTGGGCTCCCTCCCATTCGAAAGTCAAGCCAAACGGAAAGGTCCATTTATATCGAATTGCCTTTTGATTGAGGAACTTCAGCAGTGGGCCCATATGTCTCCGTTTCACAAGTGTAATGCTCGCCAGATCCTGGAAAAGAGCAATCTGTTGGCCCTCATACATTATGGCTTCTTTTGGTCTTGCTGCCCTCAGCACCGCCTCCTTCTGGGCGTATCTGGCAAACGCTGCCAGCACATCTCTCGGCCTCGCTGACTGGCCCCGATTCTGTCGACCCAATCCAGCTCCACTACTCCCGGGTTATCTTCCCCCAGGATATCAGCAAAGATGCCCTGGAGCACCGCCTTCAAAGATTTTTCTGGTACTGATTCCGGAAGTGATTTCACTCTTACATTGATTGAGCGGGATCTATTCTCCAAATCCTCCAGCTGAATCTCAAGATTCCTCGTGGCTAGATCCAACCTTTCTATGGCCTCACTGTTGGCCGAAGTATCTTTGCATACCTCCTGCAGACCTACCTCCAACACCTCACTCCTTTCCCCTAGTTGACGCATCTCTTGCCTCATCTCCCTGATGGCCTCGTTCAAGTCGTTGCGCATTAATTGGAATTGTTCGTGAAAGGTCTTCGCCAGATTTGCCTGCAAGGCATGCAGCTCCCCTAAGAGTTCCTGTCTGGGCAAGGGGTCCGAGTCCCCCGCTTCCCCTTGAGCGGTATCCTCTCCTGTCTTCCCTCGGACGGCTCCGGAGCCTTCTCTCTGAGCCTGAGTCGGCCACATCGCTTGGAGGGTCCCCAGGGTTTCTCCCGGAGGGTGGGTGGGCCTCCCCCCTTTTCCCTTAGGTTTCGTGGACATACCGCTTACTTCTCAGCGGGGGGGCCCCCCAATGCTTTCGCCTTACCCCGACTCTCCACCTTCCTCTGTCTCCGGCGAGAACAGGCAAAATGCAGATGTTCACTTTCCTTGAGGGTCCGGGGCAGTCCTCCCCTTGGTGCATCCCGCTGACCCTCCGGCTGGTCGCCTGTATGTTACATGCTCCAAGAGTCACTGAGCGGGGTCAGAGCGGCTCCTGCCAATGCCCGAGAAAGAGCCCCCCCCAGGCACCAGGAGCGCTCATATCGCAACTCCGAACTCGCCCTTTCCTCCTTGAGCCCCTGTACTCCTAAAGGGCCTTCAGAATCCGAAAATGTAGTCGCCAGCTCTCAAGCGAAGTTTCGCAGTCAAAAAGGGAACACCGGGTGCGCCACGCCGCGCTCAGGGGCAAATCACCTTCTTCTCTGCCCGTGAATCTTCACACACGCCGGGCCAGGTGTTGTTCGATGCCGCAGACAGACTAGAGGGGCCTGCGGAGACCATGGCCCCCCTCAGACGCCGGTTATGCAGCCCCCCCGGGGGCCTGCCGGGAGTGCAAGTGGCGCGGGCCTCGATCGAGGCGGAGTCCGTTGATGCCGCCGGCGCTGCCGATCCCCCGCTCCCCCGTGGTCTGGCGCCAGGCAACTCCCGGAGCCACGCTCACTAGGGCTCCCCACGAGGAGCCGACTCCCCAAGTACCGCTACTCCAAGGGGCCCCCTCTCGCGGAGAGCCCTGGCGGTCAGCAGCTTCTTCCTCCGGGAGAGCTCTCCGATGTTTTCGGGCGCTCAGCTCCCTCCACGCCTCGCTTTGGGAGCAGCGGCCAAGGCAGCACCACGGCTGCCCCTCTACCTCAGGGCTGGATTCAGGCACCAGCTAGAGAGTTCGCTCGACTCCAAGTCCAGCACTCGGTGGGGGTCCACAGTCAAGGTGGTGGGCACCTTTCGTCGGCCGGGTCCGGAGAGCGCCGTCGGCACGTCTACACTGTGTCGGCGGCCATCTTGGAATCCCCTCAGCCTGTTCTTAAGGTATGCAAGGGCATCAACAAAAACACACTTATAACAAGTGGTCAGTAACTTAAACTGAATTCTGGCAGAGACTTGAAGCCAATGGAGTGTCTCACTGGCTGCCGATGTAGGCTCAGAGCGGTTCATCTGATATATAATGCGCACAGCAGCATTATGGATCTTCTGTAGTTTTTGAATATCTGTCTTCCTGAAGACCGTTACAGCAATCTACTTTCAGTTGTATCACCGCTCTAACCAACATTTTGTGGTTTTCGTCAGAAATCAGAGGGGCCCTTTGCCGTAGCACTTTCAGATGGTAATTTGTACCTTTCACAATTGCATCCACATGTGCACTGCTGTCCAGACTAGCCTCCAGGTAAGTGCCCAAGGTCTTCACCTTGTGTACTACTGGGATCTGACAGCTGTCAATCAGGAAGCTGATATAGGGGGACTCTGCTTCTCTCTGGCCTGTCTAGGGCCATATAGCATTAGCTCTGTATTAGTAGCTTTAAGGCATAGCCAATTTGCCAACAACCAACTCTTGACCATCAGGTAGACCGAGTCCAGCATCTGTTGGTCTTTTTCGTGGTCCCCACAGATCTCCAGTGCCAACTGGAAATCCTCTGCATAATTGCAGAAAAAGAGATTCAGATTTTCAAGGTCCATACGTAGTGGAATGATATAAATGTTAAAGAGCAGGGGGGAGAGACAGGCCCCCTGGGGGACTCCACAGGCGGTGATTTCGGCATCTGATGCACTGTCACCCCAATTAACTTGAACTTCATCCCTCAAGAAAGGATTTAAGCCAAGATATTGCCTTCACTGAGAGGCCCCCGACAATGTCCATCCGGTCCAGCAGGATCCCGTGGTCTAGCAAGTTGAAAGCTGCCAATAGATCTAGCAACATCAGGAGCCCCGACTTGCCAGACTCCAGGCCAGAGAGCATGTGTGTCTGCAGGTCCAGCAGTGCGCTCTCAGTGCTGTGGAAACTCTCTGAAAGCCGGATTGTTTTGTGGAGGATACCTATTTATGAAACCTGTCTATAGTTGTAGCATAGCTAGTTTATTAAGTTTCAAGAAAGAGCGTGTTGGTGTTTGGCCTAAGATTGGCCGCATCATTAGTGTCGAAGTCTGCTTTTTTTTTAGTAATGGTGTAACTGCTACGTTTTTTATGGAAAGTGGGATATTGCCGGTTTCGAAAGGAGGAGTTTGCAAACCTGCAGAGAAACTGGGCAAAGATGTCCTTGTTCAAGTATGGTCTTAGATGATTAAAGTTCACCCGTGCAACTCGTAGGGTGCATAGTCTGCAGGACGTTGTACATTTCTGTCGTCGTGTGCTCCCTAAACCTAAAACCAGCCTGGGGTTTCTGATGAGTTTGCTCTCCGTTGGCCGAGTATTTGAGGCCAGTTTTGAAATTAGCATGTCCTTCCTCATTTCCATCGTAACTTGAATTTTCATGGGTAACTTTGGAGTGTAAACTTGTCCTAGTTAATTATTGGAGGATATTTTGTTTGAGAGTTTAATTTATCGGTTAAGGCTTTCTGCACTCTTTTAGAGTCGTCATTTGTTGGTTTAATAACAGGGTTCATACTCGCAGGTTTCTCCCAGGACCTGAGGAGTCCGAAGAGTTCCTTAGTTTGATATCCGGCCCGAGTGATTTGATGGTTATAAAAATTGCACTTAGCTTCCACAATTTTCATCTTATATTCCTTAGCCTTAAGCTTCCATGCTGCCGGGTTTTTCTGAGAGTTATCTCTCAACCAAGTGTGTTCTGCGTGCCTTTTATGGTTTTTAGTTCTGCCAGCGCTGGGGTCAACCATTTATCATAGTATGGGGTGTCTGTAATGGTTCTAGTTTTGAAAGGTGCCATCTGATCCAACATACTTAAGATGTCATTGTTAGTACTGATGAGGACTTCTGGGCTGTCAGAATCATTAGTTTGTCATTATGGTCTCTAAGCACTTTGAAAGGGTGGGTGCTGTAACAGCTTTCAGGTTCCTGTTGAGCACTTTACGTGCAGGTTCATGGTTTTTAGATGGGGTGGTTGGGGGGGGGACGGGGGAGTGTGAACAGGAAGGAGATGGAAGAATGATCCAACCAAATACATGGTGTAGTATTTATGTTGTCGAGGGATATTTCCGCTTCCCACCCAGTCAAGGATATGTCCTTTTACATGGGTTGGTTCAGAGTTATGGATTGTTATGTGGTGGCTGTTTAAGGACTTCTCAAGGTCAAGAGCTTTGTTATCTAGAGCATGACCTTTCCAGAGGTTGAAATCTCCCAGTATCACTAGGGCAGAGTTCGCGGTCAGCGAAGGGGCTACAGCATCTAAAAGGTCCTCATTAAACTTTGAAGATTCACCTGGTGGGCGATAGAGCAAGACTAGGTTAATACTGTGGTCGAAGTCAGGAAGCAGTTTGCTATGCAGTAGGTCAGTCTACGCACTTTTTAGCTTGGTAAGTTCCAAGCGCCTTTTTACATATAACATCCACACCGCCTCTTAAACCCCCCTCCCGGTGCTTCCCGAAGAAAACGTAACCGGGAGGGGTCACCTGTTCGAGTGGTGGGGCCGTGTGCATCGGTGAGCCAGGTTTCAGTGATACACATGATGTCAACACTTTGTTCAGGAACAAAGTCATTGTCCATCATGTGTTTCACAAGGGATCTAGTGTTTAATAATATAAACATCAGCTTTGTTGGAAATGAACTCTTCTTAAATGGAGCATCTACTCTCTGGGGGATCTTAAAAATAGGGTGTACGTCAGCTGTCGTGGCATGGTCGGGGCCTACAGGCTGTATACATTCTACTATCACAGTCCCGGTTGGATTGGGGGTAGGTGAACTGAGCTAATTTGTACTGACCGTGCGCTCGGTATGTTGAGTCTTAGCAAGAGTTTCCTCAAACTCTGAACACAAGATTTTTCCCTAGCCTTGGCAATGGCTTGGAGGATTTCTACAATACCCAAGTATCAAACTAAAACGCAGTAACTCACCAGCCGCCGGTCCGCCCGTTCTGCGCACAAGAAGTTCCTCTGAATCAAATCGCACTAATGTTTAACGACGAGGGTACAGTTTATAAGATTAAAGAATGCAATGTCAATCTAAAAGCAGTCGGATCCTAAAAACTATTAAATGACTTCAAAGTGAAGTAATTTTAAAAACCGAATGCAATTAAAGTAAAAACACGTATGCAACGTGAGTTAGCAGCACAACAATCAAGAGAAGCATATGCAGAACGTGGAATAGCAGCAAATGTAGCAGCAAGTTAACAATTAAAATAAGTTATAACAACAATCTATGTAAAGTGCAGAAGGAGAGGCTTTTAAGTACCTATTGGCGCTGGGTTTGGAGGGAAATGCGCGCCAAAGACTACAACTACCTCTGGGTAGTGTAGTTTCTGGTGCGTATAGTGCGTGCAGAGAAGTTGTTCCTGATTCAAATTGCACTAATGTTTAACGAGGGTACAGTTTATAAGATTAAACAATGCAATGTCAATCTACAAGCAGTCTGATCCTAAAAACAATGAATAACTTCAAAGTGAAGTAATTTAAAAAAACGAATGCAATCAAAGTAAAAACACGTATGCAACATGAGTTAGCAGCAAGTAAAAACACATGCAACGTGAGTTAGCAGCACAACAATCAAGATAAGCACGTGTAGAACGTGGAATAGCAGCAAATGTAGCAGCAAGTTAACCATTAAAACAAGTTATAACCGCAATCTATATAGGAAGTAGGACATACTGCAAGGCACCTCTTTTAGTGCGGGGTATCTGTCTGACCGGCCAGCACACACCTCCCAACTGTAGGCTCCCATCCTCGTCGCCGCGATCAGAATCTCCTTCCTGGGTGCAGACACCCGTGACAGCCCGGTTTGAGATGCAGCAAGCAGGGCCCTGTCAGGCTCCGCCTATGCACTAGCCATACCTCGATCCCTAGGCACGGGAACTCACCTCGGCATGCTCACCAACAGAAGACACCAAGCCCCAGCACCGATGCATGGCGACAGTACGTTCGCAGTACTCTTGGTCCAGCGTTCCCAGTTCAGCCCGTCCCAGGCCACAAACGGGCCCATCTGGCCATTTTAGTGTTGTGGAGGGGGATCCAAGGAACATGACACAACTATCCTGGTATCTAGAAGCTTTTGGATTTCAGCTAGTAGGGCAGAGCACTTCCTCCAAGCAACTGGGAAAATTCATACTGAGGTCGAGCAGGATTATTAACTGATATTTTGTTACAAATAGCACTTATAGCTCACATGCCTCCTCTTCACATGCTGGCCATCCCACCTGCCCCCCCAGTGAATATCCCATGATGTTGAAATAAATGCTACTTGCATATAAACCTAATTCATAATGAACCTGCCAACCCTTCTCCTCTCCCATCTAAATCAGGAGGCGGAGTCTGGGTGAATATTCAAAGGAGAGCACGTTTTTTTTCTTTCCTTCAGAAGTCCCGTGAAATAGAACCCTCTTAAACTGACAGTTCAAGACATGATGGTATCAGAAAACTGCTGGCTGTCTTAAAGTAGCAGTGTAATTTATTTTGTCATTGCATGCAACAGTGCCGGTCCCCTAGTTCATTCCTATGTAGGAAAACTTCTTGTGAGTTCACAAATGTATTCTACTGAAAATTGGAAGACTAGAAAGTCACGCCATATTTCATTGTTCTGTGATATAACTGTTCCTTTTTGTTTGTTGAAGACACCTGCATCCATGTAGCAAAGAGAATATTCTTGCTCCCCATGACATCTGCCCTCCTGCTAAAAGCAATCTGTTTTTGTGAGCAATTCCTTTCTTCCTGTTGGGATGGATTTCCAAAATCAGCCCTGGGAAGGCCCCCTATTATAGTGAACTGGGAAGATCCCCTCCCCAAACCCCCCCACACCCCCCTGACCCCATTGTTGGTTTCCTGTTACCTTGTTTCTCTGCTTCCCTCACCATGTCCCCCCAATCCCCTTTGACTTGCAAAGCTCTCAGTTGCTTCCCAAAGTTAGGTCTGTGCTTAATAAATACCCTAATAATAATGATGTCTGGGCTCCCTGTGGGACATGTGTGTATTTTAGTTTTGGGAATCATCACAATCTCTCTGGCCAGACCAATGAGATCGTTCTACTGTGTTGTATTGTATTTTGTTATTTCTATAGCGCTCTTTCCTCACTTGTGTGGCCTCAATGCGCTTTTTCCTTGGTTGGAATGCCCTTGGTGACCGTAGTCTATGTGGATAGATATTCTAGGGAGATTAGCCTAGATGCGTTTGTGCGTGTTTGCCATTCTAAGACTTGGGTGGCTGGCAAGGCTCGACTAAGCAGCCCTGTAGAGGTCAGACACTTGCTTGAGTGGGTGCTCTTGAGGGTTAGAGATAGGTTGCTGTTGTCGAGATGTGAGGCCAGCTATACCGGGTGCCTTTCGGGTGGTGGTCGCTGTATGCTAGTGGCAGAGGTGTTGGGGTACGTCAGGTGTTTGTCTGGACGGCTATGGAAACTAGGCCGGATGTGCTTAGCAGTAGACGTGTTCTATCGTGCATGGATGTTTGGCCGTGCCTGCGGCCTGTTTCC
This sequence comes from Ambystoma mexicanum, assembly GCF_040938575.1. Classification (NCBI taxonomy): domain Eukaryota; kingdom Metazoa; phylum Chordata; class Amphibia; order Caudata; family Ambystomatidae; genus Ambystoma; species Ambystoma mexicanum. Next base: position 335,783,300 of record NC_090923.1, on the reverse strand, counting down.
ACACTAGTGGTGTGAGCTATACGTACCGTAGGCTGCGAGATTGCTTATGTATCTTGGTCTAGGATTGAGAGTCCTGTAGCGATGGGCCTAGGTTTTATTATGTAGCTCGTATCAGTGTTTCTGATGTTTGTTAATCTGCTTAGAATCACATGCTGTGCATAGGTCCGACATCCAGTGGTCACTGCGGAGTATTGCATTTTGTTTTTCGTAGTCGAAAAGGGGACGTCGACAAGGCATGTCTGAAACACTATCCCTATAGTGACGTGCGTTGTACCCACAATCCCTCACGCGTCGAGGTCCCTCAGATTGTTTTTTTCCGCCCAGCTACTGGTCGCCTTTACGCGGAGCTCCTCGAGAGACATTGCAGATTTCATCTCCTCGACCTTTGGTCGTTTTCTTAATAATATATAACACATAGATCCCTCACTCGATGCAGTTGAGCTGTTTCTCCGCCGAGCAAGATCTTCGACGGAGGGGACGAGCGGAGGAGATCCTTCGGCGTTGCCGAACACGTGGCCTGGCCTCACAGGCCAAATACAGTAGGGAGAGTGGGGTCGTGGGACATCTGTTTCCTTTCTGAGAATGCCTTTCCCTTTCCCCTTCCTTTCCCTTGGGGTCGTTATCACGATTTATTGCCTCAGCTATGGAGAGGACACCCTTTAGGTTCTGCCCGCGTTGCAAGGGCAAGTTCACTTGGAAGGACAAGCATTCACGGTGTAACCGCTGCTTGCCCCTCGATCACAAGGAGGAGGGTTGCACGGCTTGTTGGCTTCTTAAGCCAAAGACTCTAAAAGACCGTAGGGTCAAGAGGTGGGCGGCCTACGCGATGTCGAAGGCCGATTCCTCACCCGCCGCTGCTACCACCGACAGTGACGAGGAACGTGATAACAAGACCTCCACTACGGAAGTCGTAGACCCCTCTAAAGAGCGCTCGCGCTCTTCATCGTCTGTCCCCGGCCCCGACTGGCTCGGCTCGCGCCCTGCTTATGGGGATGAACACCCCGGCGACACTGACGCACACGATACCACCCATATGACAACCCACGGCTCTTCTTCCACCGGCGGCCTCCTCGGACCGTTCAGGTTCGAAGCCCCTCTCGCAACTGCAGCTGCGACCAGCGACTGGGCTTTCGGCAAATAAGGGCGCCACCCCCAAACCATCGGCCGGCGCGCACCAGCAGAGAGCGCACGCCGCCGTAGAACGATCGACACCCGTAACGTCGAAACCACAGCCCTCCTCTGACAAACTAGTCGCAGAGAGCTTGGCGAGGATCGTTGTAGCCGATGCCCAAAAGCGTACGCCGAAAGACACATCGAGCGCTACGCAAAGGTCGAAAGACACGCCGAAAAGGCCCGAAGAAAGACAGGGACTACCCCCTTCAGTCGGGGGGACCCCCAGCACACCGGAAGGCTTTTCTGAAGGCGACGGAACACTTTCCTCGACGTTATGGGAGAGGTCGAGCCGTTTTCAGGCGGAAGACACTAATTTCCCCCCGCTAGACCGCTCAGGGGTACCCCATGAGACCATGGAAAGGCTCCATCTCTGCATGGAGAGGATGGAGAGGTTTTTGAAGACCTAGAACCCTCCCACTCCCAAGAGAACAAGAGAAGGGCCTCAGGAGGACCCCAGGGCTAAATATCCGAGACTATTCAACCCCTCCCAGCAGGACACAGCCTCAGATTTCCATAATGTGTATGACCTCACTGGTGAGGAGCAATACTTGGAGGAGGATGAATTTGTGGACGATGAAGAGGGACAGAACCAGGAGGAAGGTCTGGAAGACACAGACATAGTAGGAGAAGGCTTCGGAGAAGATCCAGAAGAAGGGCCTTCACATCCCTGGCAATCCCCATCAGTATATTCGGACACTGATGTCCTGAACCTAAATCCTCCTGACAATTCACCTGTTAGGAACACGTCTCCCATAGACGATCAGCCCACATTCAATGCCCTGTTGCGCAGAGCAGCAGCACATTTCGAACTGGACACTGGGGAGATCTCTCCTGAAATAGACTTTGTGGAAAGAGTAATTAAGGAGAAACCCCCGGTCAGCCAGACCATTCCCCTCCTCGCTTCAGTGAAGAGAAGAATCATACCTTCGCTATCCACGCCCGCACTAATCAGAGGAGTTAATCCAAGAATTGTAAAACTTTTCACTCCTTCACCCTCAGACCCGCTGTACATCAGGGGACATTCTATTCCTGACTCCCTTGTAGTAACTAATACAAGGAAGAGGGCAGGGGTGCCGCTGTCCACCAGCGAGGCACCACCTGACAAGGAGGGCAAGAGATTATATGCCCTTGCAAAGAGAGTCACATCCTCGGCTGCCTTTTCTGCAAGAATTGCGAACAACAATTCCTTGCTAGCTAGCTACGCGGACGCGCAGTGGGCCAAACTGTGCAAAGACGCCGAAGAAGCGCCGGAATCGCTACGGACACGCCTGCTATCGACTATTGGCGAAGGAACCCAGGTCAACCAGAGCATTGTGAAGAACTCTCTGGATGCTGCAGAGACAGCGGGACGTTCCCTGGTCCAGGGAATACTCCTAAAACGCCATGTATGGCTGCGTATGTTGCGGTTCAAACCGGAGACACGGGCGTCTTTAATAAATAAACCTATTGAAGACTCAAACCTCTTCGGGAAAGTGGTGGATGAGGCTCTGGAGATGGCTAAAAAAGAGTTTGATACTATGAAAACTCTTGACCAGATCTCTAAGCCCACTACCAGACGCGGCTATGGCAACACACGCTTTTTTCGTGGCCAACGCCAACAACAGAATCAGCAGCAACAGTACCCTGCCACCAATTACCAGACCAATAGTGTGCAGTACAGCCAAAGAGGCCAGCGCCGTGGCAAAGGGAGAGGTCGGGGGTCCACCCCCAGAGGCTCCCAAGCCCCCAACAACACCAAGTGACGCGAAGATTCGCGTCCCCTCCCATGCAACACCGGTCGGGGGACGGCTAACATCCCTTCTTCCAGCATGGGAGGGAATAACGTCAGACCGCTGGGTACTTTCCACCGTAGCCCACGGATACTGCATCGAATTCAACGGTTCCCCAACATACAGACCCCCGAGGGGATGACACATGACACCAGAACACCTTGCCATCCTTCTCCAAGAAGTAGAACAACTGCTGGAAAAAGGAGCCATAGAGGTCGTGCCTCTATCTCAGGTAGCGGAAGGTATTTATTCAGTGTACTTCCTTGTACCCAAAAAGGATCTAACCATGCGCCCTGTATTAGATCTGCGCCCAGCGAACAAGTTTGTCAAACCCCAGAAGTTTCGTATGGTGACCTTACAGGAAGTGATCAACCTGCTATCACAAGGAGATTACATGACAACACTAGATATGAAAGATGCATACTTTCATATTTTAATGTTGCCAGCGCACAGAAAATACCTCAGGTTCATGATAGAGGGCAAACACTACCAGTTCAGAGTGCTACCCTTCGGCATAGCATCTGCACCAAGGGTATTCACAAAGGTACTGGCAGTAGCAGCGGCCCACCTGCGCAGGTTGTCCATCCCAGTTTACCCTTACCTCGAGGACTGGCTCATAACAGGGGATTCTTACGAAACATGCTTCTCCAATACCCAAAGGACTGTAGACCTTTTGTTCCAGCTGGGCTTCTCCATCAACGAAAAGAAGTCCAACCTATCAAACAATTCCTAGGGGCTCTAATTCAAACAAAGGACGGCCTCGTCTTCCCCTCCAACGAGAGGGTCCAAAACATGCTGTTTCAGATCCCTCAATATGTGGCCGGTCGAGAGGTGACGGTACGCAAAGCAATGCGCTTGCTAGGAATGATGGCGTTGTGTATTTATTTGGTACCTCACGCGCGCCTGCGCATGCGCCCAATGCAAGAGTGGCTCAACAGCCAGTGGTGTCAGGCCAGCGGACTATGGGACGATCTAGTGGTGGTCTCGCAGGCCTTGGTTCTCTCGCTACGGTGGTGGACAAAGGAAAACCTGGTAAGAGGGAAACCCTTTGCCACACCCGCGGCGGAAGCCACTCTAACCACAGACTCATCCCTCACAGGATGGGGGGGCTCACCTATCCCATCAGACTGCTCACGGAGTGTGGACTCCGAACGTAGCATCCAAACACATAAATCTACTGGAGCTACTAGCTGTGTTCAAGACGCTAAAAGCCTTCCAGGAACACCTACAAGGCAAAACAGTGATGGTCCTTACAGACAGCACCACAGCCATGTACTACATCAACAGGCAGGGGGGCACCCACTCTCCAGGACTGTCCAAACTGGCCCAGAATATATGGAAGTGGGCTCTCAAACAAAACATGTTCCTACTGTCACAACATGTACCAGGGGAACTCAATCTGCTGGCAGACAAACTCAGCAGAGATTTCCCCCTGCCCGAAGAGTACGAATGGCGACTGCACGAAGACATCGTCTTCGACGTCTTCACGCAATGGTGATTCCCAGAAATAGACCTGTTCGCAACCCTGGAGAACGCACAATGCCAAAGTTACGCCTCCAGGTACCCCCAGAACCACTCCAAGGGGAACGGTCTGTCGATTCAATGGTCAGGGAAATTTGTTTACGCTTTTCCCCCGACTCCCCTTCTCAACAAGGTGGTGCACAAGATGCACCTGGAACAAGTGACCATGATACTGGTGGCCCCAATGTGGGCCCGACAGCCATGGTTCGCTCACCTGATGGAGATGTCTCTATCTCCCCCAGTGAAACTCCCCTGCCCGTACAACATGCTGTCACAAGACAAGGGCAGGACTCTGCATCCATGCCCCCAGAACATGAACTTAGCAGCCTGGCTCCTGAGATCATAGAATTTGGACATCTACAGCTCCCGCAGAGATGCATGGACATCCTCAGGGAAGCCAGAAAACCTAACACTCGCCACTGCTATTCTAGCAAGTGGAAGAGATTTGTCATCTGGTGCAGAGGAAAGAGCATCAACCCGATTGACTGCTCTCCCACACATATTGTTCTATATCCGACCCATTTATTGGATTCAGGTCTAGTGTTCAATTCCATTAAAGTCCACCTAGCGGCACTTTCTGCATACACCACTTCCCAACTCAGTGTCGTGGTGGAAGATCCCTGTTATAAAGGCCTTCATGGAGGGAGTAAAGAGAATACACCCCCCGATAGCTGACCCAGCTCCCGGATGGGACCTTAACGTGGTACTTACCAGACTCATGGGCTCACCATTTGAACCCATGCACAAAGCATCTCTTAAGGACCTCACTCTTAAGACTGCTTTTCTAATAGCTATCACCTCCATCAGGAGAGTAAGTGAACTACAGGCTCTTTCTGTTCTAGACCCCTTCGTTACAGTTCACAGAGATAAGGTGGTTCTACGCACGCACCCAAGGTTTGCACCGAAATTCATCTCGAAATTCCACGTAAACCAGGCTATAGAACTACCAAAGTTCTTTCAAAATCCTTCCAACTTGGGAGAAAAAAGTCTGAACACACTAGATGTGCGCAGAGCGGTCATGTTCTACATGGAAAGAACCAGACCACTGAGGAAGACTAATCAGTTCTTCGTCTCGGTGGCAGCAGGAAGAGAAGGGGATGCAGTTTCAAAGTCCACTATTTCTAGATGGATTGTTCAATGCATCACTCTCTGCTATACTCTTGCTAAGAGAGAACTGCCCTTTAAGCCAAGAGCACACTCTACTCGAGGCACGGGGGCGTCCATAGCATTCATTGCAAATGTTCCCCTTGACTCCATCTGCAAAGCGGCTACCTGGAGTTCTGTGCACACCTTTACAAAACACTACTGTCTAGATGCACACTCGAGATCTGACTCCCAGGTGGGACAGGCGGTATTAAGACATCTTTTCTCTACTGTTCCTTCTCATAACCCACCGCCAACTCTGAGTACTGCTCGCTAGTCTATGCACAGCATGTGATTCTAAGCAGATTAACAAACATCAGAAGACAATGCATTACTTACCGTAAAAGCATTTCTGATGGTTGTATCTGCTTATATTCACATGCGCCCACCCTTCCTTCCCGCTCGGATGGAAGGAACATAGACATCCTTTTCTATATCTCTCTCTTTTCTGTACTCACTCACGTATAGAAGGCTCCCTCAGGGCAGAAAAATACAAACAGAGGGACCTCGACGCGTGAGGGATTGTGGGTACAACGCACGTCACTATAGGGATAGTGTTTCAGACACGCCTTGTCGACGTCCCCTTTTCGACTACGAAAAACAAAATGCAATACTCCGCAGTGACCACTGGATGTCGGACCTATGCACAGCATGTGAATCTAAGCAGATACAACCATCAGAAATGCTTTTACGGTAAGTAATGCATTGTCATAATAAACAGAGACAAAGTCAAAACCTAGCTAAGAGGATCCTGTACAGTGGGAGAAAGGCCTATGTTTCACAGTGCCAAAGGTTTAAGCATATGGTAAACCTAGATCGAGGCTACACCTAGATTTGAGGATTCTGTATAGTGGGAGAGAGGCCTGGATATCACCCTGCAGTATAACTCGTCATATAGTAAGCCATGGTGGAGGCTGCACCTAAAATTGAGAATCCTGTATCGTGGGCACGTGGCCCAGGTTTCGCAGTGTAGGAGGTCTCCACATATGACAAACAAACGGAGGGGGCTACACCTAGATTCATTTAGGTGGAGGGGGTATACCTGAAAGGCCGTAGGTTTCAGCCTATTGTATAGTAAGTATCTGTAATGTAACAGTCATGGATAGTTTGTTGCGCCTAGCTTGGGGAATAGGTTTGTGGTGGGGGATTGCTAGTGTTGGGAGCTTACCCAGAATGAGCGATGCGGTTTAACAGTGGCAGTGAATAGTTGATCTTGTGTGTGTGTTAACCAGGGCCACTTATCTCATTGTTAGTTGTCGCTCATGTGGACTGGTGGGCAGGGGCGCAGTGAGTATGATGCGAGTGTAGCCACAGCGAAGGCTGCTGGCTTAGCTCGGGTGCTTTTTGGTTGGGAATGTTGTTGAGGGTGGGTTGATGGTGGATCAGGAATGCCACAATAAAATCTGCTGGCTTACCTGGAGTACTAGTCTGCAAGCAGTGTTGAGCGGTATGTGGTGGTGTCCGGTGATGTGTTCTCTGGCGGGAAGGTTAATGAGCAGGCGTGCTGCCGTATTTTGGATTCTTTGGTGTTTCCGTAGTTGGGATGTGGGGGCTCCTAGGTAGAGGCAGTTCGCATAGTCCAGGTGGGAGAGGATAATGGCGTTGATAGCTGAGAAGCGTTGGGGATAGGTGAGGTAGGGTAAAATCCACCTGAGGATAACTAAGTGAAAGAAACAGGTTTTGGATACACTGGTGGGTGCGTAAGGTGAGGGATACATCGAGTCGAATTCGCATCCAAGGTTTGTAACCACATTTGAAGGTGACGGTGCTTGTCCTAGTGATTCGGGCCAAGGGATTGGTTGGGGGATGAGTAATGTTTTCCAGCAGAGTATGATTTCGGTTTTCCCAGGTTGAGCATGAGGTGGTTGGTCGGCATCCAGTCATCCATATCAGAGAGGCACGATGACCGGTCCGGGTAGCCGGATCCTTTGGAATTTGGGATTTTGAGGATGATCTGGGTATCGTCTGCGTAGTTGTAGTAGGTAAGTTTGTAGGAACGGATGATTGCGGGAATGGGTTGTATGTATAAATTGAGATTAGCGGTGACATGTATGCTCTTTGGGGAACACCTTTGCAAACTGGAAGTGATATGGAGGTGCATGATTAGCGACCGGTTAGAGATGAAGGAAGAGATCTTCGAAAGGGCTGTGCTTTTGATTCCTAGTGTTTGTAGTCTGTCTAGTAGAATCATGTGATTGATGGTATCGAAAGCTGCGGACATTATTAGTTACTCACCATAGTGACTAACGTACTCTTAGTCCCTTTCCTCCACATTGTACGGGTGCCCCCCCACCCTCAGGGATGGGAGACAGAACCTCTCCCACCAGAAAAAAACCCTCCTACCCTCCAAATCCAAATAATGCCCGAATAAATGCCCAAATAAAATTACCCAAAACCTCTTTCTTCTTGTTCAGTGATAGTCGTGCTACCCAATGCTTTTCACACACCCTGTATTGATTAATGTAATTACTTATTTGACCCCCTCAATATGATACAGAATACGTTTGCCCACCCTCTATTTAAGTGGTCTTAAAGCCAGTTTGATATGGGTCTGTTTGGCTTTCTTGAGGGATTGGAGATTGACTTTAAGATCTTCTGTTTTGTAAATACTTTATTCGTCAAATCTAACTTACTGGATCATCAAGTTACCCACTGTAAGGCGCACAACTCTTGCTCAACCGCATACAGTTCCTTATTGACCCCCAAGATCCAATTTGTGAAATGGGTGGGTGCTTGTTCCTTTTTTGATGACTTCTCGCTGGAACTCATTGTCAGTCAAACTCAGACTTGTTGATAATGATCTAAAGCCAAGTTAATACCTATCACAGTAATGTTTGTACAATGCTTTCTGCTCCAAGCCACAATGCCCATAAGTGGCAAAAGTATGAGCTTTATAAATCAGTTTAGCTCAACCGAACAATTCAGTTAGTTCTTTTTTTTCTGTGTGGCTGTACAGGCCTGAGTTTCTAGAGAGAAAATGGGCCTGTGCTTTCCCTTTGAGACCTTTCAACTAGCTCATAGAATTTAGCTGTGATGGAAAGCTATTGTTGCAGGTAAGTAACATTGTGTCACAATAAAGGTACTAGAGTTCACTGAAAATGTATGTACTGCATCCGATACTGAAAAAAGCTTCAAATTGCTTGTTGGATGTGAAAAGCCTCATGTTTTTATCCTATATTTGTTCTTTAGGTGTTTATCTATCGAGGTTTGCAGATTTACTACAAGCTAATCCTCTAGAGCCTGGTGCAAGTGGAGATGTTGTTATATTCAAAATCATAAAGGTACTTTTTTTTGTTTGACTTTTTAAGCAAGTCAAAACAAGTGGATGTGTAATATTGTATCTGTCAGATTGTATTAAATAATACTTGATTTTTTTTCTAGGGAAAAATTAAAAGCATTTTTGATCAACCTGGCAAAAACCTTGATTCAGCAAGTAAAAGAGGACTAGATCCAACTCCGAAGCATGAATGTCATGTCTCAAAGAATGCCAATAGAGTAAACTCCTTGTTGGCCTATAGAGCTTATGAGCTTACGCAGGTAATAAGAGTTTTTCAATTGTACTTGCATTTCAGTATTGCATTTATGACTTTCCATGGCACGTTGATGATTATCTTCGCTTTCTTTTTAGTCCCACAATTATTCATGTATTCCCTATAGTATGATTTTAAAAGTTTGAAACATTAGGGAGAGAGCACTCACTTAGTGAGAATTCTGTTAATACATTTTGTAAGCACCCACGGAAGAGCCTTAATTCAATCAAACAAAATGTCTGCTCACTCTGACTATAAACTAAGCATTGAGAATACTTTAGTCACCTGCAGCCATTTTCTACATCGTTGTTGTAGTGTGTGCAGTGTGCCTCTTATGCATATTTATTCTTTTCTTTTAGAGGGTTTTCAACACTTGCACGATTTTTGTTAGTAGTTCCTGTTTGTTGGCTGTTGGACAATGTTAGTTTTGAGACAGAATTAATTGCTTAGTTTGGAATGTTTTGGGCCTGTTGCCTTCTATGTTTTCATAGGTACCCCTGTGGACACCCGTTACTCATGTTAACTGTACTTAACACAACCTACCACCCTCTGAGACTATGCCTGACTATTCATCTATGTTATGGTTGCAAACAATGTTTTTTTGCTGCTTTCCCTCTACAGACCTCTATGGAACGCCCCCAAGTTGTTGCTGTTTTGTAAATGTATTTTTACTTAACTTGGCTTGCTAAACTGGTTTGGGGGCACTGATCAGTCCCTATGGCTGTAGGTGTAGGATAACTCTGTCCTCCCTTGTGGAATTCTGTTTATTTTGCCCTACATGCGCTTCATCTTAAGTGAGGTGTAGTAGAGATCATTTGTGTCCGTATTACTGTTTTTCCTAACTTTGTTGCTTGCATGTTGTGTCAAAGACTGGCTGGTGGCAGCAGATGATTTTCTACAATGTTTTTTAATTGTTGTGTCTGCTTTTCCATTTTACCTCTTCATGTCTTTTAGAGTAGCATATACTCTAAAATGGCCGTGCCACAAGATTTTCGACTGTACTTTAGCCATTGGCTTTTTTACAGCCCTCACTGCCATATGTAGCCTGGGGAAAGCCCTAGCTTTCCCGGTAAAAGCAGCATGGTGTGTGTTTGTGGCAAGATGTGGAGACTCGTATTTTCTGGTCCCAGTCCAAATCCATGCCAAGGTGTCTGTTGCCAGACACACGTGGTTGCCAGAAGTTGTCAATAATTGCACAGCACCTGCCAGTTTCACTGGTGCCGTTCCTTACCATTGGTGGGCTTGAGGCTGACTCTAGCTTGAAACCTGGATAAAAGGAAGAATTTTGCAGCCATTTAACAGATCGCTGTAGAAGCCAAGATATTCTACGAAGAGGAGTATGGTTAGGTTAGATGTTTATGCTAAATCTCCTTAACCTGTGAGACCCCCAGCACTTTTTGCTGGACTTGTGGATTCTTTTTCTATGTTCCTGAATGAGTTGAAATCTTCTTACCCACTCACCCTTCTTTTACTCACTGATCCTGTAACATTTCTTTTACAGTGGCAAGCTTACTATTCTGGATGGTGGCAGTGGACGTGTCTACCTACTTCTGTGTGATTCTTACCCACAGGCTGTCAAACCAGCCACGGTAATGCACAGAAGGGTCACCATTCACTAGAATGGTGGCTTTCTTTTTTCGCCATTTTCAGTGTGTTTGCCCTTTCTTGGCCCTTCTGCAGTCCTAGGAGGGGAGCTCCTGGTTTGATTTTTTTTGTCTTCGGCGGGAACCCTTTGAGTAGGCCGCTGAGGCTCCAGAGTGTCTGTGAAGACAGGGAATGATCGACGAGTCCGAATTGCTGCAGCCCTTTGTCTTCTGGCATGCTAGTCTTAACTGGGAGGCTGGCTATCCTAAAAGTATAGCCACCCCCCAAAGTTTGAATGTAGCTTGTGGCCTGAATCTGGAAACTGAAGATAAGTCAACCACTGGAGCTGAATCCAATGATGAGGAGGAGGAAGAAGAAGAAAAGATGGCTGTAGCTCTCAATGTAAAACGTCAGGAGTAAAATTGCTACCACCAGAAAATGGGAAACCTGGAATACAGATGAGGCTGCCCTCTTGTTAGGACAGTTTTTCTGCTGAAGTCCAACTAAGAGCTTATTAAACCATCCAACTGAGGCAGTACAACACTCCACTCTTACTATAAGGCTGTACTACCTGAGTTCAGAGTAGCGTAGACCGAGCAGCCAGGCTTATCATAGGACGAAGAGTGGGTTGTAGAATCAGTACAAAGGAATTGTAATGCAAATGATTTAAAGAAACACTGAAACACTATGGATTGTAAAAATAAATGGTTTACTTAAATACAAACATGCACAGGTAAATCCTGGGAGGAATAAATACTATCACATTATATATAACCACATTCATAAAAACGCAACACTATGCTTGAAGGTGCACAGACCAAAGCATATAACCTAATTTGTAACACCTTAAAGTAGTCTAGTTACTTTTCCAGCATTGGATCTGTCATAGATTCAGATGCTTGAATATTCCCTGTTGTCAGACCAGGAATCCTTAGTGATTGAAATAATTATTAAAAACTTTAAATATATACATTATTTCCATAGAATATGAATATAGATTGCTCCTTATGGTCTATGAGCCATTCACTTGTGTAGTCCCTCCACCTCACTTTGGTCCTTTATGGCCCCAACCAATGAGGTGGCAGGGTTTATGCTCTGCCCCAGTCAGCCATCTTTAGATTTTTCACAGCAGTCTGACGGAGGGATTCCTCCAGCTCTCTGAGCTTTTGAAATTTCTTCTCTTTGTTAGATAGTTTATATTCTTAAATATTCTATCTTATTCCTCTGTTAAGGGGATATCTATACTGGTTTCTTGGGCTCAGAACATTTATTTTCTCACCCTAAATTCGTCAAGTGAAATTCAGCTCCAGCATGGCTGAACTTCAAACTGCCAAGAAGCTGTTGTGCTCACCTGGTATCCACTGGGACGCCACCCAGCCCTGGTTGGATGATTTGCACTCTCGAACCCTCTCCCGGTCCATTGGTATGGCCTCTGGTTAAAGATGGGTCTGCAATATAGGAGAGCTGGATTCAATACCAGATTGTCTTTGTTTTCCCACCTCCCTTGGCCTCAACTCTTTCCTCCCCCTTGGGCCGTCTCCTCACCTTAATATTGTAGAAGGTGGATTCTCCGTCCTGCTCCTCGTGGCAGGGGCGTGTAGATGTGGGGGGCGAGCAGCGACCAAGTTACTTCACTGGTGCAAGCCCCCCCTGTGGGAATCCAGGCCTGCTGCGACTCCGTAGGTTTTCTGCTTTACAGTCTTTATATGCAGTTCTTATGTTCCTCTTAGTTGGAATAATAATATCTTGCTTCTTTCCTTTTAAGTATGGAAAGGTATTTTGGAGTTGTCATGCAGTTTGAAGATGAGCATGGGCCAATAGGCGAAAGCGCGGTGTGCGTGATGCTGTCCGGTGAGTAATGCACGATGTGCAGCGCTGTTTCACCTTTTATATTGCTAACCTGTGTCTTTTCTCTCCTTGCAGGTTGCGATGTTCCTCGCCGAGCGCCATAATGTTCCAGCAATGATACTGACCAGGAGATGACTACCCAGGTAAGAATTGTGTGGCTTTCTTCCTTCGGAAGCAAACGTGAGTAAATGCTTACTAATGCTGTCTTTCTTTCCCCTCTTTCCAGGTTATGGTATTCCAGGATGCATGCGGTTCTGGATGATGGAGTTTGTACCTTCAGGTGAGAACTGAAGGCGGCGATGGATTGAAGAAAGGATACTGTTCCAGGGAAGTTTCGTAGTGTTCTTTCTCTCTCTGCAGGTCCTTGGTTTCAGGTAAGCTGGCATCAAAGAAATGGACACGGTGAGCGTTACGCTGCCCACAGCAGAATAAAGCAAAGCATGTTCTGCTGTTTGGGTGTGGTTTAAATAGTGTCAGGTAAAGTAGTCCAGGTAAAATAGTCCCAGGCCTGCCACACCCAAAGTAGTCCAGGTAAAGTAGTCCCAGGCCTGCCACACCCAAAAGACTAGACCGCATAGCTCAGTTCCTTGTTATTGAGCTATGTGTGTGCCTCCATGTTGGCTGAACCCCCCCAAGTTAAGTAGTCCCATTCTAATGTTGGCCTTCATGATGGTTATGAGCCTGGCGCCAAAGGCGCCAGGATTGACTCCAAGATAGTCTTGGATGAGGTTTTAAGGCCTTTGACCTGGCCCTAACTGGAAGGCTGACTTGCCAGTGAGGGCCAGGGGGGCAAGGGTCATGACGGAAGCCTTCCCTATTCGGGGACTGCACGAGGGGCATGCAGAAACTTGTCTACATGAAGGATCCACATGAACAATGCATCTACTGCCTTTATCCATGATATCAATACATGTGACATTTGCAGGACTCTCTCAAACAAAACCCTGCAAGACAGTCACGGAAGACTTCTTTGCATTTAGAAGCCAAAGGTCTGTCTTCTGACGAGGAATCTGCCAAAACAGCTCCTATACATTCCAGCAAACCATCTGAGAGGCAAACTTCTAAGAGAAGCGCCTCTTCAGTGGAAAGGAGTACATCTTTCTCTCATAAAAGTAAGAGGAAGCTGGATTTAACTTCTTCCATACCTCCCTTGGACTCTGGAGACCACAAAATACAGCATCATGAGGAAAAAAAACACCTCCAAAGGTAAGGAGGCGTTTTCAGAAAACCGGGTGGGGGCAGGGGGGTTGTCAGTCGTCCATAGAGAAGCCATCTACGAGCAGCAATAAGGATAGAGGCCCATTGACGACCAAGCCATTGACGAAACTCTTATCGTCCACGACGACGACACTTCAAACCTCCTCATCGACGACCAAATCCTCGTCGAAATCCGCATCCACGAAACAATCGTTGACGAAGGAATCCCATCACTCGCCAAGCTCTCGTCGACGGATAAAGACCATCAGCCGTCGACAAAGTCATTGCCCACGACACCACAAACTTCTTCATCTACGGAAAAACGCCTCTCGCGGAGGCCACTGTTATGCCATCCATTGAAAGCAGTCTTCCCAAACCATGAGAACAGTGCCTCCTATTTCAGAAACTCCCAATAGGAGCACAATTATCTCCTTTAAGAGAGATGACAGAACTCCCTGACATTCTTTAAGAGGAGTTTTCTGACACAGAATTTGTTGGTGAGCAACCTTTTCTCACCCTCAAGGAACACAGTCCTCCCTGGCATCCGACTACGGATGCAAGGATCATCGAAGAATTTAACAGATGTCAAAAGGAAAATAGGTCATCTGTATCAAATGAATTAAGATCCCCTCGGAGGGACATCTCACCTCAGCAAAGCACACCAAGACATTCGCCTACTAGGAGCAGACCACATCAAAGAACACACTCACCTGAGCCTCCTCGCAGATCCAGGAGCAGGACACTCAGTGCTTCACCGACAAGGGTCCTGTCTCCGACATCGCATGGACCAAGATCACCATTCGAGATCTGACAATGGTGCCATCGACTGCATCAGTCTCAGATTGGCAGGAGGACCCTTTTGGGGATTTCTCGGACCCCGAGGAAGGTGAGATCACGCATGAGCCTGACACTCATAGCGAATGGGACGATTACATTGTTGAGAAACCTAGAAAGAAAGACTCTCCAGGTGTCTCTTCACCACCGGACGATTTAGTTTCATTTCATACCATTATCAGCAAAGCCGCAGACTTATTCAAATTACAAGTCACATCGGAAGAACGGTCACTACCATTCCTCTTCTCAATACCATATGGGAATCTGGGTCTAAGATACTGGCCACACCATTATCCACTCCTGCTCTGGTTTCAAGACCTGAAAGGAAATACAAAGCTCCTGATACAGCACTGTTTTGTCTAAGGGGACATACTAAGCCATGTTCTGTCATCACTGTGGCAGCCAGAAAAAAGTTAGCCAATCCTTCATCGCCATTATCAGCCCCTCCAGACAAGGAAGGTCGTAAGTTAGAGGCCATGGGCAGAAAGATATCCTCCTCAGCATCTCTCACCATCAGAGTGGGCAAAGCACTAGCCATGACAGCTATGTTTGACCGCGAACTTTGGCTTTGTATGTCTAAACTGGTATAAAAATGTACCAACAGTTCTCCTGGAAGAAGCCAGATCAATCATCGCAGACGGGGAAGCTACCTCAGATCATATGATTGACGCAGCAGTTGATGTGGCTCAATCAGAATTCAGACAAATGGCCTATGGTACTGTACTGAGGAGACAGGCCTGGATGAAAGCTATAAATTTCAGACCGGAAATCCCGGCACAAATATTGGACATGCCATTTGATGATCAAGACTTATTTGATAAAAATGTTGATGACCACCTGAAAGGGATAAAGAATGACACGGACACAGCTCGAGCCATCAGTTCCCTAAAGGACAAAGACCATAGGTCTTTTTCATCCTTTTTGAGGCTCATCCTCAAAATACACAGAATTTAATCGTCCCTCCTATGGCCAAAAGAGGCAGGGAAACACATTCCAGGAGAACGGGTACCACCAATCCTCTAGCAGGTACTCCCAGAGGGAAAGGCGCGGCTCCACGCAGGGCAAAGCCCAGAGCAAACAAAATTGACAAACCATGTCTTCCCCCTCAACGTCACACCCCGGTTGGGGGGTGGGAGAGTAAGCCTATTTTTCTCATCATTGGCAATCTATAACATCAGACAAGTGGGTGTTGGAGGTGATCCGCGAGGGTCACACCATAGAATTTATAGATCAACCGCCATCCCTTGCTCCCACCTCTCACAAGGCACATCTGTTAAAGCACGTCATGTCCGAAATTCACAAATTGCTGCAAAAAGCAGCAATAGAATCTGTCCCATGTCAGCAGAAGGGATGAGGTTTCTACTCTAGTTTCTTTCTTATCAAGAAGAAAAACGGTCAGTGGAGACCCATTCTGGATCTGAGAGCGCTCAACAAATACATCAAGCGCATCAAATTCAAGATGATATCCTTGCAAATCGTCCTACTGTGGCTAAACGGGCACAACTTCCTGCTCACTCTAGACTTGGAGGACGTCTACTTCCACATTCCTATTCACCCTGCCCACAGACAGTTCCTCAGGTTTGCTGTAGGAGAGTTACATTTCCAATTCCCTGTGCTCCCGTTCGGGCTAAAGTCAGCAGCAAGACTTTTTACCAAGTGTCTGGCACCCGTAGCAGCAAAACTCAGGACGACAGGAACAGAAGTCTTCCCATATTTGGACTGGTTGATGAGGGCAAGCTCATCCAGACTCTCCCGCTTGGCGGTTTCGAGAGCAATAAACCTCCTACAAGGGTTGGGTTTTTCAATAAACAAAACAAAGTCCTGCGCATTGCCCAGCAAGACAGTACTCTTCCTGTGGGCCAAATTCGACACCAGCATTCCCAGGGTAAGACCATCGGCAGACAGAATAACAGCTATCCTCCACTTGACCTCATGGTTCCTGGAAAAAGGGACAACCACGGCATGCTCTTTCAAATCCCTCCTGGGCATGATGTTCTCATGTATATTTCTCATACCAAATTGCAGACTTTGTATGAGACCAGTTCAAGAGGCACTGGATCACCAATGGAAACAAGCACTCGGTTCATGTGAGGATATCATCCAGATACCGACAACTGTGCACAAGGCACTTCGATGGTGGAACACACCTCAAAACATGTTACAAGGAATGCCATTCCAGACTCTAACATCTACCCTTCTCCTCAGGACAGATGCATCCCTGTCGGGCTGGGGGGGGCTCGCCTGGCGGACCTCCAAACCAAGGGCACTTGGACCGCCCAAGAATCCCAGCTCCACATCACTTTTCTAGCGCTCAGGGCTATACGATGGGTGCTGAAAGCCTTCCTTCCAGTAATAGCTGGACAGGTGCTGACCGTCCAGACAGACAATACACCCTCCATGCATTAGACAAACAAGCAAGGGGCACGAGGTCAGAGATTTCGTCACAAGAAGCTCAACTGTTATGGGCTTGGGCCTTGCGCCACAGAGTCCAAATCAAGGCAGAACATCTTCCGGGGGTGGACAATGTCTTAGCGGACAAGCTGAGAAGGGAGTACACGACATCTCACGAGCGGGAACTAGGCGAGAAAGAAGTCCAATGAATATTTGCCAAATCGGGTCATCCACAGATCGACCTCTTCGCCACCAAAGCCAACAAATTTCCACAAATTCGCATCCCGGTACCCAGAGCATCGGTCAGTAGGAGATGCATTCTTCAGTGGATTGGACAGGGAAATTCCTATATGCCTTTCCCCCATCCCGCTCATAGTGAGAGTACTGCACAGACTAAAGGAACCGAGCTGTTCAATGATCCTAATAGCGCCGGACTGGGCTCGGCAGTTCTGGTACTCAACCCTACAGCATCTATCCCGTTGGCCCCCGATCACCTCAAAGCACATCAATATCTTTTGACGCAACAGAACCACAAAGTCCTTCACCATGACCCAGCAAGCCTGTCCCTCAAGGCCTGGTTCCTGAGCAGCGTAAACTAATAAACCTGAAACTTTTGTAAATTATTTTGACGTCTGCAGACCTTCCCAAAACTAAACAAGATATATGACCAAAGGTCTACAAGTCTACACGCTCAGTCCTGATAAACAAGCCAACCTTACTCATTATTTTGTTTCCTTCTTCTCATACGTTGGGGTAGGGAGACTGTTGGGGCTTGACCCCTTTGATCCCGCCTACTGCTATTACCGACATAAATTGCCAACGGCAGCAATAATCATATAAAGATCAACTAAAATCACGCACAACAGACTTTCACAGTGTTAAGCACTAAGCAACGTAAAAGAACCAAGAGAAAAGGAAATAAGTCTGGCATTTATACAAAGTTTCATTAACATTTTAGCATATTTGCAGAATTGTAATTTCCAAAAATGCTATTGTTTTTTATGGGTATTTTATATTCTTTATATATATTTTTTTGCCTTTTTCTTTATTAGTCTTGACTTTTAAAACATTTTCTAAGTTTTTGATCAACGATTGAATTGTCGTTTTGATTCTATATAGTTGTGATTTCTTTCTTGCTTTTATGTTTTCTGCTTTTTGTTCTGTAAAAATAGCTAAAGGTTTTCTTCGTGTAAACCAAAGAGCTAATAAAAATAATAAAATAAATAAAAATGTGTTACAGTAATACAGGTTAGTAGACCCTATCATTTGTACCGTACCGTGAAGCCCAGTAAGAAGTCATAGTCAGCTGGACAGTATACTTTTCAGAATAGTGGAACACTTATTCTAGGAATAGTAAAACCTATAACTCTGATTCATAAGTTATTCTAGGGGAGTTGCACCTTGGGGTGTAATATTCAATTACAGTTGCTTTTCATTTCACAGCCTAAGGGAAGCAATAACTCTAACTTATTTTAATTTTAGGATAACAGTTATACTCAAGGTAAGTAAAACCTCTATACTTTTGTAAGGAGCTACCAGCAACCTAAAAGTGAAGTATGACTTTGGCAGATTTACTCTGGCAGGCTAACAGCAAGTCAGGGGAAGCAAGACCCAATTGGGGACACTTATACAATGATCCTAAAGGGGATACTAAAGTGAAACCAACAGCGTTACTTTTGGGAAGCGGGGAACCCAATTCACAGGTGAGTAAGTTAACCTTCTATCGACTTTCTGTTAGAATGGTGAGACAGTTTCTAAGGAAAGTAAGACTGAGAATACTTATTTAAGAAGGCACACATCTTATTCAAGGTAAGTTAATCCTATAAATACTTTTCAGAATGGCAGAACATATCTAAGGTAAGTAGTAACTTCTCCGGCATGGGGTCTGGCATGGATTCACATGCTCATGAATATTCCACATCCTCATGCCGGGAATCCTCGGTAAAAGAAAAAATGTCACTTTCATTTACAAACTCTATTTCTCCTCTAAACCACTTCACACTGGGTCGTACTTCCCCAGCCAATGACAGTCCGCTCCCTAACCCCCTCCTCTGGCAGCCATCTTCAGATGTTTACTGCACGTTCAGGTTTTGGGAGTCTTCGACATTTGCTCCGTGAGCTCCTTCTACAGTTTTTGTTGTTTTTCGACTGAAAGAAGTTTCTATTTTTGTCAAAAAAAGAGCCTGTGTGTGCTTCTCTCCGTAGGCCGACAGCGGGGATCCGTTTGTCAGTGAATTTCAAGGATAGTCGAAGTTTCTTCAATGTTTGCAGAATGCCATCGGGCCTACTCAGCATGACAGAGGCGAAGGAAGGAAGATCCCTTTTCAAGCACTTGCACCAGATGCGGATTGGGGAACATGTTGGTGGAGGACAAACACTTTCAGTGCCTCTACTGTCTTGACCCGGACCACAAAGGAGGAGATTGTGAGATCTGCCTTGGCTTCTCCAAGGAAATGATGTAGGATTGACACAGTAGACTGGTGGCGTGGCTAAACGCAGAGGCCTCTGCCCCGTGCAGGGTCATGCCTCACCCAGGACCAGCCGATCCGAGGAGCGGGCTTCTAAATACTTGAGGGTGCCCCATCCGTGGGGGCCCAAGACAAGGCCAAACACTGCAAGTCTGGTTCCATCGGGATCGCCGTGCAAGTGGGTCCTGCGGTGGGCAGGGCTCGATGAATGTCACCATCCGCCTCCATCACCAGCGAGCGATCGAGCTCCTCTTCAAAAAGGAAATAGTCCAACCCGGCTAAGCTGCAGGAGAAGCCCAGGACGGAGGAAAAGGCGGCCGACCTGCCCAAGAAGGCCCAGACGGTGCAGGAGGCATCTTCGTCAACGATTGAGCTGGTGGCGGCTGCTCTCTCGAAAGCCCAAGAGTCCGACACTGTGAAGGTAACCCCAACTGCACCCCCCGGGCACGCTGGAGAAGAGGATGCCATTTCTGAGCCCTGCCCTGTTGGGTAAGAATTGATTTTGTAACACTGTGTGAGACTACACCACACTGCTGGTATTGGGTAACCCACCTTTTGGTATAGGTCTGTACAACACAAGTTGGTAGTGTGACTGGGCAGTCAGGCCTATCTCAAGAGCGGTAAATGCAAGCTATAGAGTTGTAGCAATGAAATTCGCAAATACAAATAACCAAGTAACACACTCAAGGTTACAGCTATAAATATTTATTTAACATCAATTTTTAAATAAGCGTTCTTTAAAAAGGGCAAGATCTGTAACAACCAAATAAACTTTCAAATACTTTTCCAGAATCAGCACAAGTTAGTGGATATTCTTTGGATATGCTTTTTACACACTTTCTACTCCTGGAGGTGACTTCATTCGCAAGAACACTAATGGCATTTATATATCACTAGTTATACTTTGCAGATTCTGTGGTTGCAGAAAGGATAAGTTAATGGAATGAAAAGGTTAAACAGGTTCTCAGGCATGTGAGTATACTTAAATCTTCCAAGGAAGTCTAGACAAGCCTTTCCCATGCAAGTCTCAACTGAGAATAGCACGGCGAAAGACAATGGGGTAAGTACCCCAAGTCTAAACAGTACCTCTGGTTTGACGAAGCATGGTCCAGCTGGATTCTGTCCTGTTGCAGTGATGCAGATCCTAAGTTCATGAGCTTCAATCGTGGGGACAAGATTGAGGACGCCTGGAGGATTCCAGCAGCAGCAATTTGGAGGTCATCAGCAGTTACAGGCTCTTTTCGGATCAGTGGCACTTTGCGGTTTCAGCTCGCGATAAACCACACCACTGCGGATCTCGGATACCGGTTGGGCTTCCTTCACTCCTTGAGTACTGCACTCTGGTGAGGGGACTCGAGCTCTGGTCGGCCTGCTTCTGGAGGGCCCTTAGGAGACTCCTGGAGCTCCTGGCTGGATTTCAGACCTTTTACTCGACTACAGATTTTTCGACCCCTGGCACTCGGTTCCTGCAGCAGCGAAGAAGTACAGCCAGTCAGGGAATGTGGTCCAGTGGAGTTCGTCTTAGGGTTAGTTGATCCCACTAACCCAAGGAATGTCATCCCTTCCAGAGATTCTCTTCATCAGAAAAAGGAGTTTCAGCACAGCAGCAGAGCTTCACCGGCAATTCAAAGGTCCAGGAGGATGCAGCAAGCTTCGTACACGGTTTCTTCGTCTGGTGTTTCTGCCAGTGGTCGACTCTGCCTCCAGTACCAAAACCCTCACCATTTAAGCAGGTTTCTCCCATTCATGCACAGCCTAGGCTGTCAATCACACAGCAGGGTGGCAGTCCTGAAAGGACAGCCATCCAATCAGGACTGGTTGCATTAAGGCATTCCTAAAGACTAAGGACAGGGGAGTTTCGGGAACGTCCCTCACATCCTGCCTTTCCAGACACACTGGAGCCAGAGGTGGGTTTCAGTACTGTAGCCTGTCAAAGGCAAAATGAACGAAGGGCTCAACTCGGCTTCGATGCACACAGTAAAAACCCAAGAAAGACCCCACAAACAGAAAATGGCGAAAAAAGACGCCATTTTGACACAATGGTCACCCATGGTTGCTATACTGCAGCTGAGGATTCAGCCTGCGGTAGAAAAGCACAATGGTAGGAAAACTGAACCACTGCCACCAGTCATTTAAAGTAGTGAGGGTAACATACAAATGTTACACGAGAGAGTAGGATAAGGGGCTACTAGGTATCCCACAGCACTCCACATACGAGAAAAGGTAAGTAAAGTCAATTTCACTTGACTATTCTTGGGAACAGTAGTTAACACAAGAAAAGCTATTTAAACCTGAGGGTGCTGTGCGTCACCATACAAAAAGTAGATGCCCATTTAGTTTGTCAGACTCCAAAAACAGAGGAAAAACACATGGGAGAGTGAGTAAAAGGGCTTGCACTCTAGGGTTCGAATTAAAAAGTCCTAAGGTCAGCAAAAGAGCTGGGAGTCTCTAAGGTTGAAGGAAATAAGCACAGAAATGAGAATTCTCCTTAACCGGCCGATCCCTCGTGGTGCCAAAAGGGGGGAGTGGAGGTGTTGATGTCCCAGGCCGTGCCCTAGGTCATGGAAGTTTCGTCTGCGGTCGACGAGGACCTGGAGTCCCTGCACACATTACACGGGGACGACGATGGCGGCAACGCTGATGACTGTGCTGGACCTAGTGTTCCATCCATGCCAGCTCACCTGAGAGATGTATCCTTGGACATCCTATCGACCTTGCACACGTTGGTATCAGAAATCCAGAAAAGGATGCTGCATGCCCCATTCCCTTTGGCCCCCAATCAGTCTCCGGCTAAAAGGCGGAAGTGCCATCCGACTCCCTCCGTATCAGCCTCCACATCCATGTCAGGTAACCCCTCCGGTAGGACAGGGATGGACACGGCGACAATGACTAGAGTGTGACGGCGGGTGGATCTCCGCAGCCAAGGGAGTCTCCACCGGATGAGGTGGGATCATTTCAGTCCATGGTCGCCAAAGCTTCTGAGCTCTTTCAGTTTACGCCCAAGGAAACCAAGGAGGGTTTCCTGTTCCAGAGGCGTGAGGCCAAGAGGAAGACCATCATGGCAGTACCCTTCCTGGACGACGTGTGGGAGGAGTGGAGGGCCTTGCCCTCTTGAAGAATCCTTGCACGGCCCCGGCCAAGTGAGAGAGACTAGAGAAAAAGTACTGGATGCCGGAGCCCGCACCCAGGTGCCTACGGTCACAGCTGTCGCCAGACTCTGTGGTTTCGGCAACTGCGAGGAAGAGGTTGTCTAACCCTTCCTCGTCGTCCTCAGTCCCTCCGGACAACGAGGGGAAGAAGTTGGACGCCATGGGGAGGAAAGTTATTTACACCGAGGCTGGCTGAAGGCCACAAATTTCTGCCAGGAGGTCCAAGTGAAGGTACTTGACATACCCTTCGACACATAACCTCTTTGTGAAGGCCGTCGACGAGTCCTTGCAGGCCATCACGGCGGATACGGAGATGGCCCGTGACCTGGGCATTTTCCAGCAACACCGCCTTTCCTTTTGCGCCTCCAGAGCAAAGTCGGGCAGTTCGACGAAATGTTTCTCCTCGTACTGCCAGCCCTCCAGGTCCACGACCCTGGACGTCTACAGAGGCCGTTCCAAATCCTATGGTGGAGGCGGTCAGCGCAATAGTCGTCTAAGGCGGGAGGCTGGCCCCGTAGCAGGACTGAACCGGCCAAGACTTTGGGCCCCCACCCATGCACCAAAGTGGGAGGCCGGCTGACGGGATTTGACAGATGGGTGCTGGACGCTCTCGTCCACGGACATACCTTGGCGTTTCAGCACAAGTGTCCACAGATCCCTCCGATGGCTCGGCAGGAGCAGCACATCCCTCAACTCTTCGAGGAGGTACTGGCCATGCTACGAAAAGTGGCAATAGAACTGGTTCCAAGACGACTCCGGCGCTCAGGGGTCTATTCCAGATACTTTTTTGTCAAAGAGACCAGGGGCTTTTGACCCCTTCTAGACATGCTGCGTCTCAACAAGTACCTCAAGTCCCAAAAATTCAGGATGGTCACGTTGCAGCACGTGCTTGGCCAACTGGAGGAAGGAGACTTCTTGACATTGCTGGACCTGGAGGATGCCTTCTTCCACGTCCTCATTCACAAACACCAAATGTTCCTATGCTTTGTGGTGCAGGGCCGGCACTATTATCCAAGGCCCTCCCCTTTGGCCTGAAGTCGCCCCCCAGTGTGTTCATGAAGTGCCTGGTGCTGGTGGCGGCCCATCTGCGACTACGGGGGATACAACTGTACCCGTACAACTGGCTCATTCGGGCCAATTCACGATTGTTGGCCG
The DNA here is from genome assembly GCF_040938575.1 of Ambystoma mexicanum. Taxonomy (NCBI): domain Eukaryota; kingdom Metazoa; phylum Chordata; class Amphibia; order Caudata; family Ambystomatidae; genus Ambystoma; species Ambystoma mexicanum. Next base: position 335,759,538 of record NC_090923.1, on the reverse strand, counting down.
TCGCACACATGGGGACGACCGTCCAGCTGCTGACAAATCTGGGATTCTCCATCGATTATCCAAAGTCCTGCTTGACGCCATTGCAGAACGCGCTGTTCCTAGGAGCCAGACTAAATAGTCTCCTGCCTAGCGTCTCCCTCTGTGAGGGTAGCAGCCATTCTGCGTAAAGTGCAACAACTGTTGGCACTGAAGACTGCCACAGTGCGGCCCATCAAGTTGCTTCCCGGCATGATGCCATCTTGCATCGCAGGTTACGGATGCAACCTCTTCAGGAGTTCCTGGACGCTCGCTGGGTTCAGGTGTCCCGAAGCTTTGCGGACAAGATCCTACTCAACGAGGAGTTCCGTCGGTTGATCTCCACATCAGTATCCTGGAGCTGAAGGGCAAAATGGTGAGGATCTTGTGACACTGGACCGTACGACAAGAGATGTTCCTCGTCCCCTTTCACCTGGTGGGTGTTAAGAACACCATCGCCAACTCCCTCAGCAGGGAGTTGCGCTCCTGCCATGAGTGGGAGCTTCGGCATGGACCGCAGGCCCCAGATCAATCTGTTTGCGCCGACGGCGAACTCCAAATGCCAGAAGTTTGCCAGCAGATTACACCAAACGGGTAGCATGGGGGACGTGTTCTCCTTCCCGTGGGAAGGCCCGTTTCTGTATGCGTTCCCTCCGTTGCCTTTTCTGCTGAGTCATCTATCAACTCAGTGCTGATGCAGGATAATACTCATCGCCTAGGCAGATTTGATACCTAGATCTTCTCAGCCTGTCGGTGTTGCCTCCAGTCAAGCTGACGGTGGTTACGGATCTGCTCACCAGAGAAGGATGCTCAATCCTGCATCACGTCCCAGGATCCCTGAACTTGAGGGCTGGCTACTTCAGCCCTAGAGTTTGGAAGATACAATTTGCCAGAGGACTGCAAGGAGGTCCTTGCCTAGGCCAGGGCGTCATCGACTCTTAAATGCTATGGTCACAAGTGGAAGTGTTTTGCTAGGTGGTGCCTGTTGCAGAAGATCACCCCTCTGAGGGTCACGGTCCGCAGATTCTTCCATCCTTGGCCAAGGCGGGACTGGCGCACGCCCCTTGTCGAGGTGCATCTGGCGGCTATTTCTCGCTACACCAAGTCTCCAGGAAGACCTTCTCTTTGGTCCCACCATCTCCTCAAGGAGTTCCTCAAAGGACTGTTTCGATCTTTCCCACCAGTTGAAGGCTCCTGCTGTAACGCTCACCTGATTCCCGCAGAGGCGCCGGTCTTGACTGGGTGAATGCTGTATCTTCAAAGGTGATGTGTAACACAAGGTTGGCTCTTTGGGCTGGACCTCTGTGCACTGCATGTCTGACTCGAAGAGTAAGATGTCTGCAGATAGAACATATGGGATTAATGAACTGGGGTTATTGGGTGCCTCTCTCCTCTTCCCTTTCTCTTCTCCTGTAGAACCCCAAAGGTTAACGCCCTCACCTTAGGTAAGTGAACGCCGAGCTCTCCATCTGCCTCGGGGCAGGGTGCCGTAACCAGTTTCTTCACTGGATAAGGGTGCAGGCCTCTTGACCTCAAAGGACTGCTGTCCGTCGTTAACTGCACGAACGGTAAGTTCTGGGCACTTCAAATGTCTTAAGTCTTTTGTAATGATATCTCTTGTTTTGCAGGGTTCCGGCGATGGCGGATAGCGGGCTGATGAGAGTCGAGGATCGAACCCGCGTGAGGAATAGAAGCGCCTGGAAGCACGTAAGTAAGCGCTTGTAGCCTGCTTCACGATGCGCACTAACTGTCCCTTTTATCTTGCAGGTACAAGTTCGGAGCTTTAGAGAAGCTGAAGGGTGCTGGAATACCCACTGGATTCGGCGTGGGAAGGAGTAATGGCACGTGAGTAATAAAGTTGCCCAATGTCTTTAAACGCACCTTCTTTTGTCTTTCAGATGCGGGATGCAGCGCCGAAGGCCTCCGGAGCGTGCGAAGAGCTGGTAAGCTTTTGTCTTTCAGATGCCGGAATGCAGTGCGAGGACCTCCGGAGCATGCGAAGAGTAGGTAAGCCATTGTCTTTCAGATGCCGGAATGCAGCGCGAGGCGTTGGTGACAGCCGATGGACCAGGTAAGAGATGCGCTGCCACTGAAGACCGTAGTGCTAACCTGTTCTTTCTTTGTCTTTACAGGTGCTGCTGAAGACTGGATTCCAGGATGGTAAGCCTTTGTTCCCTTAGGCCCAGGATCAGAAGCAGAAGACTCGATGAGCGTTCTGCTGCAGAGAATGCAGAATAACGCAAAGCAAGATTCATCCATCGGGTGTGGTTTAAATAGCCTCCTGTAGTGCTTAGGTGTCTCCTTCCACAGCCATCCCTAGGTAAGAAAAGAGTTCCTGCTTTCCAGAAGAGTTCCAGTGTTCTGAACCTAGGGAGTGGCTCCTGCCCCACCCAACAGGAAAAGTAGTCCCAAACAGAAGAGGATCAGGGGTTCAACTGGCAGGTAAGTAAGCAGCATGGTCTGCTGCAGGTAAGTCCACCCAAGCATTATGAGCCCGGCGCTTCCAGCGCTGGGACTGGGCATCTTTATGAGCCTGGTGCCACTGGCGCCAGGACAGGGTCCAAAAGGTCCCAATTGGGACTGGCTGGCACTCGGAACCGGGGTTATGGGTCTGCTTCCAAGGGAGTCGGGCAAGTCCTGATCTTTTGGAAGCAGAGATCATGACACCTGCCCCGGCATGGGAACTCAACGTGGTGCTGACAAGGCTCGGGGGGGGGGGGACGGACGCCCTAGGTGCCTATGCATCAGGTCCCTCTCAAATTCCTCTCATGGAAAACGGCTTTGCTTGTGGCTATTACCTCTGCCAGGAGGGTTTGTGAGATCCAGGCTTTATCTTGCAAACAGCCATACCTGACTTTGCACGAATCGAGGGTGGTGCTGCGGACTCACCCCTCCTTCATGCCAAAGGTTCTGTCAGAATTCCATCTCAGCGAGCCTTTGGTGTTACCTTTTATTTCCGGAAGCCTTCGTCACCGTTTTGAAGGGTCTTGCACTCGCTGAACGTTGCTAAAGTTCTACATGACACGCACAGAGTTTTTGGAAGACTTTTCAGCTGTTCATGAACTTTTGGCCTGTGAACCATGGGGATGCCTTGAACAAGGCTTCCATCTCAAGGTGGCTGTCCGGCTGCATCACACATGGTCATTGGTTGGCGAACCAACCGTTGGCCGGCCGTCCGAGAGCCCACTCCACCAGAGCAATCGTTGCGACAACGGCGTTCCTGTTTGTGTGCCCCTGCTGGACATCTGCCGGGCTACTACGTGGAGGTCTACGCATGCCTTCACAAGATTCTATTGCATCGACAGGAATTCCAGGGAGAAGTCCAGAGCCGGTGTTGGGGAGAATTTTCATTTTAGTTCTGAATTCCTCCCACCTTAGAGACCCCCAGCTCTTTTGCTGGACTTAAGGACTTTTTAATTTTAACCCTGGAGGGAGTGAGACCTTTTTCTCACACATGTGTTTTGACCTGATTTGGATTGTGTTTCTGTTTTTGGGGTCTGACAAACTCCATAGGCATGTACTTTTTTACATGGTGACGCACAGCACCTTCAGTGCAGTGTCAGAGAAATCCCTTTAGATTTCTCACAAGGTTTAAATACCTTTTCTTGGGTGAACTACCGTTCCCAAGAATAATAAAGTGAAATTGACTTTACTTCCCGTTTCTCTTTTTATGTCCAGCACACACCATCTTAAGTGGAGTGGTAGGGGGGTACCTAGTAACCCCTTATCCTACTCTCTCATGTACCATTTTTTTGTGTTATCTTCACTACTTTAAATGGCTGGTGGCAGTGGTTTTATTTTCCTACCATTGTGCTTTTTTACCGCAGATAGAATCCTCAGCTGCAGTATATGATCCATGGGGGTGACCATTTTGTCAAAATGACCCTGGTCGTCTTTTTTCACCAGTTTGTTTGTGAGGTCTTTCTTGGGTTTTACTCTGTGCGTTGAGCTATGTCTGAGCCCTTTGTTCGTTTAGCCTTTGGCAGGCTTCAGCCCTGAATCTCGCCTCTGGCTCCAGTGTGTCTGCAAGGGCAGGAAGTGAGGGAGGTGCCCTAAACGCCTGTCTCCATGGAAACCTGAATGCACCAATTCATAATTGGCTGGCTCCATGATTGGAGGACAGCCCCCCTGCTGTGTGAGTGACAGCTAGGCTGTGCATGAATCGGAGAAACCTGCTTAAAAGGTGAGGCTTCTTGGACTGAAACCAGTCGACCACTGGGAAGAACAACCCGATGAAGAAACTGTGAACACAGCTTGTTGCATTCTCCTGGACCATTGAACTGCCCGGTGAAGCCCTGCTGCTGTGCTAAAACTCCTTTTTCTGATCGACAAGCAAAGCTCCGGAAAGGATGACCTCTTCCCTTAGGTTAGTGGGACCAACTAACACAGAGGCTAACTTTGCTGAAAGACCTTTCCTGACTGGCTGTACTTCTTTGCTGCTGCAGGAACTGAGTGCCAGCGGTCGAGAACTCTGTAGTAGAGTGCAACATCTGTAAGCCCCCAAAAGCTCCTGGAGTCTCCTGAGCACTCCCCCGAAACAGGACAACCCAAGCTCGAGTCACCTCACCAGAGTGCAAGGCTCAAGGAGTGAAGGAAGAACAACCGGTGTCCAATATCCGCAGTGGTGCGGTTAGTGCCGCTGATCCGAAAAGAGCCCATAGCTGCCACGACCATCGAATTGCTGCAGCAGGAGTCCCCAGACGATCTCCTCTTGTCCCCAAGACTGAGGCCCAAGAAACTAGCAACCCGGGATCTGCATCACTTCAACCAGACCGGAGCTATCTGGATCCTCCTCCTTCTATCCAAAGGTACTGGTCTGACTTTGGGGTACTTACCGCATTGTTTGTAGCTTGCTCTTCTAAGTTGAGACTTGCAGTAGCTGCTTTTCTAGAGTTGATTTCAGCTCGAACTGTCACAAGTATAACCGCTTGTGACCCTACCATGATTTTTCATCAACCAACTCTCTAACTTTTACTATCTAAGAAGTGCCTCCGCTCCATAGGTTTTGCTCCAATTGACTTTGGCTGTCCTGGCTCCCTGTAGAATCTTCTATTCCATTGAATTTGATTCTTACTGTCCTTCATAGGTGATGCATTGGTTTTAAAATAATATTGCTGGGAAAGGTTTTTATCTAGACTTCACTGTACGATTTAAAGTGCTCACATGCCCGTAGAACCTCTCTAACCTTTGCTTTCTACAAATGTCAGAATTACAAAATATAAAAGTGATATATAAATGCCATTACTGTCCTAGTTGGTGAAGTCATCTCAGGGTGTAGGAAGTGTGTGTGAAGCATCTCTAAAGAGTATCGCTTGCTTTGTATCGATTCTGAGAAAGTATTTTGAAGTGTTTTTTATTGTTGCACATTGCCCTGTTTAAGGACTGCTTATTTAAAAACAACCTTTAAATAAATAAACAATTATTGTAACTAGAAACCTTGGTGTAAGTGTTATTTGGATGCTTGTATGGTGGATTTCATTGCTACAACTCTACAGCTCACATTTACCCCTCTTGAGATAGGTCTGGCTGCTCAGTCACACTACCACTAAATATAGACCTATATCAAAAGCTGGTTTACCGAATACCAAGAGGATAAGGATTGTGTAGTCTCCCACAGGGATACTAAATCACTTCTTGCCTAACACTTGGAAATCCTTTCAGGTCAGCCAGCCTTCCAGATTGAACTGGTTTTGTGCTGTCAGGCTGGAAGACAAAGGATTGCAGAGTTTTGGACTCCTCCCTTGCTTCCTGCCTTCAGACACTCTGCAGCCTGGGCGGGGAGTCTTCAGGACTCCCGCCGAAGATAAAAATCACACAAAGGAATTTCCCACCCTGGATGTCAGGGGAAGGAACAAGGAACACTAAAATGGCAAAAAAAATACAGGGGCATTTTGGTAAACTGAGCATCCATGGGTGCCTTTACCTGGGCTGTGCAAACAGCCTGCGGTAAAGGTGCACCTAATTAATAAAAAGGTTCACTGCCACCAGCCATTAAAGTTAAGTTTGTCTTTGTAACCTAATTGTTACATTTGAAAGGGGATACTCCGTATCTCCCAGTACTCCACATATGGTGGGGGTGCTGGTGTCGCTTAATAAAATGTAAAAGGGATCCAAAGATCCTTTCTACCCTTGGGAACTCTAGTTCCCACAATGTTAGCCGGAGAAAGTTAAAAGGGGAGCCATAGGGCAACTCAGCAACAATAGGCACTTATTGGTAAAAGTTTATCAAAGAGGATCACTTTTAAAAGACATTATGGATAGTCTTAAAATGCCACCCATAAAAAGAGTAAACGATTCTGTGAGTGTGGAAAAAGGCTCCTATAAGGAACAATAATCCACCAGTAAAAGCAAAGTGTTCTGGGGTTGACCCAGGTCAGGAAGATTTATAATTACTATAAAAATCTTACCCAACACCCCTGCTTCCACTGACACAGCTCCATAGATATGTCAAATCTGTGGTACCCGCAGAAAAGAGATATTAATTTGCATTATTTTCTATGTGCAAAGAACTAATTTACAAAAATCCTATTTTACAGTTCAAATACATCTTTACTTTCCTGAAATATATGAAATATACCCTCATTGCAAATGGGAATTATTTCAGGAATTGCTTTCATAATACCCCCATAAAATCATTTTAATACTAACTTCAAAAAATGGGGATTAAAATGCTCCCGGTTCAAAATCTTATCTGGAGCTCTGTTAGTACCTTCTCTTTTTTGTCTGGCTTCATTTCTCATCTCTTGTTAAAACAAATTGCGGGCTTTTCTTAATTAGTGTGTAAAAGCTTGATGTGTTTTGTATTATTAAACAATGATGTGTTATCCAGGAGGTGCCGTCCACAAACCTTCAAATTTGCTAAACTGATAAAAAATGTATTCGCACATTAGGATGTTTGATCACTGTGATAATGTGCATCAGACCTGATTTTGGCCTTTTGGCATAGTCCTAGTTTCAAATGTACCTAACATATCCTACGTGTCCTTTTTCAATTTCAGTATTATCTTTATGAGTATGGCTTTGATGAAATTAGACGAAGACCAAGACATGTCTGTCCATATGCTGTTGTTTCCTTTGGCTACAAAGATGAAATGTCACAGGTACCAAAAGCTGTAACCTCGTCAAGGTAAGGATAGCACTTTTACTAGAATGTCTTTTTGGAATTTGCAGGCTGGTTTGTTTCAATTATTTGTTTGAAATGATTGAGTCGTTCACTGCAATGGTGGCTGCAGCTCATCTTTGTTAATACAATCTTTCTGTTGTATAACATTCAAGTAATATTTACCAATGAAGAAAGCAGACTAATTCAGTCTTTATATGAATATTTATATATTTTATAGCAAAACAAGTAGTAAATCAAAATGCTTTTTCATTAAAGTTATTGTCCAGTGTTCTACCCTGGAAAACAGGCTGTTGCCGTTCGTTTAAACACCACTATAACCTCAACTGATATTTTATCAAAGTTTGCATGCAAAATATTACCTTTCTGTAGCATTTTGAAATCTTTTTTTTTTCTGGCACTATTGTGTTAGCCTCTTTAATTTTTGTGTTCCTATATTGTGCTTGAAGGCTATGTTGTTTAAAAACAAGCTTTAAATATGGTGGAAATCTTCCAATGGTAGGTGACACATTTAAATAAAGGGGTGGATCTTAAAAGAAACTTATCGAAAGCAATGTTATGCTTCTCCAGCTGATGTCATGATTTACATCAAACGCTACATCCTAGAGCCTAACCTCGGCTCCAAAGGCCATGTAAATGCGCACCAGGGTCTGTGGCAGGTTTGGCGGCAGAGCATAGTGGTGTACCCAAAGCAAGGCTCTGGAGAAAGTTTGGTCCATGCGCTTTAGAGTAAATGAAAGTACTACCTGGAGTACTTGACTGGCTTACTATTGGGAAGCACTATTGTGTGGGTGTCTACCTCTGAAGTATTTTTGAACCAATACTTATTACTGTTGTCTGTGTTAGGAAAGATGTTCTTTTTGCAACTTGCCCTCCATAGTTTCTATGGAAATCCATTAATTTTGCTCTGTTTTTGATCCTGTCCTGACTTTTTGAAGGGAAGTTAAGCCTTCAGCTTCACTTCCGTTTGCTGTTTGCTCATTTGTAATGGGGAAACTAATCAGTCCTTCAGACTATCGGTACTGGGAAACTTTGTTTATTTTTTTGAATTCTTGTATTTTTACATTGGACAGAGCATCTTATAATGCGGTGCAATGGGGATGAGTTTGTATCAACCGAACTTTTTACACATGGGATTTTTTCTTCCTTTTATATTTGCCTAAAGAGAAGCGGATGGCAGCAGTTACATTTTTACTGTAAAACGGGGGGGGGGGGGGTCTGGGAAACTCTCTACCAGCACGAACACAGCCCATTGACTGGTTCTTGGGTGGCTGGCCCCTGGGAAAGTCTCAACCAAGTCTTTAGCTCACTGTTCTTTTCACAGAGTAGAAATAACCCCACATATCAGTCTATGCCCTGCCCAGGGGCGGTCCAGCACCGAAAATGCTAGGCAATTCTCCTCTGAACAAGAGTACCACAGCAACCCCATACACGTGTTTCAGCCTAGTTGGGCATCATCAGTGAGGTGAAGCTGTGTCTCTCGAAGAGCAGTGAGCAAGGGGTCCACGTCTGGAGTCCCCTGGTAATTTAGGGTGAGACCCAAAATTACTTGGTATCCAAAACAGGTATAATCGAACTACCAGCTCATATATCGATACTAACTGTAAATAAGCAAGCTACTTGGATGCGTAACCCATCCCATCACACATTATATGGTAACTTGCTTCTATAAGAAAGCAGTTTCACTGAGCACTTGTGTAATCCTACACAATGATGTAAGGGTGGGGTATGTTGCAAACAATCTTGTATGCACTGCAAAAGAATTGTGTACATGCATAGTCATGCCATTCTTAAAATGCACATCATAAATTGAGGCATTTAAATATGCCTTGCTTGCAAAGTATTGTGGGTCTGCAAATATCCCAGTGAGTGTTTACTGCTGCAATCCCTCATTTTTTACAGTGCTCTTTCAACTAGTATTGGAGGCAAGCACAGGTGCCGGGGAAGGGTATGGGTGGAAGCATCACTCCTTGCGGGTGATGAACACAACAGCACATTTCAAAGACCAAGTCAGACGTTTCGGCAGTTCAGTGAAGGAACTGTGTATTTAAAGGATAGGAAATTCTACTACCCATTTAGATAACGGCACCTTCTTTTCCTTTCTATGCTCAACTGCTATAATCATGTGTTCTGTGTGTGCAGTCTCTAGCATCTCCCAGCATCTTAGTTACAGAAGAAGGCACTCATCGGTTGTACCTCTGATGAATTGATGCAATTAACTTAAAAGGTATATATGTGCGACTTTCTTCAACACGGCTCCATAATAAAGCTCAGTAAGGCTCTTGTTTAATTTTATCTAGGCTCTGGTGTGGAAGGGTGGGCAAAACTCTACACTTTATAATGTGAGAAAAAGTTTGTTTGTGCCCACACCTAATTGCGCCAAACTTCTTATGTAGCAAATTAAATTCACAAAAGTCAAATTGCTTGATATGAATAATCTTTGGTTTATTTGGTACGGTTTCTGCCCTTTTTTTTGGATGACACGTGTTTCGGCGTTTAACTAGCGCCTTTTTCAAATCCGGGCCTTGCTTATCTAGGTTAAAGTCCCCCTTCCGGGAAATATTTTTTTTTAATTCGAATTACGTAACTGTAGTCCTAGGGTTTGATCCCTCTGTCGGCAAGTCCTAATACAGATGTCAGGATTTTTTATGGTGCGAGAGGGAAGGCAAGGCGTTTCCTCCGTTCCAAATAACATTTCGTAGAGTTGGTTGTTATTTGGTTTCTGGAACACAAATTGGCTCAATCATCCCATCTTGGACAGCAAAGACCCCAGCAGCAATGGCACCATAAAAAATCCTGCAATTTGCTACATAAGAAGTTTGGCGCAATTAGGTGTGGGCACAAACAAACTTTTTCTCATATTTTTCATACAGAGTTGAGGAACTCTGTCTCCGTGCTGACCCACACTCCTGCGACAAAAGAAAAGTTCAGAAAATAACCCAGATAAATATCACATAAGAAAGACACTAACAGCTACAGCAGCATCCACCTACAGGTCGCGAGTGTACACTGTAAGATGTCTCCTCATTAAAAAGTTCCTCTCCAACTACACTTTATAATGTGGACTGTCACTTTACTCCCTATGTTAGTGGTACAAGCAGGGATCTAATCAGATTTTGCTCCCTACTTGGAGTCAAATGATTTTTCAGGGATTAAAAAATAATTAGCTTTGCCAATAGGGATACTTTCTGCTTATTAAAAGATGCTCTTTCCCCATAAAATTCCCTTTGTGATGGGGCATTAATATTATTAGAGTTCCTTCTTTCCTTTGCCACTTCTCTACTGGTCACTAATTCGAAAAAATATCAGTGTAGCTTTGTGGGTTGAAGCAATATCTTCGTTTCTCGTTTTCGTTAGGCACATTTTCCTTTTTTAAGGAGTAAAAATGCATGCTGCATATGTCTCTTAGCTCTAAGGCTGGTGTTACCACTACCCACAAGAGAACATAATGTGGATAGTAATCAAAGGCACAGGAATTTTGGGTCATCATATTCTAAGATGCGGTTATTCTGATGCAATTATCATCCTTGCACAAATTGTTAGAAGCATGTTCTCCTGGCCCTTAAATTACTCAATTAAAGTGGCACTTGAACTCCTTTCCTCATGTTTTTGACACATTGCTTTTAATTGCCATTAATCCATCGACAAATGTATTCTGTCTGAGTTTCTTGACCGCCATAACAGTTATGACAACAGTTATTTGTGTTTTGGAATACAAATGTGTGACTTTCTAGTGGCGTAAAACATACAGAGCCTCATTACGACTTGGGGCGCTATCCCAGCGTAAATCCACCAGAATACCACCCAAACAAATTACTGTTATCACCACTTGGTCGGGATGAATTTTTGCCAAAATACAACTGGTGGTGGCGGTGTAATTCCCCATTCATATTGAGTCCATTGGACTCAATGTGGATTTTTTGGTGGAATTACCGCAGCGGAAATTCCGACGATTTCAGCATTGAGTTGGAGGAGTTACCTCCAGGAGTTTCCATGGAGGCAAATCCTTCACTCCAGGCCTGAAATCGTAATTTGGCATAGTGGTAAAGTTTGCGGTAATGGAGTTCTGCCACATTTACCACCAAACCCGTAACGAGGCCGGCATTTTTCTATGCGCAGAAGGTACTGTGGCAGATATTGAAGTCTAGAACTGGTTATATCCTCCCACTTTTTAAACTGGCTTCACTTCTCACTCCAAGAATGCCCTGTGCCGGTTCCTTTTATTCTCCCCACAGCACTGTCTGTCAAACGTACTTCATTGCAAATGGCAGTGGACTGCCTGACACTCCCCACCAATGCTTGGCGCAAGCAGCTTTTCGCCACGGCCTACTCTCACTGTTGACCGTATGTGGCCAGGGACACCTCATAGGAATGCCTGCGTATTTGTAGTCCCATTGGTGCACTTAGTAACGCACTTTTGCAGTGCTTCCAGTCACTTCCGCCCACTATGCGGCAAAATGCCCAGCTGATGGCTCCGATCCACTGTGTGTTGCGGTCGGGCTCCCGATGCTTCGACTGGATCTAAGCAATGGTTTCATCGCACGGCGCCTTCATGTCTTCATAGGGCGCCCGCCGCACACCTTAGATCACTGCTGTGTGGTTAGACCTGCCGGGCGGAACTGCACCCGCCCGCAGAGTTTCACGGAAGCACCAGCACTGTTCTTATTAACAGTGCCGGTGCTTTTGTTGTCCCCATTCTCATTGAGTCCTATGGGACTCAAAGGGAATGGGGATGAACAATTCACTGGCGCCTGATTTTCAGGAACGCTGGGGTCGTAATCCCGTGGTGATTCCGGAAAGCCAGGCGGCGGTAAATAATGCAAGTCTGGCGGCAACCCGCCGGTAGCATCGGCATGGTTACCGCCAGATTTGTAACGAGGCCCAATGTGTTTGGAAAAAGTGTCGTAAGATTTTTATAGAATTGCAGTGGCTGGGGAGAGGAAATTCCTTTCCAAACTGTCTTCTGAAACGGCAGCTCACAAAGTGGCTTACCTCATTAGTTAGTTGTGCACATGGAAAATAATGTGCGCATAAAAGCCAACCGGTACCGCACACAGAGAAAAAAAATTAGAGGGAACTTTGGTCCCTACCCTACCCCCTGGTTATATAGTCTAGACGAGATACCCATTCTTTTGTCAGAGACATCTACGACCTTCATGGCCTCCCTGTGGTGCTCTCGTGGTAGTATGGGGCGCCGTTGCTGCTCACCCTGTCAGCAGGATTACTTTCACTTTTCCTGCTCAGTCTCTGCCTTGTTTCTATGTCTTCCTCTGGCTCGATCCACTCTGTTTCACCGGAGCGGGGTCTGGGATATCAGGGACCACCTGATCTTGGTTGCCACCATCAAGGGGGGGTCCAAGTGGGGGCTCAGATCACTTTTCGGGCGGCCAGAACTGGATAGACGTGCTCAAGCTGTGTCCATGAGCGTGCTCCTTGGTGGCCTCCACCTAGTATTTTTAGCAGAGTGATCCAAATTGACCCGAGTAATTTACACATGCCAAGTACTGTTATCCAGTATGTTGACGATTTGCTGATATGCAGTGAGACGGAGGATGAGTGTAGGGCAGATTCGCGGAACCCTCTAACACTGTTAGCAGACCAGGGGTACAATGTGAACGAAGCAAAATTGCAAAATTGGCAGGAAGAGGTTGTGTACCTGGGACTGATATCGGTCAAGGGGTGCAAATAACACCAGAAAGAGTACAGGCAAGTAACTCCGCCACACGTCTACGCACAGTGAAGGAAATGCAGAAGTTCCTGGGGCTATGACACTATTGCAGGGCATAGGTGTTCGATTATTCCCCATTCACAAAACCCCTATTGCAGGGCCTTAAGGAAGCACAAAAAGAGAACTGAACTGAAATGGAACTCAGAAATGAATGTGTCACGAACTTTACCCATGTCCTGGCAATTCATGGCCTCTGGCCCTTGCCACACTATTCCAGCAAGGCCCCAAGGGCCCAATCATGCCCCTCTCGGCTGTCCTGGAGCCATATGGCAGGTGGAGTTTCCATTGGCGAATGGACCAACATGGCTGCCCCCACAAGGATCGACGTAGAACTGCATCATGCAGTCTAGCATACAGGGCGTGGTCCTCCCTGGAGGCACCTGGGATACCTGCTGGCTATTTAAGCCACGGCCAAGCTGAGGCACGCGCTTCGCGTTGTTCTGCACTTGCAGCGTGATGTTCACCAAGACCTGCTCGCAGCATCCTTGGCCTGCATCGTCTGGAAGAAGCAGCACACTGTTATTCCTCCTTACCTGTTCAGCGTCCAGCTCCTCGCCCACTCTGCAATCTTCTCGTCTTCATCCGCTAGCAACATCCTAGAGTGGAGAGACCAGAAGAGGACAATTGGTAAGCGTTCGCCTTCCGACTCCATCACCACCAGTCTCTGCTTACTTACCGAAGCTTTCCTGGAAGTTCTACTGCCGCCCGGACATCTTCCATTCTACGCTCCACTTCCAACTGGCTGCATATCTTCCATGACTTCTCAGCGACCTGCAAGAAAGAACAGCACGGGTTAGCCTATTCAAAGACACTCACAGCGCCGTGCTTTGCGCATTCTCTTACCTTCTCGAGCACTGCCGTCTCCATCACCCCTTCCGCATCAACGAGAGAAGTAGAAGGTCAACAGGGCAACAACAATTGCGGACACTCATTCCTCAAAAACCAAAGACATACCTCAAGTGGGGAGTCGTAGCCGGCCTGGACTTCCGGGCGCACACCAGTGATGTAACTCGGTGAAAGGTGCCCAACCACGACGCGCCCATGCACAGAACGGCAGGACGGAGAGCGCACCTTAACGAAATAAAAGGATCAACCCACGGCAGTGCGAGTCCCCGGGGGGAGGTGAATCCAACCCAGAAGCGCCCCAGTCCAGTCGGGTGGCGTCCCTGTGGATACAAGGTGAGCGTTACAGAACGGAAAGCCCAAACATAATTCACTTGGGCGCCTAATATGGAAACCTCAGAAACCGACCACTTGGCCCAGTTGTTGGGGCAGTTACGTGCAGAGGTACTCATCCCGACAAGAAACCATCGCCCTGCCGAGAGAACTAATTGTGGCCAAAGAACAAACTGATGATCTTGGCAGACAACTCCTTCAATCGCAGGCCGGACAAGCCCCGTTTCCCGGAATCAGCCCATCAATGCCCACTCCCATGAGTAATCCGATCCAGATCAATCTACCTGGGATAGTACCACTAGCTCCACCAGAGGGTTTCTCGGGGGATCCTCGAAGAGACGCGACCTTCATGAATCAGTGTCACCTCCACTTTTTGTGCAGACCTGGGGCGTTTCCTAATGACCAATCCCATGTGGCCTTTGTTTTATCCTACTTGAGTGGTAGTGAAGCAGACTGGTCGGTGCCGTTCATCAGCCACGATGATCCACTGTTACACAATTTCGGGGGCTTTCAGCAGGAGCTGGAAAAGCTCTTCGCCCGTCGCTCCCATGGGCAGGCTTTGGATAACAAACTTTTGTTCCTGCAACAAGGAACACAGGATCTGTTGGCATACATAGCCACCTTTAATAGGCTGGTGGTCGAAGCAGAATGGCCGGAGGACAAACAAACCACCTTGTTCCATCGGGGCTTGCGAGGGGAGTTAAAATATGTACTGGCCCAAGTAGTGGACCCTCCCAAGGACTGTGCCGAATTCATAAATCTGGTGGTGCAACTCGACCACCGGTTGCAAGATCGGAGAATAGACCGAAGCAAACCGGATGCACGCCCCATGTTCGTGCGCCCCAAGGTGAGAGGAGAGAACAGCAGTTATGCATGTACTGTGGAAAAGCAGGCAATTGCCTTAAGGAGTGTCTGGTTAAACCACCAAGAAGAACTGTGGGGGCCACAGACCAGGAGAAAACAAGTGAGGAGTCAGAAAACTACCAAGCCTGGCAATTGTAGGGGTCCAATTATCGAGCGAAGAAATCCAACTACAGACCTCCCATTTTGCTTTGCCCATGATCCTAATTACCCATCGGCAGCCATCAAAGATGCATTCATTGGAAGCCTACATTGATAGCGGAGCAGTGGGGAATTACATGGACCAGGATCTTGCAGCAAAGATGGGGCTCCCACTCTGTTCTAAGCCCACCACAGAGACTGTAACCACTGTAGACGGCACCGAAATTGCCTCCGGTCCTGTGCCCGAGTGTACCACAGAACCCACCCTCTTATGTGAAGATGGCCATCGCGAAACTATCACCTTTGACCTCATCAAAGCACTGCAGTTCCAATTAATCCTAGGAATGCCGTGGCTGGTCGAGCACAACCCACGAATCAACTGGCGTGCCTGAGTTGATCTTCTCTCACGACTGCACACACACCTGCTATGGGAAATGGGAAGCATGCAAGTTCACCTGTCCAGGAAGGTACGATAAGTGTCCTAGGCGCGGTTGCTACCTTACCAATTCAATACCAAGACGTGTTCCAAAAGGAGCAGGCGAATACCTTGCCACCCCACAGGCCCTATGATTGCCAGATCGACCCGATACCTGGAGCCTGAATTCCGTGTGCCCGTATCTACGCACTCGCCGAACCTGAGATCCAGCATCTGAAACCTATCTGAAGCAATACCTGGCCAACAGTTTAATCCGCCCTTTGAAGTCATCGGCAGCGTCTCCCTTATTCTTAGTACCGAAGAAGGAAGGCGAATTGAGGACTTGCATTGACTACCGTGCATTGAATCAAGTCACCGTCAAGAACCGCTACACCCTACCTCTGATCCCGGAACTGCTAGACCAAGTCAAGGAAGCCCAAATCTACACTAAATTGGACCTTGGTGGGGGAGGGGGGGCCTACCATCTTGTGTGCATTAAAGAAGGGGACGAGTGGAAAATGGCGTTCCAAACCAAATACGGCCTATACGAATACCAAGTGATGCTGTTCGGCCTGTGCAATGCCCCAGCCACATTTCAATACTTCATGAACGATGTTCTTGGAGAATTAATTGATGTCTGTGCCTTAGTCTACATCGATGACATCCTGGTGTTTTTGGCTTCTGAACAAGACCATGTCAGGCATGTACGGGCCGTTCTCACCAAGCTCCGTCAAACATCATCTCTATGCCAAGCTTGAGAAATGCTCATTCCACGTTACGGAAGTAGAATTCCTGGGTTTTATCCTCACTCAAAAAGGAATCCGAATGGATGTGCACAAGGTGGATGCTGTCCTCAATTGGCCAGCCCCAAGCTCATTCAAGGGAGTCCAGAGCATGCTAGGTTTTGCGAACTTCTACCGAAAGGTAGAGTACCTCCTTGGAGGTATTCTACCTTTCCTCTCCTTCCCTCAAAAGCTCACTGTCTCCCAAGCTCTGGTTCTTTCCAGACTGGATTACTGTAACAGCCTCTTCCTAAATCTACCTGCCTCTGCTCTCCGCCCTCTACAACTAATCCAGAACAGGACTGCAAGACTTGTTCTTGGCCTCAAGCCCTAGGATCATATCTCTCCCTTCATTGGCTCCCAGTGGATGCAAGGATTAAATTTAAAATCCTCTTCATTGTCCACAAGGCTTTCTGGGGCCGGGGTCCAAAATACCTTCAACTATCCCCCCGTAAATACCTCTCCTCATGAGCCCTTCGCTCCTCTACTTCAAACTCCCTCAGGGTTAGTCGTTTTGCAATAAAACGAGCTGGCGGTAGATCCCTGTCTTCGGCTGGTGCCTCTCTTTGGAACAGCCTCCCGGCCACCTTGAAACTTGAGGAAAACCATCTTCGGTTCCGGAAACTTCTCAAGACCTTCCTCTTTGCCTCTGCCTTTCACCCTTCTTCCCTGTTGATCTGTTTCTTCTCATGGCATTGTGCACCTGGCCACCCTCTGTTCTTTCAGGCCCAGGTATCTGCTCACCCTGCCGCCCTCCTGCACTGGCTCCAGGCCACCATCTGCACTAGGGTTCTGTATCTGTACCCATACAGTCCCCCTCCCACGTTTCTTCTGCACTTATCAGATATATCTTTCTGACTAACTTTCACCTGCCACTTGCTGGCTGCACTACCATGGTTTAAAGCCCTTATTTATTATTTATTCTATTTTAATATTAGTTTTTTCTCCTCTGCTTCGCACGTTCCACTCCCCTCCCGCCCCCCTCCTTGCACTTTTCCCCCCATTTTCCTTTCCCATGCACTTGCGCTTTCTTAAATGTCACTGGGCCTAATAGGATCGCAGTTTTTTTCACTCACTTATTCCCCTCCCTTTTTGCCTGGTCGCGCTCTGAAACACTTGTGTACGAGCGCGATATAAATAAAATATTTAATTTCATTTACTGCCGTTTCATCCCAGGGTTCTCGCAAATAGTACACCCGATCACTTTGCTACTAAGGAAGTGCAACAAAACGTTTCGATGGACAGAGGAGGCCGAAAAGGCCTTTCAGGAACTCAAGGCGAACTTCACCACCGCTCCAATCTTACGACATCCACACCCGGACCTTCCATATGTAGTGGAAACTGATGCTTCCACTATGGCGATGGGTGCAGTGTTATCGCAAAGGGACCCACACACTGGCCAGCTACATCCCGTGCGCTTTTGGTCACAAATTCTGGCCACCTGAATTCAACTATGCCATCCTGGATAAGGAGTTGCTGGCCATAAAGGCCGCCTTTGAGGCCTGGCGACACTATCTGTTGGGAGCCAGACATACTATCACCGTGATAACGGACCACCGAAATCTACAATATCTGAAAAGTGCAAAGGCTCAATCTTCTCGACAACTACGATGGGCCCTATTCTTTGCGGAATACGACTATGTAATCACATACCGACCAGGAGTCAAAAATTGCAAGGCTGACGCCCTTTACCGCATGGGCACCGATGAGCTGGTGTACACGCCTCCGGACCCCATGGCTATCATTCATGGGGAAAGACTCTTGGGCATTACAACTACGATGATGCAAGACGAGTTGCTGTATGTCCGGCAAGTATTAACTCGGGAGCAACTACGAGAGTGGGGCTCAAGAGAAGAACACTACAGTGTTAAGGACCAACTGCCTTACTACAGAAATCGGCTATTCGTGCCAGTAAAAGAACTTCAAGAACAGGTCATCTCAGAATATTACGACTCCTCAGGGAAGGACACCCGGGAATTGCCAAGACTCTGGCCAAGGTGAAACAAAGTTACTGGTGGCCAACATGGCACAAAGATATAATTCAATTCATCCCTTCCTGTGGTATCTGTGCTCAGAATAAATCATCAAAGCAAAGACCCGCTGGGCTTCTACAACCATTGGATATTCCGCCGGCTCCGTGGCGCACGTTATCACTTTATTTCATCACCGACCTAACCTCCTGCCAAGGTTAGAACGCTTTCCTAGTGATCGTGGACCTATTCTCCAAGATGGCCCATTTCTTCCCGTTCAAAGGGCTACCAAACGCATCGAGTCTCGCTAGAACCTTCCTAGAACACGTGGTACGGCTGCATGGGTTCCCATCAGTCTTGATTTCAGATCGAGGTACCCAATTCAATTCCAACTTCTGGAGGAAGTGTTGTTCGAGGGCCCAAATGGACATCTGACTATCCACTAGCCATCACCCCCAAACGGATGGTCAAACGGAGAGGACGAACCAAACGCTCGAGCAATACTTGCGCTGCATGCTTCACCAAGTAGATGGGAGTTGGAAGGATCTATTGTGGATTGCTGAGTATGCCTATAACAACTCCCTACATAGCAGCACCGGGCAAACTCTGTTCTTTACTGTATATGGCAGACATCCACGCACGTCAGAACTAGACATCCCTACAACTCTGGAAATGCCAGCCGTCACGAATCTAAATGCAACTATTTCACAGGCCTTCATGAGAGCCAAAGTACATTTGCAGCAAGCCAAGGCCCGCCAAAAGAGGTACGTGGACCAGCATTTCACCAAGGCCCCTGACTACCAAATAGGGGACATGGTGTGGTTAGCCTCCAAGCATGTACCTCTAAATGGAACTCTAACATTCCGCCCACGGTTTTTAGGACCATTCCCAATCGAATCCATCAAAAATGCAGCCGCAATAAAGTTGACGTTGCCAACCCACATGCGGATACATCCAGTATTTCCTGTATCCCTCCTGAAACCAGTTCAGTCTGGAACCCGAGTAACTACCCCACCGGGGCCTGTGATTTTTCATGGAGAACCAGAGTTTGAGGTAAGACATCCTGCATTCCAAATATGTTAGAACGTAACTCTACTACCTAGTGGACTGGAAAGGCTATGGTCCGCAAGACAGACCATGGGAGCCCAGTGATTACATTCATGCTCCATGCCTGATTCAGCGTTTCCACCAAGAGTAACCCACCAAGCCGGGACCAGACAGAAGGACCATCCTGCGAGGGGCCTTGGTGGGGAGTGCTGTCACAAACTTTACCCATGGCCAGGGAATTCAGGGCTTCTGGCCCTTGCCACAGTATTCCAGCAAGGCCCCAAGGGCCCAATCATGCCCCTCTCGGCTGTCCTGGAGCCAGTCCTGGCACCTTTGGCGCCAGGCTCGTATGGCAGGTGGAGTTTCCATTGGGAAATGGACCAACATGGCTGCCCCTCAAGGATCAACGTAGAACTGCATCATGCAGTCTAGTATCCAGGGCGTGGTCTGTCCTGGAGGCACCTGGGATACTTGCTGGCTATTTAAGCCACGCCCAAGCTGAGGCACGCGCTTCGCATTGTTCTGTACTTGCAGCGTGACGTTCACCAAGACCTGCTCGCAGCATCCTTGGCCTGCATCGTCTAGAGGAAGAACAACAACAGTTATTCCTCCTTACCTGTTCAGCATCCAGCTCCTCGCTCACTCCGGAATCTTCTCGTCTTCATCTGCTAGCAACATCCTAGAGTGGAGAGACCAGAAGAGGACAATTAGTAAGCGTTCGTCTTCCGACTCCATCACCACCAGTCTCCGCTTACTTACCGAAGCTTTCCTGGAAGTTCTACTGCCACCCGGACATCTTCCATTCTACGCTCCGCTTCCATCTGGCCGCATATATTCCAGAACTTCTCTGCGACCTGAAAGAACAGCACAGGTTAGCCTATTCGAAGACGCTCGCAGCACCACGCTTTGCGTATTCTTACCTTCTCGAGCTCTGCCCTCTACATCAGCTCGACGTCTCAATCACCCCTTCCACATCAATGCGAGAAGGTCCACAGGGCAACAATAATTACGGACACTCATTCTTCAAAAACTAAAGACTTACCTCATGTGGGGAGTCGCAGCCAGTCTGGCCTCCCGGGCCCACGCCAGTGAAGTAACTCGGCGACAGTTCCCCCAACCACAACACGCCCCTGCATGGAACGGCAGGACGGAGAGCGCACCTTAACGAAATAAAAGGATCAACCCACGGCAGTGCGAGTCCCCGGGGGGAGGTGAATCCAACCCAGAAGCGCTCCAGTCCAGTCGGGTGGCGTCCCTGTGGATACAAGGTGAGCGTTACAGAATGAGAGCTTTACAGAGTTAAGACACGCGCCACTGCTGGTCACCTCAAACTACAGAGAAAATGTTTCTATTCTCACTTTCAGACAACTCAGTAATGACAGCGGTCCTCGCACAAAAGAAGCCACAAGGCACAAGCCACTGGCATTTTACATTGGTATTCTAGACCCAGTGATGTAGGGACACTTCCCCTGCGAACAAGCGCTTGTAGCTGCAGAGTTTACCATAGAAAAGGCGCGATAATCACCATGGGGTGCCCCGTACTACTGTATGTGGAGCACTCGTTATTTGCCATCCTGGAAAAATCAAAAAGCATGCTAACACAGATGGCATCAGGTTACGTAGTTATGCAGAGTTATCCAGCCATTGAAGTAGTGCAGTGTGGTCAACCCAGCTACATATCTAGCTGAACCAGGGAAGGAAGGGGACTAAATGCACTATTGTTCCCCACAATGGACAGAATGGAAGAAAGCATCTAGGTGAATGAGGAAGATAGAAGGCGCAGACATGGTTTATATTGACTGGTCGTCAAGTATAGAACCTGATACTGGGAGGAGACACACTGGAGCACCGGTTGTATGTTAGAGGAATGGGGAATATATAATGGCATCCCAACTGCGATTACCATCACATTACTCAGCACAGGCTGCAGAGTTGGTAGCTATGGTCAGTGAACTAAATATGATGGTGGGACATGCAGCTAACATATTTTCTGCCTACGTTACATCAACAATACATTTGGGATTGGCACGTTGGGAAAGAAGGGGGTTCAGGTGAAGTGACGGGTCCCCAGTGCAACACGCAGAGCTGCTTTAGCAACTAATTGAGGTGCTGAAGGTGCTGGTAGAGGTGGCCTTGATAATATGTGCCACCCAAACAGGAAAACACAACCGAATATCACTAGGAAACAAAATGCTGACAGGGCAGCCAAAGAAGCAGCCTACTTACCAGAAGGGACCATAAGGTGGTACCCAGGGGCAAAGGAAATAACCCAATTTATGGCAGCAGAAAGAGAGATGGGTCAAGAGGAGCGAAGATGGGAGAGTTTCAACACAATACCCATCGTTTAAATTGTAGAGCTGCAAGGAGAGGCCCCAAAAGAGGGAAAAACATGTGGGTGCTCACTCTCAGCAACTGACTTAATCTGAAGGCAGAATAGCACAGGGAAGCCTGTAATGCCCCATAAATTGCTAAGTGTAGCAGTAGAACAGCTGCACTTCCCCGCCCATATACCAAAGAATATATAGCGGCAGAAATAAATGAAGGATGGTATGTGCCAAATTTGCATGAGAGAGTGGTGGAGTTCTTGGGAAACATGTGCAACCTGTCAACAATTTCTGTCTGGTTATACTCTGAAAACAATCAGGGGAACAATACCTCAGCTGGAAGGGCCCTTCTTTTACTTGCATATCGACTATGTTGATATGCAAGACAGATGTCCCTCTTATATAGGTACATGATAACTTTGGGGCTCTCCATTCTCACGTTGGCTTGAGGAGGGACCCTGTGTAAAAAACTATGCAAAGTCAGCAACTAAGTTCTTGGTGAGGGAGGTGTTTCCAAGATGGGGAGTAGGTGATGAAATAAGATTGGACAATGGCCAACATTTTGCCAACAATATATTTGCTGAGTTAACCTGCCTTCTGGGAATAAAACATAAACTTTGCAAAGACTACCGACGGCAATTGAACGTGATTGTCGAAACTAAACGGCTTGTTTAAAACACACTTGGCGAAACTAACATCGTCATTATGCCAAAATTGGCTTTATTGCCTCCTATTAGCGCTTTTTAAAATGTGGTTTTATTAAGATTTTCAAATGCAACTTGGACATTACAAAAATACTGTTTGGAGCATATTAAGAAAACCAACTTTTCGCTCTCAGCCCATCCCCAAACAGTCCCATATTGTCCACTTTACCACAACCATCCCTCTCTCACTCCCCCTGCCCCCATGGAACGGTGTCTCCTCTAGAATTTATCAATATTGATTGTTCTCCTGTTCATGGAACATGTGCCGTTTTCTGTTATGTTGTAAGCCACTGTCTTTGGCCGCCTCAATGGAGCACAGTTCAGAATGTATTTCGGGCCTCCTCGGATGGAACATTTCTATAAAGGTTAGTTTCTCTGGACCTGATCATAAATTCGTTAAGTCCAAGGTCCCAGATCCTTATACAATACGCCCCCTTAGTTACTTGTTCACAAATCCATCCCATGACATTTCATACTGAGTGGACTTCCCATGGAGGGCTGCAGTTATCCTTTCCATTATGCAGATACTGGAGGCCACATTTGACCATGCTCTTTCCCGGTACTTAAGCTGCCTTCCACCGCATCACAAGGCAGGCTCGGGCAGCCAGTAGGAGTGATGCTGATACCCCCGTCATCCTTCTGAGTTCCCTTCCATACTCCTCCAACACAAAGAATACGAGGAGGGGTCTGGCGGTGCGTTGGATCCCATCCAATTCCCTGATCCATCCCAAAACCTCATCCCAAAACACCAACACGGGGGCACCTCACCACATATGCCAAGAATCTGCATTCTCGTCACACTGGCATCAACATAGGGGACTCATTGATTGCAACATCTTCGACAGTCTATAAGGATCGTATTGCCATCTGTGAAGTACCTTAATGGCGTGCAGCTTATACTGGCCTGCTATCGATATTTGCGCTGCACCTTTACATATTTTCCCCAACAGGTCAGAGCCTATTTCGGATCCGGGATCTCTTTTCCACCTAAGCATCACATTTACAGTTGACCCCTTTCCAGCATCTATTAACACACAATACATGGCTGCGATCAGACCTTTAGATTCTTTCCTGTTGTTTAAGAGTTGTTCAAAGTGGGTTAGATCTCTCTGGATCGTTTCCTTCCATTTGTCCCTCCCATAAAGATTCCTTTAAACTGGAGGAAGAGGAAGACCGGTAGGGGGCCTATCCGAAGTGCCTTCTCCAGTTCTATGATCGTGACAAATCTGCCCTCCCTCCAGAGTTGACCCACTCTCTCGAGACCTGCTTCATATCAGGGTTGGACTCTCTCATGGTTAGGAATGTCTTCTCGTTCCCCCGGGGCCCAGATATGACTCAAAGGAGATGGCCAGGAAGTGATCCCCTGCATGTCCGCCCCCTCCCTCCAGATCTCCCATATGGTGCCCAACAGCGGATGGTCCCTTACCCTGCATAGTAGCTTATTTCTCGGGACCCACAGCCATTACGCAAGCGTGGCTAGGGTTAAATTGAAATTGTCCAAATCCATCCATTGCAGTCCTTTCTGCCCTCTCAGATGGGGGACAAAGGACCCTTAAATGCACCGCCTTGTAGTACTGCTTGAGGTCCGGTAGACCCACCCCACCCTTGTCTTTGGGCAACGTTAAAACCTCATATGCTATTCTGGCCTTCTTCTCCTGCCACAAGAATCTCAGGATTGTCCTTTTTACTTCCCCAAAGAAGGGTTTCTGGAGTAAAATCGGGAGCATTTGGAATGGATATAAAAATCTGGGCAGACGCACCATTAATCTACCAAGCCGGGATATCGTGAGTTTCGGCCATTTTTCTAAATCGGCACAGATGCTTGTAAGAAGATGAGGGAAGTTGGCGTCATATACAGTGCCTACGTTCCTTGTAAGATTTATTCCCAAATTGCGAAGCGTGTCACCCCCAAACTTTAGGCCCAGTGGGGTCTATCTTTTGGTGTCGCCCTTTTTGGGTTCTCGCAGCGGGAATAAAATTAACTGGGGACCTATTGATCTTAAAGCCAGATAGCTTTCCTACTCTTGCGTCCCGTCCCCTTTCCTCCATACTGTATGGGCGTCCCTTCGAAGAGACGGAAGACGGAATCGTTTTCACCAGAAATAAACCACCTTCCCCTTTAAATTTAGAGGCGCACAGGGGTGCGCCCCAGGGAGCATGCGCTGCCCTGACTCTGCCCTCTGGCGCCACACCTCAGTCCCCTTTTCTGCGTCGACAGGAACGGGCCGAATTCACGAGCGCTCCTGAGTTTGGCTTTGGCCATGTAATTCCATGCACAGATAATTTTTCTCTTGGTCGTCTTTTTTCTTTTTGTCATTCAGGTACTCGGTCCTCAGGCGTCACGCCCCTCCCCGGCGCATGTCGACTTCTACAGGTTTCAGCAGGCATCCAGCCTGCAATGGGCTCTTCCCAACTTCAGACCCCCACGCTCTCTGCCTACGTTGCCTTGGCCCAGACCATGATTGGCAAGCTTGTTCAGCGTGTGGCTCGCTGTCCTCGAAAGCGATGAAGAACAGACTAGCCAGGTGGAGGGAGCTCTTCCAGAAGTCCCCTCCAGAGGAGCTCAAGAACTTTGTAAAACATCGAACCAAGCCCAAGGTAGGGCCGATATTCTCCATCGCACACCACAAGAGAGACTACTTCCCAGGGACTCTCCTGCGTGGGAGGGACCGGTCAGGTCCTTCTACCAGCACGTGCACCGACGCTGCTGCATCTACCGGCCTCTGGGCCGAGGGATCCTCAGATCCTCCCGGTGACAGTGTTGAGGGACCAGAAGGTACCGGCACCATGGTCGAGGGGCTATGCCTGAACAACGGCAATACGTCCGAGGGCACGCCTATACGCAGCTCTACCGAGGGTGCCACACCTGCTGGGCCTAGGACCGAGGAGCAGGGTAGGCCTTGTGATTCCCATGCAAGAGTCATGGACGAGGCCGGGCCCAGCGGGCTGAGCAACACGTTGCATGCACGTGACAGGCAGCTCGACAAAATGGCTGCCGCGCCAGACAGAGGCACTCGTCCAACGCCATTCCAGGAATTCGGCAAAGAACGAGTGTCAAGGTGGGACTGGCCTCAACCAGGTACGTGGCCTACAGCCTACCCCTCTTTGCGCAGGGCAGCTTTCCTTTGCGTCCATATGGTAGGGTACGCAGCAGCTCCAGCAGCTTCCCGCTACCCCGTCAGCACCCCCTGCCACCTCCTCAGCCAGTGAAGAGGTCTTCTTCGAGAGGTTCCTTGGCCTTATGAAGTCACCTCGGTTGGGGGTTATCCTCAAAGACGCCATCAGGGAAGTCCTTCCCACAATGCTATCGGCACCACAGACTGCTCCGTACCAGCCTCCGCCGCCTCCTCAGCCTCCGGTTGTGGTCCCTGTAACCCAGCCTCCGGCACCAACTACTAATCCGGACACGCCATCCTCAGCCAGGGCCTTCCATGAACATTTTGCTGGGCTGGTGGAGTATCTGGGCCTACCCCAACCCGAGGTCGAGCGGCCGGTAGAGGGGGTTCTGGCAGAAGTCCTCACACAATGCCCTTCTGCCAAATCAGGGATTCCTCTGCAGACCGATGTAGTCTCCCTGGCCAAGAAGGGCTGGCTCAAACCCCACTCATCCCAGCCAGTCAATTGACGCCTGGGCGGCAAGTACAGGCAGATGAGGGGGATAAACTCTTGCTCTCGGGCCATTCTCAGCCACACTCCTTGGTGATCGCTGCGGCATCACTATACTCCAAGCCTCAGTCGTCCTCAGCCGCCTCCTCTGCAGCGTTGCTAGGCCAGGAGGAGATGATCTTGGAGGCATTTGGCAAGAAACTCTATTCTAACACGTCCTTACATCTTCGTCAGGCCAACGCAGATGCCATGCTGGCTGCCGCCAACCAAAGATTATGGCGATAAATTGTAGACTTCCTCCCGGAACTCTCCACCCAGAGCCAATCACGTTTTAAGGCGGGGCTAGCGGAGGCCAAGCTGGTGGCGCATGATTTTATGGAATCCACCGTGGCCCATATTGACACCACTGGCCGT
Organism: Ambystoma mexicanum; assembly: GCF_040938575.1. NCBI lineage: Eukaryota > Metazoa > Chordata > Amphibia > Caudata > Ambystomatidae > Ambystoma > Ambystoma mexicanum. The sequence continues at coordinate 335,733,235 of NC_090923.1, read as the reverse complement.
GCCATCTGTATCGCCCCAGACATGAGGACAGCCTGGCTCCGGGCATCAAAATTCAACCCGGACGTCCAGGAATGCATATTAGATCTACCGTTCGAGGGGGGGCCTTTTCCATTCCACCACGGACAAAGAGCTGGACAAAAAGAAAAACGGCTCACAAAGGGCCAAGTCTTTATCCATCCTTACAAAGACCACACCCAAATCCTACACCCAATCAGCAGCGCTCCGACGGGTCATTCGTACAGAGGGTTCCGAGGCTTCCAGGAGCATAGAGCCAGGCAATCGGACCGCTCGCCATCTCGGAGCCGGCGCAAGCAACAAAAACGATGGGTGAGGGCGTTGGCGGTAAGGGCTTTTTCCAGTCCCCCCTCCTCTGTAACAGCCTCCGAGGGAAAGAAGGCATCACACGCCACTTCAAGGCCCACGTGTCCCAGGTGGGGGGGCAGGCTTGCTCTCATGCACATTTCTGGCACCAGAATTTCGCGGAACCCTGGATCCACTCTGTAGTATCCAGAGTACCGCCTCCCTATCTCAGCCTCTCCTCCCTTCCACTCCCACAGGTTGGGACAGCAACTCTTTTGGCGGAGAGCCAGTTGCTCGTAGAGAGCCAGGCAGTGGAGGAAGTCCCAGCCTCCCAGCGAGGCTTTGGCTTTTCCTCCAGGATTTTCGCCATTCAGAAGAACCAGGCGGGCCTGAGAGTTGTGCAGGACCTTTCCACCCTCAACCTCGTCTTACCCCTGCGAAAATTCAAGATGGTTACGCTAGCTTTTATACTGGAGACATTGGACAAGGGAGACTCGATATGCTCCCTGGATCTGAAGGACTCGTACCTGCACGTCCCGATTTGGCAGCCCCATCGTTCTTTCCTTCGGTTCAGGATCATGGGCTACAAGTACAAGGTCCTTCGTTTGGCCTCAACTCGGCCCCCCAGGGTCTTCACCAGGCTCAAGGATGCAGAGGATTCAGCTGCACTTCGCGGCCTCATGGAATCAGGAGTGTGGCTCTCAGAGATGATCAACGTTCCTCCATCTTTCCACCCGGACCTAACTTGGTGGTCCTGAGACTGCAACCTACGGATGGGCAAGCTCTTCCAACCGTCCACACCGCAGGCCACCGTCATCACGGATTCCTCTCTCGAGGGCTGGGGAGCCACCCTGGATGATCTTTGTCCACGTCACCTGGACTCGACAGGAGCAGGAATACCACATCAATTGGCTAGAGCTGAGCGCCATCTGGCTGGTGCTCAGGGCATTCCTACCACTTCTCAGGGGCAAGGTTGTCCTCATCCAGACGGACAACTCGACCAGCATGTACTATGTCAAGAAGCAGGAGGCACCAGATCCCCTCCTATGTGCAGACTGGCGATCAGCATGTGGGAGTGGGCCCTGGAAAACAACCTGTACCTCACGGCAGTCCACCTCCCGGGGGAATCCAACCTGGAAGCGGACAGGCTCAGCCGGCTGGGAGCACACAATTACGAGTGGCAGCTAAACAACTTCGTTATTCAGGAGATCTTCAACAGGTGGGGCCCCCCCCCGGTGGATCTATTTGCCACCTGGCTCAATAAGAAGTGTCCCAAGTTTGCATCCTGGAAAGGTCAGGGCCCCAGCTCTCTGGGCGACGCTTTTCACCTCCAGTGGACCAGCATGTAAGCCTACACCTTTCTGCCCACTCCCCTTATTCAGAGTAATTTGCAAAATCAAGGAGTCTCGCCAGCTCCTCATCATTCTAATAGCTCCATGGTGGCCGGCCATGCCATGGTTTTCAGAGCTGCTCAGTCTGTCTCTGTCACAGCAGGGGGGCATAGTCATCCACCCTGTGCCAGGGAAACTAGCCCTCGCAGCGTGGTACCTGAGCAGGTAACGGTGTAGCACCTCAGCCACTCACAGGCCAATCTGGAGATCATACAGGGTGCCAGGAGCAAGGCTACCAGGGCCTAGTACAAAAGCAAATGGGCCAGAATTTGCCACTGGCAGACTCCAAAGGAACGCACATACTTCGCAGCCATTGGGGCTTACAGGAACTCTGAGGAAGGCATCTTCTCCTCCAATCCTATCGCAAAGAAACATCTGACGGGACTCGCAAGGCTCTACACTCCCGTCAAGAGACTGCACCCAGTGTGGGACCTTAACATAGTCTAGGGCGCTCTGTTGCACACACCGGTGGAGCTAATGGTGTCTGTGGACATCAGGCTGGTCACCATCAAGACAGCTTTACTAGTCTGCCTCACCTCGGCTCATATTCAGTGAAATCCAGGCGCTGGTCACCTCAGAACCATATACTACCTTCCACAAGGACAAAGTAGTCCTGCGGACACACCCAGCATTTCCGGAACCCAAGGTTCCGTCTGCTTTCCACTTGAACGAGGAAATAGTCCTTCCTATGTTTTTTCCCGATCCAAAGGACGAAGCACAGAGTGCTGCACTACCTGGATGTCAGGCATATAGTGAAATTCTACTTGGACAGGACCAAGGGCTTCCGCAAATCGGAAGCCCTGTTTGTCCCTTTCAGAGGCTCCAGACCAGGCTATCGGGCCTCTAAGGCTTCCATGTCCCGCTGGATGGACTCTACCATCAAAGAAGCGTATGAGGGCCAGCACAAGCTGCTCCCGGCCAGCATGCATCCCCACGCATTTAGGGCCAAGGCAACAGCCATTGCATTCCAGCGCCATGTCCCTTGGCAAGTCAAAAGCAGGGCGGCCACATGGGCCTCTCCCTCGGCTTTCTGCAAGCATTACTGTTTGGATGCCGGCTCTAGATCTGATGTGGCTTTCGGACAGGCGGTTCTCGGGAACCTTTTTGCTTAAGGTCTCATCTCCTCCTTGGGGCTACAATCATTTGTAATGGCCAATACAGTATGGAGGAAAGGGTCGGGACGTAAGAGTAATTATAAGTTGGTCACCGTAATGACTAACATACTCTTAGTCCATAGTCCCCTTTCCTCCATACATCCCACCAACCACCCCCCTAATAATACTGGTGTCATTAGGCAATGTTAAATCTATTGCCACATGGGCCACCCCTTCAGCTTTTTGCAAGCACTACTGTTTGGATCCCGGCTCTAGATCAGATGCGGCTTTCGGAGAGGCGGTCCTTAGGAACCTGTTTGCTTAAGGAGGGTCTCCTCTCCACCCTGTGGCTACATTCAGTTGTAATCGCCCATGCAGTATGGAGGAAAGGGGACGGGACGTAAGAGTAATAAGTTACTCAAGTCCCCTTCCTCCATACGTCCCACCAACCTCCCCCCTGATAAAACTGGTGTCATTAGGCAATGTTAAATCTATTGTCGACGCGTCAATGGGGACTGAGGTGTGGCGCCGGACGGCGTAGTCAGGGCAGCGCATGCACCCTGGGCCGCACCCCCGCGCGTCTCTAAATTTAAAGGGGAAGAAGGTATTTTCTGGTGAAAAAAGGTTCCGTCTCCAGTCCCTTGAAAGGGACGCCCATACAGTATGGAGGAAAGTGGACTATGGACTAAGTGTATGTTAGTCACTACAGTGAGTAACTTATAATATATTGTTCAATCAAATGTAATACTCTGGGTATGGTTGTTCAATCAAATGTAATACTCTGGGTATGGATGTTAAAGGTTTCTCTATGTGTAACACTAAGTCATCCGCATACAGGGCCACCTTATATTCCCTCCCACACCCCTTAAGTCCCTCTATTTGTTGTCCCTTCTAAGTTCCTGGGTTAGGGGCTCGGGGGAGAGAGCAAACAATATTGGAGATAGAGGGCACCCCTGGCACGTACCTCTTCCAAGGTCAAACCTTTGTGAGAAATCACCATTAACCATTACTTGCGCTCTGGGGGACGTATACACTGCCTTCATCCCTCTTCTAAACCTAGCGCCCAGTCTCACTTTGTTTAATACCGCCTCTAGAAAGCTCCATTCGACTATCGAACGCTTGCTCTGCATCCACAGAAGGGAGCGCCAGGTACCCAGTCATGTTCCGAGATTCGTGGATCAAGTGTAGTGTCTTCCTCATTGTGTCCGCGCCCTGTCTCCCCATTATAAATCCAACCTGATCCGAGTATATCATTGGCGGCATGAATATTTCAAGTCTTTCCGCGAGTACCCTTGTGTAAATCTTGGCGTCTGTTTAATAACGATTGGGGCGGTTGGATCCACATTTTTCGGGATCACTGTAATGAGCGCACGCGAGGAGGAGTCCGGGGCTACACCTGTCCCCAGAATATCGTTGAACAGCTCCACCATGAAGGGAAGGGGGGAAGATGGAAAGGATTTATAGTAGAAACCCGCTGTGTAACCATCTTCCCCCGGAGCCTTTCCTAGTAGTAGTCGCTTCACAGCCTTTTCAATTTTCTCTGCAGTGATTGGGGCGTCTATTTTGGTAGCTTTCTCATAGGAAAGTTTCGGCATCTCTAAGTTTTCCATATATTCATCTAATCACCACTCCCCCGTGGTCCGTTGCGGATTTATAAAGGGTCTCCTAAAACGTAGCAAACGCTTCCTGAATTCCCACTGTGACTGTGCTGTTTATCGTTTACCTCCTTTATAATTGCCACTGATCTTTAAGCGCGTTGTGCCCTCAGTCTGGTGGCCAACAGCGCATCTGCCTTGTCCCCCTTCTCGTAGTACTTCTTCTGCTTGAGAAGTTGCAATTTTCGCACTATCTGCCCTTCCTCAAGGAGTCTAGCTCCTCCCTCTTGTGTTTGGGTTCCAGGACCATTTCTTACCTCCCCTCCTTGGCGTTCCACGCCAGTCTATCCAGAGGGGTTATCTTCTTCCTCAGTCTATTCTCTATCAACGTCCTCGCTCTCTTTTTCCTGGCCCCCTCCCTGATCAGGATCCCACGCCATGTTGCCTTCCCTGCCTGTCAGACTGTCATTTTGGATATCTCTCCCGTGTTTTGAAATATTCCATTATTTCACCTTCCATCTTTTCGAGAAAGACCAGGTCTTTCCATAGAGCCTTGTCACATCTTCATGTTGATCCCCTGTGTGGAAGGCCTGCCCAATCCAAATCAACCGTGACCATGTCATGATCAGACCACGCAATCGGTGAAATCTCTGAACCCATCGCTACCTCCCTCAGACATTTCCTTAATATACAAGTAATCAATCCTGGTGAAGGTGCCATGGGGTTTTGAGTAAAAGGTGTATCCTGTCTCATTTAGGTGGAAACCCTGCTGTCTATCTCGTAGCCCATACATTTCTGGGATGTCCAAAACCCCAGTCCGACCTCAGTCTACTGGGTCTTGTGATTCCAGGTTACCCGCTTGCCTATCTAGTATGTCTGCCCAGAGATTAAAGTCGGCGTTCTCCACCCCGCAAGACTACATGTCCAGAGGCCTTCAACATTATTTTTTGAGTGTTCTTTTGAGAAATCGGGATTGATCCGCTTTGGGGGGGGGGGGAGTACACCGTTGCCAGTGTAAAGGTTACTTTGTGTGCGGTTCCCACTATCATAATGGCTCTACCCTCCACATCCGCCCACACCTTATTCACCTCAAGCTGTAATCCTTTTCTAATGAGAATCTCCACTCCGTCTTTCCTTAAGGGGCCTGAGCCCCAATGTTCAACCCCCATTTTTGGATTGAGGATCCTGCATTCTTCCCCACGTGCATATTTGGATTCTTGCAGAAACAGCACGTCAAGCCCTGCTCTCCGAAACTCCCTGGACACTAGGGACCGTTTAGTTGCTGAGTTCAGTCCCTTAACGTTTAACGTTCTAACCCTGAGCCGGTTACCCCTTTAGTTCTACCGCCATACCTTCCTCTGAGCACCTCTTGACCCCTTAATGTGCTCCAGTGGCCATGCTCGTGAGTCCGGGCACAGGGAGAATTCTCAGAAATGTGCTAATTCCCTCCACCTTAGAGACCCCCAGCAACTTTGTTGGATTTTGATGACTTGATTTTTTTTAACCTGGAGAGAGTTGGGACCCTTTTTCCCACTCATGTATTTTAATGTGATTAATTATATTTCCATAAAATACAACATTTCAATCATAAATTAAATCATCCGAGCATTACATATCGCTCAGAATACCATAGTCGCCCTCAACAAAACCTGATTTTTTTCTTTGGGCTCAGCTTTTACTATAAATGAGGTTACAGAGGGAACAGAAACTTCTTAGGTAATGATTTCATAGATTTTTAATACTCGTACCATTGCAGATGTTAATGCAGCGCTTAAACCCGAAATTAAATGTCCCCAAAACATTCTGAGGAGGTCTTCTTTGTGACGCACAAAACTCCTAAAAGTGCTAGGCGTGAGTTTGTCCCTTCGCGCTCCATCAGCAAATACCTAAGTTTTTGTTTTGCTGGATTTATACAGACTGTGCATAGCTGTTTTGCTCGGTTTCCTTGCTTTCGCCTTTCCAATACTTCACCGCAATGTACCAGGTTCAGCCTTATTCTTAAGTTGTTAAGTAATAGGCTGTCTGGGAATTTCGTGAGGAAGCTTGTAAGGCAACCCAGTTTTTTTCGCCCCTTAAAAAGGGGTTTGCAGGAGAGAACATTCTCATTTTCTCGATTGTCTCTATCCAGTCGATGATTTCCAGTTACTTCTTGATTTCCAACGGGTTGGAGATAAGGGTTTCTATTCCGAGATCATTCTTGGAAAGGGACTCATGACCTTTCTCTGCAGTGATGACAAAGTTTCAGATCTAGAACTTAACATATGCTTTCTTATGTCACCATAGAGACTTGTCACTTTTCCAATAATGATCTCGCGATATAAGAAAATTAGTTTCCAATTTGCCATGTTTCTCAGAGATTTTAAACCAAGTTCAAATCTAAGACTCAAACTGGGCGTGCAGGTAGGTAGACTTAGTACCCTTTTCCATAGCCGGCCTTTGAATATGTCCCAATTGATAAACCAGAGCCGTGGTCTGGCCTCCAACCCGTATCGGACGACAAACTATTTTTGCCAGATATCTGACCAGCAGCAAGATGGAGAATATACAGAGTTTATGGTTCAATTTAAGCATTTGTGCTGCTCCCTGCGCTATCTTGTCTGCAACCTCAGTCTCAACTTTGAAAAGTGCGGGAGAAGCGTTGATGTTATAACCCAAATACTTAACCACCTCCACCCTTTGAATCTTTTAGCCATCTAGTTCGCAATTTGAATATTTAACTTTCTTTTGGGGATGTTTGAATATCATGATATTTGATTTAGCAGGGTTTATTGAGAGCTTGTTGATTCCTGCATACTCCCTCAGCTTAGTTAGTAACCGCTGGAGCCCAATTGGTGTTCTGTCTAACACAATGTCCTCTGCATAGGCCAGCCAAAAGATCTTTCTTCCGTTCAACACTGGACTGGCCAATGCAGACAGTTCCAGAGAAAACACCATGTCTGCCAGGAAGAGGTTGAAGAAAAGAGGGGCTCCTAGGCACCCTTGCCTTACCCCCTCTTTCTACCTTGATGGTTTCGGAGAGGTGCCCGAACTCATCCAAGCAAACTCTTTTCTCTGTGTAACTGTACCAGTATTGCTAAAAGTGTTTCAGGTAAGCCCCAGTGTCTCAGTTTCTGCCAAAGTAGGACCATGTCTACTTGATCAAAGGCTTTTGATTGACCCACCCATGCTCCACACAAGGGCAGCGATCTACTTTCCTCTGCCTGTTCACTCACTAAATTGAGGATCAGGCCATTTAATGATGTTGACATGCCTTTTCGAAATCCTGTTTGAAAGCAAGACAGGATGTTTCGATCTTCTACCCACTGTGTCCTTTCTCTTAACAAGAGCTTCATGAAGATCTTGCTTTCTATGTCGAGCAGTGCTATAGGTCGATAATTTGCTGCTGCCGACAATCCCCATTTTTGAAAAATGGAATGACCAATGCGATCTTCCAAGATCCTGGGAACAAGCGTCTCTTAAGGATTTCTCTAAATAAGCAATAAGCAGAGTAGTAAATGTGACCACATTTTTAGCTCGTTTTTAAGTGTTTGATATGTCAGGCCATTAGGGCCTGCTGCTCTTGAGGTCGAAGATTTGACTATTAACTCTTCGATATCCCTTGCATCAAAATTAAGTTGCTATGGTGTGTTCGGATTCAGTGCGAACTGGGAGCCACTATTGTCTTTAAAGATTTCAGTTGGGTGCTCAAACCACCCTCCTTGAGAGACTATATTGCATAAAGAGCTGCTGGTTCCACCCTAAAATTGACTGATAACTGGCCAAACATTTTTTGTATTACTTTCCTTGAGCATTCTCATTCTCCAGCATGGGGTCTGGCATGGATTCACATGCTAATGAATATTCTCTGTCGTCAGGCTGGGAATCCTCGGTAAAGAAAAAAATCAGTTTCAGTTTCGTTTCTGAACTCTTTCTAATAATAACCAATCACTGGTCTCTGGGTCGTACTGCCCCCAGCCAATGACTGCCCTCTACCTAAGCCCCTCCTCTGGCAGCCATCTTTAGATTTTTAACGCTCGTTGAAGTGTTGGGAGTCCTTGTGCTATAGCTCTCAAGCTTTTACTGCGTTTTGCGATTTTTTTTTTTTTATTTTTTATTATTTTTTTTTAAATTTTATTTAATTTTATTTTTTTTCTTCAAAGAGTTTACTCCCATTTTTTTCAGTCAATCGTGCCTCAAGCTCCACCGATTCCACTTCCGATCAACCGGGACAGGTTTCTGAATTTTCTGCGCCTCTCAAGGGAGAGTTTTCATCGAGTTTCGCTTCTTGGAGGATTCCGGAAGATCTTTGAGGCCTACCCTACGTGGCCATGGCCCAGGACAAAGGAAACACGACGCCCGGATCCAAGCTTTTCAGGAACTGGTAGTCGTGGCGGCACTAGCGAAGCCTGCGGAGGCTATGCCAGTGGAGACTACCTCCGGGCCTAGAGTTTCCCTGCCACCACGGAGGGAATCCTCTTTTCAGCCTATCGATAAGACCCCTGTGAAACCTCGGGCGCAGAAAGAGGGGGGGCACGGTAGCCATTATGGACAAAGATACCACCTCTGAAGATGAGCTGGCTGGTGTCGCAAAGATCCTCGACAAGAAGTTCGAGGAGGTCCGGTCCTACGGGAGGGATCCCGACGAGGCGGATGAAGAAAGCGACGGTGGTGCCGACGAGGAGCCGCAGGCTGTGGAGGAGACGGAGGATCCTACTCCCAACCGTCGCAGCTGGTGCCTATGCCACAAGACAACTCAGGAGCGATCTTGATGGCTATTTAGACCTTGTGCACGGAGAAAAGGACAAGGTTGCCTTTACCCCCGGCAGACGACCCAGCAGAGCCTGGACCGACGGGAAGCCCACCGAACAAGCGGAGGTGAGTCCATTCCCTTACAGCCTTCACAGCCTTCTCAGCCCTCACCTCCTTCCCCTCCACTGAGGGATGAGACGGGAACAGAGACGGCGACGACGGGGACAGACGACGACGGTGGTGACGACAGAATGGACCTCCCTTCACCACCTCCTCGGGTCTCCCCCCACCACCCCCCCCCCTCCTCCGACGAGATCGGCTTTTTCCACGACATGATTGCCAGGGCATCTGAGCTCTTCCAGCTCTGCCCCAAAGAACAGAAGGAAGGTTTCCTCTACCAACGGCGGGAGGCCAAGAGGAAGACTGTACTCTCAGTCCTATTACTGGATGACATCTGGGACAAGGGGCTACCGCTCCTGAAGAACCCGTCCACGGCTCCGGCTAAGAGACCGGTACGGGAAGTAGTAGCAGGTCCCGCCAGACTCCGCCCCTATGTGCCTTAGGGCATTGCCGTCCCCGGATTGAGTGGTCTTCGCGGCGGCCAAGAAGAAGGCGTTGGCGGCAACAGTTTCAACTTAAACATCCCCGCCGGACAGCGAGGAGAAGAAGCTAGACGCCACGGGACGACGTGATATCTCGTCGGCGGTGACGACGATTAAAGCGGCCAACGCCCTCGCGATCCTGGCATGCTACGTCAGGGAGCTGTGGTTCAAGATCGCTCCCTTGCTGGACTTCCTCCCGAACGACAGGAGGGCTGAGTCCCTGGAAATCCTACAGGAGGGCGAAGTGGTGTCGGACCACACCATTACAGTGGCCACGGATATCGCCGACACCGGCTTTTGTCTGATGGGCAACGCCGTTTGCCTTCGCCGGTGCGGTTGGCTCAAGGCCACCGATTTCCGCCTGGACATGCAGACCAGGGTTCTGGACATGCCTTTCGACGGGAACAACCTGTTCGGCAAGACAGTGGACGAGTCACTGCAGGCCATGAAGGCGGACACCTAGACGGCTCGGGCCTTGGGTGTTAACAACGGCGGCCATACTTTCGGAACGCCGGAGGCAAGCAAGGTGCCTCCAAAGGATTTGGTGGCGGTTCCTCTTCGTATCGCCAAGCGGCCCGCTCCTCGTCTCAGGAGGCCTACAGAGGACTCAGCAAGACAGGAGGATCCCGTCGTCGCCAATGAGGCCAAGGCTGCAAGGCTGCGATGAAACAGGATTGAACTGACTGTGGCGTCAGGCCCCCACATGAGCACCCTGGCGGGAGGCCGGCTGGCGAAATTTGTCAGCGCGTGGGAGTCCATCTCCACCGACCGTTTGGTGCTGGATGCCCTGCCCCGCAGGCACACTCTGGAATTCCAAAGGAGATGTCCCCGTATTCCACCCGTGGCCAGGAAGGAAAACCACGTCCCTCAACTGCTGCTGGAGGTAAGAAAGGGGGCCATCGAGCTCGTCCCAAAGAAGCTCCGGGGCTCCGGAGTGTACTCGCGGCACTTCCTCGTCCGGAAGAAGACCGGTGGTTGGCAACCCATCCTGGACCTTCGTCGTTTAAACAAGTACTTCAAGTCCCAGAAGTTCCGGATCGTTAACCTCCAGCATGTGCTGGGACAGCTGGAGGAAGCCGACTTCCTATCGTCGCTGGACTTGGAGGATGCCTACTTCCACATCCCCATTCTAAGAGGACATCGAAAATTCCTGCGATTTGTGGTCCAAGGGTGACACTATCAGTTCAAAGCCCTTCCCTTCGGATTGAAGTCAGCTCCAGGGTATTCACCAAGTGCCTGGCACCAGTGGCGGAACGGCTGCGCCTGCAGGGGATCCACGTCTACCCCTACCTGGACGATTGGTCATCCGAGCAAAGTCAAGAGAACTCGCCGTCGATCACACAGCGAAGACCGTCCAACTGCTCACGGATCTGGGATTCTCGATCAACTTCGCGAAATCCCACTTGGTACCGTCGCAAGTCGCCCTGTACCTGGGAGCCAAGCTCGACACAGTGGCGCGACTGGCTTTGGTGTCGGAGGAAAGGACGAAGGCCATCCTGGGCAAGGTATAACAGCTGTTGACCATTGACGTGGCCAGGGTGAGGTCCATCAAGTTCCTACTCGGCATGATGTCCTCGTGCATCTATGCAGACTGCGGATGCAACCACAGCAGGAGTTCCTAGATGACCGTTAGATGCAAGCGGCGGGCAGCTTCGAAGACAGGATCTCACTCAATGAGACCTTCCGCCAGGCGATCCAGTGGTGGGGCACCTGCGCGCATCTGGTGGCGGGCAAGTACTTCCAGACCTTGGCACATCAGGAAACTGTGGCGACGGATCCCTCCCAGGAGGGATGGGAAGATCACACCGGAGTTCTCCACGCAAGAGGCCTTTGGCTCCCGGAGGAGAGGTCACTACACATCAATGTCTTGGAGCTCCGAGCTGTGTTCTGGGCCCTCAGGTCATTCCTTCCGTCCCTCAAGGGCAAGGTGGTAAGAGTCTTCACCGACAACACCACCACGATGTTCTACATCCGGAAGCAGGGGGCACCAGATCCCCAGCCCTATCCAAGGAAGCACAGGATCTGTGGCACTGGGCTGTCGCCCAAGGGATGTTTCTGGTACCCTTCCATCCGACAGGAATCAAGAACACCATTTGCGACTCACTCAGCAGGTAGCTGCGGCAGGATCAAGTGGATCTCCTATTCCGACGATGGGGCAATCCCCAGATCAACCTATTCGCGACGGCGACGAACGCCAAGTGCCGGAGGTTCGCCAGCAGGTTTCTCCAGCCGGGGAGCATGGGCGATGCCTGCTCTTTCCCCTGGGACGGCCTGTTCTGTATGCGTTCCCACCGCTGCCGTTGCTACTGCGACTCATTAGTCAACTCAGATGGTCCAGGTGCAAGATGATCCTCGTCGCACCTGCGTGGCCGAGGCAGATTTGGTTCCTGGACCTTCTGGACATGTCAGCGTCCCCCCCCCCCCTGTCAAACTGCCGATGGACGCGGATCTTCTCGCCAGGGAAGGAGGCGCTATCCTCCACCACGACCCAGGGTCACTGAACCTGCAGGCCTGGCTCCTACAGCACTAGAGTTCGGGGGATACGATATCCTGGCAGACTGCAATGAGGTGCTTGCAAAGTCCAGGCCGTCCTCGACTCTCAAGTGCTATGGACACAAATGGAAGAGGTTCTCTGTCTGGTGCTGTGCACAGAAGATTAACCCTCTGCGGATTACGGACCCTCAAGTGCTGCCGTACTTGCTGTCGCTGGCCAAGGCGGGACTGGCACATTCCTCCATCAAGATCCATCTGGCGGCTATCACCCGCTACCCGAGAACTCTGGGGTGGTCATCCCTATGGTTGCATCGCCTGGTTAATGAGTTCATGAAAGGACTGTTCCGATCATTCCCGCCGGCGAAGGCTCTGGCCCCGGCGTGGGAGCTCAACGTGGTGCTGACCAGGCTCATGGGCCCGCCATTCAAGCCTCTGCATTCGGCACCGTTGAAGTTCCTGTCGTGGAAGACAGCGTTTCTTGTGGCCATCACCTCCGCACGACGAGTGGGAGAGATCCAGGCCCTCTCCTGTAAGCCTCCATACCTGACATTCCACGAGGGTGGTGCTGGGGACGCACCCCTCCTTCATGCCCAAGGTGTTGTTGGACTTCCATCTCAACGAGCCCTTGGTGTTACCTGTTTTCTTCCCGTCGCTTTCGCCGCCGGCTGAGAGGACTTTGCGCTCGCTGGATGTGGCTAGAGCGCTGAAGTTCTACGTGGACCGTACGAAGAGTCTTCGGATGACATCACAGCTGTTTGTGAACTTTGGACCTGTGAACCAAGGGAAGGCCTTCTCGAAAGGCTTCCATTTCCAGATGGCTCTCAGGCTGCATATGCACTGTCATCGGTTGGCAAACCGACCCTTGCCCGGCCGTCAGAGAGCCCATTCGACCAGAGCGATCGCTGCTACCATGGTGTTCTTGTCTGGTGTACCCCTGCTGGACATCTGCAGGGCTGCTACGTGGAGGGCGACGCACACCTTCACGAGATTCTACTTCGTCGACCGGGATTCCAGAGAGGAGTCCAGAGTTGGCCAGGCAGTGCTGTGCAACCTGTTCGCCTGAAGGTGAGCCTGGTGAGGAGGTAAGAGATGCTTAATGTTGAGTTTTGTAATGCTTAATGTTGAGCCTTGCCACCTCCCGTGGTTGTGCATGTGTGTACTGCTATGCATTCTTGTATTCATGAGCACGTGAATCCATGCCAGACCCCATGCTGGAGAAGGAACAAGTTACTTATCTGTTCTCCAGCATGGGTCTGGCATGGATTCACATGCGTACCCTCCCGCCTACCCCTCTGCGCCTCTTCGCTTGGTCCTACTGCCACTTTATGTGCTACCAAATCTGAAGATGGCTGCCAGAGAAGGGGCTTAGGTAGAGGGCAGTACGACCCTTAGACCAATGATTGGTTATTAGTAGAAAGACAGTTCAGAAACTAAACTGATTTTTTTCTTTACTGAGGATTCCCAGCTTGACAACGGGGAATATTTTTGAGCATGTGAATCCATGCCAGACCCATGCTGGAGAACAACGGTTACAGGTAAGTAACTTGTTCCATACCTGCTCCCCATCATTTTGCAATCAAACTGCTTTTTGAAAAAATGACTATGACTTATAATTAGTTTTTTCTTTACTGATTTCTGCTCTATATACTTCTAACGGAAGCCCTGCTGACTTGATTCTTCGTAGGGCCATTCTGTGTTCTTTTCTTTCTTTGTGTCTCTTCATCAAATGCATGAACATACTTTTGTTTTGCCAGCCTTACTGACTCTCTGGGGGCCGAAGTGTCCCAGAGAAATTTGGTAAATTTTTTGCGGCTGGCATTCTGTCTCCCAAATACTCCTTAGTCTTTTTCAGCTGCATGTATGTTTGCGCCTTCGTGGTTGTATTTTACCAACCTGACCTTCCCTTTTCTACCATCCAACTGCTGTTTACTTACGATTGAGGAGGAGATGGACAGGTCAGGAATAGATAACTCCAGTCTGCTATGATCGCTCCCCCCCATCCTGCTTTATTACCATGGCAGAGGGGAGCATATGCAGATATTGGGAGACAAAAATATAATCTAAGGTTGAAGAGGAATCGCTTCTATGCCATGTTGTGCATGCCCCCGAAACTCCCTCCGTACTACCGGTTACCATTTTTAAGTCCCAGTGTTCCATAAAGTCGAACGACAACCTTGCGGTTTTTGATTTTTTTTTCTCAGTGGAATGATATGTTAAATCCCCTTTTAGCTGTAAACAGTCTGTTTAAGTCACCAGCTAAAATTATGTTGCTATTCACTGAGTCCAATTTTATTTTTCCTGGCATTGACCCCAAGTTTTCAAGAAAAGGATGTAGTTTTGAGCATGCCGGGTTCCAATATATGTTGATTACCAAATTGAGGCTCTACTATCATAATTCAGGTGAGCTCTACAGGTCTGAATGTTAAATTATATATATTTAATAAAAAAAAAAATCTTTAGGGCCATCAGGAGACCCCCAGATGGTCTACCTTTTGGTTTTTGTAACGCTGGTAGACGTAGCAGGGTGAACCCCTCTATAATCAGGGGGTTCATTAACATGTCTCCTGCAGTAGCACTAAATCTCCTCGATAAAACCGGTAATCCCGCATGCCTTTTGCCTTAAAGGCATGGTCTAGTAAAATGTTTTATTGTCCCTACGGATCGGCCATGTTTTTTTAAGCCTAAGTGGCTCGATTTTAGAAAACTTTCCTATGGACCTTACCCGAGTTTTCGTCCATTAAACGCACGCGAAAACAAGCACTAGGGAGCCGCCATTTCCTGATAATCCTATCTTTTCCCCCCATCGCCCTGGCTGACCTGCTTTTGCGGCACTAAATCAATTCCCCCGCCCCTGAGCCTGACATTATCAAAACATTCATATTCCCCGCCTCTCTCTGTGACGTTACTGTGCTGCGTAGGCAAACGCGCCCAGTCGTCTTCTGCGCGACTCCACACAGAACCCAGAAACCAACACAGATCAACTCACAACACAGCGCGCCACAATTCGGAATATGAAACTGTAATTTAAAATGAAACAGCAACACGGTACATTTGGTAAAGTACATTTATTTGACATTCAATGTTTAGAGAATATTCAGCAATTGCCATATGAACTCCGAAAGCCATTTATTTTATCTGTATCCGCAATAACTGTTCCGTTTCATCTTGAGTCACGCGCTGTTCCTTTATGGTACACAGGGTGTTCATTTTTGTAAAAAGAATCACTTTGGAAGCACGGTGAACCGCAAGGCTGTTCCATCAACTAGGCACTAGTCCAGCCTAAAGGTTGATATGTTGCTTCTAGCCACTAGTACAGCGTTGGGACATGTGGGCCCTTGGCGATCGTACCATAATATGGTGATCGTGCTCCAGTTGTTGACACGAAGCTGCAGGTGTCTGCTGAAGAATCCATCCGCCGGTGTCTCAAACAGATGGCAGTGGCAGAATGGGATCAAATACCTGTTATGAAAACAAAAAAATTATAATTAGTCCCGCTAGCAGAACTTTATTAATATTACTCATTTTATTTATTACGGCCGTTCAGAAACTATTTGCTTGCAAGGATAGTTCAATGGAGTATGTTCGTCTCTAAAATCAATGTGAAAAGTAACGAGATAAATCGAGGCAAACACACAATGATAAATGACAGTTAGTCTACATGCGTGAGGAATGATATGATATATGATATGGCATTTGTAACGCGCCTATAGTCAAGTGTTTCTAGGCGTGACGAGGCAGGTGGGGAACAAGGGCAGACAGACAACGATCCTACTAGGCCAGGTGTCTTTCTGATCGCGCATGGGGAAGGGCTGTACATGGTTAGTTGAATACAAATTAAATAATAGGGCCAGTTGGTGGCAAGTGCTAGGTAAATGCCGGGAGAAGGGGCTGAAGGATACAGAGACAGTCCCGTAGTGCGGGTAGGCAGTGCAGGGAAAAGTGGCTGGGCCATCGACCGAGATCGGTGAGACCAGTGGACCTGCATGCCCATGTGCCCACTACAAACACGTTTTACTTGCTTTTCCTAGCTCTTCATTCATTCATTTATGCATCCATTCATTAAATCTTCATTCCGGTATAAAAGCGTGTAAAGATTTACTTACATTATATTTGAAATTTCCATTGTGTCTCTTCGTAATGCAGTCTGTAAAACGGACCGTGCTCTTGACAACGATTTTTCATATACTGAACTAAAATTAAACTCGGTCTAGTTTCTGAATTTTCTGCCTTATCGTCTCTTACGTTATTGCACACTCCCTTCAAATGTAGTTCTTTCGGCATGGTCCCTGTCTCGAGGTCAAAAAACAATAGACCCTTATACTTCCAGTGCGACTTGTGGGCCTCATCTGGGCGCTGTCCTTCGCATTCTTTATTTGCAACATCACGTATTATAGGCATCTGTGAGAACTTGAAGTTTAGAATCCGTCTATCTAGTGCGCCTCAATGTGCAGATGCGAACTGGCTCTCTCCCAAATGCCACGGCCCGCTTGGCTGGCGCGTTCTAAGTGCCCCAATTTTGTCCCCGTTGTCTGCGAGCTTTGCAGCCCAAATTGAGACATTTAATTTTTTGCGGAAGGTCAGGGAAAGTATAAAGTACCACAGGAGTTGAGTTAAAAGTGAGATTTATTGTTTGTTTGTTTTATTATTTGCAATAAGCAAGCCTCCCCTCCGTTAACAGTGCACAGCAT
Organism: Ambystoma mexicanum; assembly: GCF_040938575.1. NCBI lineage: Eukaryota > Metazoa > Chordata > Amphibia > Caudata > Ambystomatidae > Ambystoma > Ambystoma mexicanum. The sequence continues at coordinate 335,716,344 of NC_090923.1, read as the reverse complement.
TTACATTTACATGAGATGAGACATGAGAAAAATATATACATACACATATGTGAGGTGAATAGAGAGAATTCAAAGATGACACCCAGCTTGTTCGCCACCCATGATGGTGAAGGTAGGGGTTAGGTTTACAGGTACACTGTACTATAACATTTATTTACAAAAAGACAATCGTATTGCAATTATTTAAACCGGGATTTGTACTTCATAATCAGCTGTGCTTCGGGTGGGCATGGCACAGTCGCAAAGTTCGGTGGCAATGGATCACTGCTCTGCACAGAAACGTCCAAAATTCCATATCTGTGCTTCTCTAACACAGCAACAATAAGGCCTTTCACAAAGTCGAACTGCATTTCATCATAGACTGGTTTGATCACCCATTGCTTACTTCGTTTTGAAAACACCTAGATTGTTCACGTCCGACATTGCTGTTATGGGCCAAGACCGCTAGTAGAGTTCAATGTTTCATGCCCCGAAAGCTAACATGCAAGCGCTTTGGCCTGTACTTTAGGCACATATTGTGGAACACCTCCATATCTCCTGTGTGACAGAATTCTGTCAGTCCTCTCAAATCTCTTGATAGAGTTTTGTCGAAAACAATCTTCTCAATGGCTTTGTGTGTCAGTGAAGATGGAATCAACCCCTTCTTCTTCCGTGCCTCCTCTGGGGACAAAGGGCCATGTTCACATTGGTGGAAATGTTCATTTGCTGTCCAGCGGTGAACGTTGGTACAGTGGTGCATCAGTGACCGCCATTTTTCAAGTAGTATTTCCACTGACCCCTCACAAGTTTTTGAGCTCCACCAAAGATGGTTGGTTATTGAATGTGACCACTGCAAAATACTTTCAAACCTTTTTTTTTCCCTGCAGCCGAGATTTTCTTATTGATTGATTTAGCAAGATGCCATACGTCAAATTGATGTTTAATATGTGGGAACTGCTCTCTCATTGTCTTGGCAATTGAAACGGTTCTATCCGTGGCTATGAGGTCGATGTGCATTCCCCTTGATTGTAGATATTCCACTGATTTTATAAATCCTAGTTTCTCCATGGCCACTGACGATGTACATTGTGTTACCTGCACGACCACCGAACTCACAATTTTCTTACTATCCATGTCCTGAAAGTGGTAGGTGCAGTACTTGGCAGAAAATTCAGGGCTGCCGCACTGTCCATCGCCGGCTAGCCTGAATCATTTGCCTTCTAATGTACTTGCTAGAGACAATTGTTCAATTTTCCAAGCATCACTAATGGCCGGAAACAGATAATCACGCTGGTATATGTAGTACAGCGCTTTAGAAATGAAATGGAGTCCCACAAACTGAAAGAAAGCCTCTAACTTTCTAAAACTGGAGCCACTAAAAAGTGATGCAGCTGCACACAGTAGATTGCCTGCTGGCAGTTTCCCCAGCATCGGTTGTGCAGACCATGAGAACCTATGATTTAATCTACAGGTGGCATTTATTTTGACGTTACTGCCTTTTATTTGACGAGTCACATTAATCAATGGCTTCCCACATACTTTCCCTCTAATGGAATGCACACATTTCAGCATACTTATAATTTCCATCAAACAACTGTCGAATTCAATGTATTTGCTCTCTTTCATTAGACTGTCTTCCTGCGTCAACGTTGTTTCGGCCTGTGACATTGTGGAGATTTCAACACATTGGAAAGTAATATCGCTGATATCAAGTTCTGATGCGTCTATGGATGCTGCGGCTGGTTCATTCTCTGTCATTTCGACATCTATTACTTCAACATTGATGGGAGAACACAACAATGTCGACAGGTTTTTTGGTGGCAAATTTTTGGCGGGTGTAGATTGTGTAAATTGATCTGCAACTACTTCAGAGCTATCTTCAATACATTCAATAACATCTTCTTGTGGTGGTGCGGTCGCACTGTAGCTATGGTCCAATACAACTTTGCTGTAGTCTCCAAACACAGTTAATTCATGTTCTGGCCATTGGACATGAGCATCTCGAGCCTGAACACGCCTCGCCTCAATTAATAGTTCCTCCATAGTGTACACGGTCTGGCAAGCCACATCTCATTCGCTTCAGTTCTGACACCCACAGGTAACTGGAGGAGAGATTGGAAAAGGGATGTTCAGTTTAAACACAAGATTGAGTGTAGTAGAATTGACTGGAAAAAAAACATAAAATAGTCCCCAGCACAAACATTTTTTTCAAGTTATGAACTGTTTGTAACTAACCTTTTTTTTTTTTCTTTGCAACTTTTTTGACTCGACCTTCAACATCTGCACGGTCTAGCTCCGATTCATTTCCGCATGTCCTCCCTTCCTGTTGCGCTGCAACGACTATATTTTCTGTATCCGCATAGACAGCACGGAATGAGGCTCCATCGTCTCCCTGAAACATAGTACTTTCATTACTATGTATCAAAATATTGTTAGCATAAAACACACGTGAGGACGAACACACAGGTACATCTCAATAGCCAAACACGATTTAAACATTGTGTGCAACAATCAAACGACAAGTATTCGACCAATGATTATCTATTTCGATGGAACTGTCAGTATCCATACCTCTGGCTCTGCATGGACTGCCATGAATGGTTGTATTGGAGAGAAGGCATCCGCATCTCCCTGAAACACAGTACTTGCATTAGTATGCTTTTCAATATTGGAAACACAACACACACGACGGCACAGGTACATAAAGAGAAAACCACAAATGATGCATTGTCCAAAAGAATTAAGGAAAATCCAAATATGATCACATTTCATCGATTGATTTCAACGATTCCTTTACATCTGCATCATCTAAATGAGATGTTGTGATTGTGGTGGAAGCTCCGTCGTCTCCCTGAAACACAGTACTTGGATTAGTATGGTTTTCAATATTGGAAACATAACACACACTTGGGGTCGAACGCACAGGTACATATAAAGAGATAACCGCAAATGATGCATTGTCCAAAAGAATCAAGGAAAATCTAAATATGATCACATTTCATCGACTTATTTCTCGGATTTATTTACATCTGCATCATCTAAATTGGATGTTGTGATTGTAGTGGAAGCTTTGTCGTCTCCCTGAAACACAGCACTTGCGTTAATAGGGAAGAAAGTATAGCAAATGGAATCACGTTATATGATCACGCATGATGAAGCTGTCATTATCTATACCTCGTGCTGCTGAAGAATATCTATGGATGTTGCCAATGTAGTGCGCACTTCCGAAAGCTGTTGCGCCGATTCGTATACGCATGGTCCCGCTTCCACTTCCCCTGGATTTACTTGAATGTCAGTCTCTGCATCAAGTGCAGGGGTTGACTGCCTGAAACTTAGTACTTGCATCAAGTGCAGGGGTTGACTGCCTGAAACATAGTACTTGCATTAGTGAGGATTACAATAGTGAAAACATAACACACACCTGGGGTCGACAGCACAGGTACATATCAACGGCTAACTACGAATGAAACATTGTGTAGAACAATCAAACGACAAGAATTCCAGCTCTGATGATGACGCTCGATGGAGCTGTCAGTATCCATACCTCCTGCTGTTGAACATCTAGAAATGTTGTAGATGTGGCGGACGCTTCAGCATCTCCCTGAAAGACAGTACTTGCATTAGTATGGATAACACTAATTATAACTGAAAACAAACACCAGTGGACGATAACTAAGGTGTATATCAATTGGAATGCACTAACCAAACATTCGGTAAAATGATTACACGATAAAATAAAAATATTACTTGACATGCATAAAACAAGTCTGTAGCGGATTAGCCCAGTAAGATTACCTGATACGCGCTAGAAGTGGTTGATAACTGCGACCACGTCAAGGATGTAGAATGTTCTTGCTTCAGATTCAAGGGATAGTCAAGAAGTTGTAAAGGTAAATTAATTATTTATAATGAAATGCCAATATTAAAAATAGCCATGTAAGGTGACAGAATACTTGTAAAATGCTCAATACAGCACAGTTCCCTGTTCCCATATATATACATTGCGTTTCTGGGTTATGAAATCGAAAAAGAATATATTGGTAAATGTCATTATTCAAAAAACTATACACTCATATCAATATCGAAATTATTACAAGGGATAGAACACCTACAATATCAATTAATCCGTTCGGATACCTACACACTACCGCAAGGCCTAAAGCTAAATCCGGACACTTGACTCACCGGTGGCGGAATGTGGACGAATAGAGTGGGAATAGCGTTTTCGAGCAATTTCCGTGTTCGCCGTTTATTCTTCTTTGTTGCCCAAGATGTTGTGTACATGTCCAAGGAAAAGTGCCGGCTGCAGATGCGGTATCGATCACCCCTCTTGTCCTGTAAGACTTGTTGGACTCTACTTTCCAGCTCATCCAGTGGATATCTGCAATGTCTGACCCATTCTCTTATTCGATCAACAGTTTACGGGAATACATGCATTGTAGTGCCTTCAGATTTAGCATGGGTCTTCGAAGGGCAACCGCTAATCGAACAGGCAGGCATTGTTGATAAATCTGAAAAGTAAATATCGACATTATTATACAATCTTCAAGAATAAAGATTTGATACAAAAGTAAATGAATCATGTAAGGTTTGTTTTGGTCGCAGGAACTATACCAGTTCATTATGTGTGGCTTAGTATTTGCATAAGTTGCAGAAATGTATAAATTATGTGACTAAAAACTGAACATGTGACTCATCCCTTGGATGTTCTGTATTGCACGAGAAGGAAACATGCTTACATTATAGACTGGACCCCCGAAGGGTGCAATCCGATGACAATAGACACAGATCAAAATAAATAGATCTATTGATAGCAAAGCAATGGAAACTCAAGTCAATAGCAATGAGACCAATGAACCTAGCACTATTGTGTACTCAACTCGCAAATAGATAGAAATTTAAAAATCTGCGAAATATGACTAGGATACATGGCCTTACCTTGACCAACAAACAGGTGGATTCAGCAAGCAGAGCAGTATGTTGCAGGAGAATAGGTGGGTGGCCACAGGTAGCACACTGATGGGTTTGCTCTAAGCGGTCACAGAAGTTCACGGATAGCACGACAACGAGCAGATTAGCGTAGATCTCAGTGGTTGCCAGGTAACACGTTCAGGAGTTGACTTGCAAAGCACAAAGATGTTCTCATGAGACATATCAAGTGGTTTATAAAGTATTAGAAACGTGTGTGTTTGTGAATGAATGACGTATGTATGTCGTGGTCTTAGGGGGGGCGGCCTGCTTCAAGGGGAGGCCTGCCTTGAGACACGGGGTCTGAGGAGACCATGTGAACAATGGCCCCTTGGCGTGGGACACCTTTTGAAGTGTACATGTAGTTTGGCACCTTGGCCGTTTGCGCCCGTCACAGCCCCCCATGCCAGTGCGCATCCACCGGCGCAAACCGCCTTTGATACAGGGGGGTGGGATGGATGGCCCTGGGGCGTGCAGATAAGGCACAGGAAGACTGCTGAATGGAGACACACTTATGTGGATTGCAGGGGGGCGGCCTGCTTCAAGGCGAGGCCTGGCTGGAGACACGGGGTCTGAGGAGGCCATGTGACCAATGGCCCCTTGGCGTGGGACACCTTTTGAAGTGTACATGTAGTTTGGCACCTTGGCCTTTCGCACCCCTGACAGACCCCATGCCAGCGCTCATCGAACTGCCTTTATATCAATATATGGTATATCGCCTTTATATCAATGATAGTATATCGTTGCTTATCAATAACAAATGCCACATACCGGAGATTCTTGTGAGCACAGACCCACACTTCAACCGGTGTATTATAGTGGTCAAGACCCTAAGGCCTGTATAATCCAATGGTAATTGTTAGTATAGATATATGTGTGACTTTTATAGAGACATAACCTACTGAAAGACTTTGAACAAGTGTTATTTAGTGCATGCATTATCGAGAATATGTTATGTTAGCTTCGATAGATAGTGACCACCCTGCTTCACAGCGAGCAGTACTTCACCCATTCGGAGCACAGATGTCTAACGTCCATCCTTGAATGGAGACACACTTGATTCATTTAAAAAATCGAAACAAACGTTGTTAAAATATATGTGGTGTTTTATTTTGTATCTTATTTTCATGACACAAAAATACAAGACTTTAAAGATTATACAGGTCAGGTTGCAGCACAGCGAGAGAAAATCCCCTGTACTGACCGCTGTCACTCGGGAACGTTTCTCTAATGGCACGAACGGCACATGTGGGTATCAGTCTTCGAATGCGGTGTCCAAGCCTCCCGTGGAGCCACCATGTAAAGGAACGATAGGCCACCAGCCTGTACCACCTGTGAAAAGGATTGAAACAAACTGTTTTTAAATGACCAAGATAAGTTTAATAAACGTTTGTTGTCAATGACAATTCTTGTAACTAATGGCATTCTGCACGGACAAATGCTATCTGGACAATGCACACTATTGAACGACTTCCATGCGTTACAATGATATGTAGATGTAATTTTGGATATAGTAGAAGAACATGAAATAGGAGTGGCATGACAAGTGGAGTATACTTACTCGTTACTCGGATTACGAGGACGAACAGTTGCGTGAAGTTCGTGCATAAGCACCATCATTATTCTCCACACGGCCCGTGTGAGGCAGGCTGCCCTGAAGTCTGGCAGCTCGGTGATGCATTGCGGTCGTGGCTCGCCTTCCGAAATGTAGGCCAGACATCCCGAGCTTTCTCGGCAGCAGCAGTTCTCGTCCTCAGTTGGCATTAGCTTGCACCGATTGCATGTGCACCAGGTGGAGACGCCGTCCATTCGACTAGGCCCAGGCTCTTCATCTGTTGATTCGTCCTGCCAACTGCCATCCGAATCCCCATCGTTTTCGCGTGCTTCCCTTTCCAGTAGTTCCTCCTCGGCATACTCGGGCTCGTACATGTAGGGCATTATTGTAGCCATTGTGTGGTAAACAGAGTAAAATAATTTACTGAGATGGTACAGGTGTTCACATGGGCTACAAGCGGCAAAGGTAGCTGACCAGAGCACTGAAACGAGTCACAGAATACTCAAAGTAACACAGAGAGAGGAATGGAATCGAAAATCTGCTGCTGTGTGTTGTGAAACGGTCTGTTTATACTTATTGAGGAAAGAGGCGTCCTGCCATTTCCATGGCGACACATCATTAGCTGAAGCGCAGCGAATGTCGACACGAGACGTGCTTTGGCGTTGGGAAATGGGCGGTACGAGTCTGCTGATGACAGGCTCAGGGGCGAGGGAATTGATTTAGTGCCGCAAAAGCAGGGCAGCCAGGGCGATGGGGGAAAAGATAGGATTATCAGAAAATGCCGGCTCCCTGGTGCTTGTTTTCGCGTGCGTTTAATGGACGCAAACTAGGGTAAGGTCCATAGGAAAGTTTTCTAATATCGAGCCACTTAGGCTTAAAAAATCATGGCCGACCCGTAGGGACAATAAACATTTTTACTAGACCATGCCTTTAATGGTACTGGAGCCCCACGTGTTCCAACTAACTACATTGAGTGCCCCTTTTTTTAAAGCTGCTGGGTTACCTACACCTAGTTTCTGTAATACTTGGGAGACGATTTCCGGTAGAAGGGATAGCGCACTTTCCTGTTGGTTCTGCTCCTTCCTTACACTTTTTTCCTATTTTTCTTTAAGTTATTGGGAGTAACTCCGACTTGCGAGGTGTTTTTGGTGGATTCTGCAAGACTACAACATTCTTTGAAATTGCCCCGGACTCATTAATTGAGACTTCCAGACCATAATAATCTAGTTCTCTCGATTCGTTCAAAACAGCATTCTTCGCTTTGGATGAAGTAAAGGTCACTTCCACAAGAAAAGGATCTAGAGCCAGAGCAAATGTCACACTTTCGATGTCATCTGATGAAAACAAGCACAGATTTTTCACTTGTTTGACTATACCCAGGATCACAGAGCGACTCAGTGATTTATATTGACTAACATTGGAAATAAGTCTTAACCACACTCTCGGAATGGCAAAGTCTTTTGAGATTTTTGTTAGTGGTGCTACAGATTCTTGGGCCGTTGCCTCACCTACAAGACCATCATTTTCTTGGCTGGGTTGAGCGACGAGTGACGCACATTTCCCATGGCCATTATGCATACAGTCTGTTTCTGTTGACTTTAATTGGACGGAGTTCTGAACTTTATCGGTCGTTGAAGATTTGATTTACTATGCCTTCTGTAATCTTCTTTTTCTTAGTTGCCCAAAAAATCTGAGCCACTTTTAAATTAGTTTGGATACATGTAGATGATGAATCATTAAGGACGACATTCTTCTGCAGCAAGGAATCGTTTTTGTGCAAGAAAATAGGTGCCCATTTTGTTTTGTCCAATCTGTTATTTTGGCAAATTGCAGTAAAGGGGTTGGTACTCTGGCAGTTTTCTTTCATTTTTTTGTCTCATGTTAATCTCGCTCGAACCACCCTCAGGATTGCTGCATTGCCTGTATTTTAGATCTGTTTGAAGGCCAATGCTTATATTAAAAATGTTAACAGTCTCATCTGTGTTGGAATACAATCTACTTTTGGTCTCTCTTTTGCCTTTTTTAGCCTTTATCGGAGTTCTGCTGTCTTTCAATTCTCCAGTTTTTTTCCAATCGATTACTGACAGCTTGGGAGCCATCCACTGGAGTTCCTGCATCCTCTTTTTGCCTCGGAGCAGGTGCTTCCTGCTGAGAAATGGCCGTAGCTGGTGTGGCTTTTGAGGAAGGGTATTGGTTTTTCCCTTTTTTCCGATTTCTTTTTGATTTTGATCGGACCATTTTTGACCTTTCCCTTTCTGCTTGGCGTTTTCTCATGTTCCTACGCCTCTTGATCTCTGGCAGTATGCAGGTTGCCAGTCAGAGACAACGTCAAGTTTTTCTGGTGGCGTTGCGGATTGTGTTTGTAACATCACCCCAGTGGTTTCCAATTGCGCCAATCTCCGAAATTCCTCTAATGCTGATTCAGAGAGAGGCGTGTCATCAAAGGCCTGGCCTTGGGTGTTATCCAACTTTTCTTCTAATACTAGCGAAGCAGAGTTTTCTTTTAGAAGCTGAATTACTTCTCCCAAGAGTCTATTGTTTTCTTCATCTGATTTCTTTGTGTTACTTAACATAGACTGTATGGAGGAGATATTAAGTCCCTGCTTAACTACTTCTAGCCGCAAGTCTCTAATTGGTAGGGTCATATTGGTGTTAATTGTCTAAACTATCCCCACCAAAGTAGATTCACAGGACGCCATCTCATTTCAGACTTCCAAGAGTGTACCCGCCTTGAATTGAACTTCAGACTTTAACATTTCAAGAACTGAAACTAATGAGTTCAAAAATTTAAAGCCTTCAAGATATCATTGTTTGCTTTGGGTTTTTCTTCACCTGGAGCTAACGGGACAAGATCTTCATGGGTTTTTGGATTATTCGCTGGCTCTTCTAAGGCACCGATATCTGGTTGTGTTGAGGTCACTCCATTTCCTTATAGGTTTATTATGTCTCCATCATTCCCCATACTAACAGAAGATGGATACATTTCTGTACTCAGAGATGGGGTTTGAAGCATGTGTGGGGCGACCCAAAGGATTGCAGAATCTCCTTCCACCTGACTGTGACTTTTATGTCTTTTTCTGCAAAAATGATCCTGAATCTTTTGCTGAATTTTTGTAGTCATTATTGTATACTCCAAACCCTGTTGCCATTGTTTCATAAGGGTAGTGTGAAGGTTCCGCTCTATTCCCCTGTCTGATGGAGTTACAAACCCTTCTTCAGCATGTATTTGTGCTTGCGTTGTTTCCAGTATGTTAGAATGCGTATTTAAGGCAGTCAATTGAGCAATAGTAAGACTTGTTCTTTGAGGCTATAACAAATAGGAGCTGTCTCCTTCCCTCTTTCTTTTTCCATAGAGAACATGCTGCGCAGTTTCATTGCCAAATCCGGATTTACCCTGTAGTAAACTGCAGCAGGGTCCTGGACAGGCTGAACAACGATCTCTAGAGAATCACAACCCCTTAACCAAGGTTGAATCAGTCACAATAAGCTCCAAATACACCAAATGTGTGTATAAAGAACCCCAGGTATAAAGAACAGTTGATGGGTTAGCCTCTGGGATAATTGGAGAGAGCTGAACACAATAAAAATGTCTCCAAGCTGATGAGAAAGTGGAAGTATTATCCTATGCCCACGGCGCTAGGAACTCAACAAATAACACTATGGATTAGGCATGCGCATACTCCAGTTGTGGCAGCTATACTGTGCTTTCAGAGATCGCAAATCCACAATTACTATTCCGGGGCCAGCGAGATCAAAGGAGAGATCTGACAGTCTCCCGCTGTTCCCGGATATTGATGTTAATGTGTGTGACAGCTCCTTACCGTCCCTTTCTTGGCGGTATCCCGATGATTCTGCAGTTCTGCATTTTCTGTGCAAAGAGCCACTGCCCCTCACCTCCAGCACAACAGCGCCACACAAAGCGTACGCCCTTGTCTCCTTCTGGGCTTCTCGCCGCAAGGGTTGGAGTTCCGGGCGAAGTACCACACCTCCAGTGGGCGTGGCCCTTTCTCCAGACGGTTTTCAAAGAAACAAAGCTATAATAACCCGGGCAGTGTTCTCAATTCCAATGAGCTAATAGCCTCAGTAGCATCTGGCTGCAGAAATCAGACTGCACAGTCACAAGCTGGAAAGTTCAATCCATGGGCAAAACAGCGCCACACAAAGCGTCCGCCCTTTTCTCCTTCCGAATGTTATCTTTGACATTGGCACTCAGCACCTTCAGTGCAGTAACACAGAGAATTCTTTCAGATTTCCCAAAGGTTTAAATGCCTTCTCTTGGATAAACTACTGTTTCCAAGAGCAGTAAAGTGAAATTGACTTTACTTAAATTTGTAACTTTCTAGACCCTGTACACACTATCTTACAATAGGGTGCTGGAGGGGTTACCAAGTATCGCCTTTGTCTAGCTTCTCATGCAACATGTTTTATGTTACTCTTTTCTCACTGAATGGCTGGTGGCAGTGGTTTTGTTTTAACTACTGTTGTGTTCATTTACCACAGGCTGCGTTCGCAGCTGCAGTAAAGCACTCAAGGGTGCCATTTTAGTAAAAATGGCCCCCGTCTTCTTTTTTCCCCATTTCTTTGTGGAAAGGTCCTTCTTGAGATTTACTCTGCGTGCCAAACCCGGCCTGGTCCCATTGTTCGCTTTGCCTTTGGCCGAATTCACGAGTGATGCCCTCCTCTGGCTTCAGGGTGTCTGGGGTAGGCAGGAAGGGAGGAAGGTGCCCGAAACTCCCTGTGCCTAGTCTCATAGGAGACCCAAATGCACTCTTTGGTGATTGGCCGGCTGACTGTCCGGCAAGGACAGCCACCCTGCTGGGTGACTGACAGCTAGGCTGGAATGAATGGGAGAAAACTGTATAAAAGGCGAGTCTTTTGGCTTGGAAGGCCGAGTCGACCACTGACCGAAGGAACCGAAGAAGAACTTGAAGAGGATGCCTGCTGCAACTCCTGGACCCTTTGTTTGCCACCTGAAGCCCTGCTGCTGTGCTGAAACTCCAAATTCGTATCGCCAGCAAAGCCCCTGCAAGGACGACTTCTCCCTTTGAGTTAGTGGGACCAATCAAGACCAAAGTAAGCCACCTGGACATCCATCTCAGAACTGGTTGAATTTCCTTAGAGTTGCTGCTGGAAACCGATAGCCAGGGAGAGGAACACCAGATTGTGTGGGTTGCTTTTAAGCTGGCCAAGAGCTCCAGAAGATACTCCGGACTCCCAGGAAGCAGGACTGACCGAGCCTGAGCCCCCTCAACAGTGTGCGGGACCCCATAAGCAAGGAACGTCCATCTCGACAGCCAGGAACCGCAGTGTCGCTATTTGCGGTAGACACAAGGAGCTGAAACACTGAACAGCCACTGAAAATTAAGTTTCAAGGTTGCGAGTGTTGACCGTCCCAGTGTATTGCAGGAGTCCCCCCCGACATCCTCCCTCTTGACCCCACGACTGAGGCCAAGGAACAGCGAGACCTGCAGAGCTGCACAGGAACAGGAGTCATCTGCTGCATCTTTTTCCATTGTAAAGGCACTGTACAAAGTCTGAGAGAACTTACCTCTTGCTGTAGAGTTGCTTGCATCTTCTACTACTCACATGCCTAATCAGCTTGTGGCCCTACATTTGATTCTTCTTTTCATCAAAGACTCCTAAGAACTTGTGCAAAGACTTTTCACTTAACTACCAGTAGTGCTTCATCCTCTATAAGACTTAAGCCCATTGACTCTGGTTTAGCCTACTGTACTGAATGACTCTTTTGGGGGGATCCAAAAGTATTTGCCTGCTTAAGAATATTTGTGGTCTCTTGTATGTTCTAAATCTTTTCCTTTGACCTATTACTATCTGATTCTAAATGCAACAGTAATATATTAATGTCCCCAGCACCCTAGCAACTGAAGTCACCTGAGGGTGTAGGTAGTGTCTGTGGGCCATCCCAAACTGGTAACTACTGATTTAGAGATATTAAGAGTGTATTTCATGAAGTGTATTTGAGTTTTACTTTTATATTGCTCCCTTCTGAAGAAGGCTTATTCTAACTGACTGATAAATTAATTATTGTTTATTCAAGAAACCTTGAGTGTAAGAGTTTATTTGAATACTTGTAACTGTAAATCTGTGTAACTCCACTACAGCTCACATTGACCCCTCTTGAATAAGCCTGGCTGCTCAACACGCTACCAAAACTGTGTAGTACAAGCTTATACCAAAGGTTGGGTTTCCTATAACTGTAGTCAGTTGTTTGTAGTGTTCCCAGAGGGTACTGCATGCAAACTTTGCCTAACCGTTACCACTTGTCCCGTGTTTGAATAGGATCCCCTAGGTAGATCCATAGATTATCGTGACAGAAGAGGGCCCAGGTCTTAGTCCCTAGTATGGCATTTGTACATCCCTCTGTCGTGATTTTCGATGCCCAGGTAACCTAATGCCCAACCAGCTCCTTACAAGTCTAGTGCTTTCCAGAATGGACCGACTCCGAGCTCCAATGTCAAGAAACAGTGTACAGCTCTGTCATTCACCCCGGCTTAGTAGGAAGCACCACACTCTTTTAGGTCGGCGTGTTGGCATTCTTGGGGTCCTTCAAGTATCTGCCCCCGGGGAGGCATTCACTCTCCTACATTTCCTGGAGCCTGGTATACGCCTCCGTTTTGGAACTTGAATGTCTGTCATAGTCTCCCCTCCCATCTTGGCTCTGCTAGTTGTCTTGGTTGCAGTGGAGCTCAGCTATGCAGCTTTTTATGTCTCTCTCCGTACAGGGCCTTTCCTTCCATCTAGTTCGAATGTGAGAGAATGGATAGCTCCATCTGTAACAGACTCCTTTTTCTTTTAGCCACTTTGGGAGGGGCATGCACATCCGTCTCAGGGCGATAGTTAATGAAGACAGGTCTTGGAAGATCGTCACTCTTGCTGTGTCAAGGTTGATAGACCCACTACATTTAGCTTTCTCCAAGATTCTGGCCTTGTGGGTGTAGTTATGGAACCGAACTAGGACGATTCTCGGTCCCCCCGCAGCTCCCCCTGCCCTATGTATCCTTTCAGTCTTGGTTCATCAATGGAGTCATCTTCAAATAAAAGCTTCATGATTTCGTGGGTCCTCGTACTGCACTTTACCCCCTCCCTTTCCCCTTGCACTTTTCCCTTCCCCTCTACCCATGCACTTGCGCGATCTGATTGACACCTGGCCTAGTAGGATCGTTGTCTGTCTTCTCTTTGTTCCCCCCTCCCTGCCTCGTCGCGCCTTTAAACACTTGTGTATAAGCGCGTTACAAATGCCATCATATCATATATCATATCTTTGGACTCTCCTTTCCTTTCCGGGATGCCAAAAAGTTGTATCTTCCTTCGTTCACGATTCTCCAAATCGTCCATCTTAAGGCAGAATTCTTCTTCCCGGGACTCTATTTCTGTAATTCGCAGATCCATTTGAGTCTCAAGAGTACCCAATGAGGTTTGATAGTTTTTGACTGAGTTTTTCCTCCATCTTGTCGGTCCTCTGGGTGATTCTATCGACCTTCTCTCCAGTGTCTGCTCGCATGTTTTTGATTTCTGCCAGTAGTGGAGCCACGTCTCCCTTAGTTGCAGTGGCGTCAGTCCCCGAGGTCACCATGGTGGAGTTGGGAGGGATCTCTGGTTCAGTTTGGAGTGGAGCGTACCTGTAAGGCGCCAATTTCTGCCTTATTTCCATGCAGCCCAACATCGGCACGTGTTCGCTGCGTCTCATTCCTTCTTTATTCCTGTCTCAACTTCGGGTATCGCATCCCTTTCGGGCTGTTCTCACCTGGGATGACCGTCGAGAGTGGCGCTCTGTTATTTTTCTTCGGAGCGCAAGTCTGGTTCCCTTTTTTCTACCCCCCCCCCCCTTTCAGGTCCAATCCCCAGAGGAGGGCACACGCCCCATTGTTGGGGGGGCCCCAACCCTCCTGAGGCCAAATGTGTTGTATTGTCTGGGAGGACCGACGGTCTATACTCCACGAGAATTACTGTAGGGGGGTCTTCTGCGCGATACCAGAGGGCTTATGGTATCAGATGGGAAATTCTCATTCACTGAGGTGGTGAATTGTGAAGCACGTAAACTCTCTGCACGACCTTGACTGTGCTTGCAGTTTCTTCAGCTGGTCCTTGTCCTAAATATCGAAGGAGGGCACACGCCCCACGATTGGGGGCCCAACCTTTCAGTGCCTGTATTCAATTCGTGGGGGTGTAGCCTTCGGGGTTGAAATCTTTCCTTTCTGTTTCTCATAGGCCCTTCCGTGCTTTCTTTGTGCAGGGGCAAGTTCGCATCATCAGCACCATAGGGAGGTGGCTGCCCGCACCCCAGAGCTCACCCTTGTGCAGGAACATGTACTATTCGGTGCCCGATCTCCAGGCAGGCGCTTCTGATCCCCGGCCAGGCGGGGGTGGTGGGGTGCAGTTTGGTAGCCTCTTATTGTTAGTTCTCCAGCATGGGGTCTGGCATGGATTCACATGCTCATGAATATTCCCCGTCAGGCTGGGAATCCTCGGTAAAGAAAAAACCAGTATCAGTTTCGTTTCTGATCTGTCTTTCGTAGTAGTAACCAATCACTGGTCTCTGCGTCATACTGACCACAGCCAATGACTGCCCTCTACCGAAGCACCGCCTCTGGCAGCCATCTTCAAATTTTTACCGCACGTTCATGTGTTGGGATCCTCGTGCTATTGCTCTCGAGCGTTAGTGCTATTTTTTCACGTTTTTTGCTCAAAAACTTCGTTTTTTCGGTCAAAAGAGCCTCAAGCTCCACCGACTCTCCATCCGATCAACGGGGACCCGTGTCGGATTCGTCTGCGCCCCTCAAGGGTGAAGATTTCGTCGAGCTACGCTTTGGAGGACTCCAGAAGCTTCTCAGGCCCGGACATGGCCCAGGAGAATGGAAGCTCGACGCCCGGAAAGCTGTTCAGGGTCTGCCCTGGATGCCAGCTGCAGAACGTCTTTAAGGAGGACAAACACTCCTTTTGTCTCTACTGCTTACATGAGGACAAGACGCACGTGGAGAAGGACTGTGCGTCTTGCGGCAATATGTCGGAGCGGACCATGAAGGACCGCCATCAACGTCTCGCCAACTGGAAGAAATCCGAGCGGTCTTCTAAGACCTTTGAGGACGCCCCGGCGACGGGGGTCCAACACAAGGCCAAGCGCCGCGAGTCCGCTGGCACCGGGAGCGCCGAACGGTCGGGCTCTACGGGCGCCAGGCAGGGCGCACCCTCCCCGGCACCTTCAACTACGAGCCAACGCTCTGGGTCGGGTAAGAGGAAGGGCGAGCACCCGGCGAAGCTCCTGGAGAGGCCCCGGTCGAGCTTGAAGGCCCCATCGGAGGGGGAGCGAGGCAGTGTCCCCCCCCCCCCTCAAGGATAAGGCGGTGAGCGCACCTAAGGTGGTGAAGGCCTTAATCCATCCGGCCAAGCCCTCTATCGATACTGTCGCGGCGACCCTGGCTCAGCCTGTGGAGGCTACTCCAGTGGTGGCGACCTCGGGGCTCAGAGTCTCCCTGCCAACTCGGAGGGAGTCCTCTTTTGTGCCCATCGATAGGACCCCCGTGAAATCCCCGGCGGGGAAGAAAAAGGGGGGGCAGGGCGTCGTCGTAGATTCGGCTTCAATCTCGGAGGAAGAGCTGATCGAGGTCTTAAGCCACGGCCTTGGCGTGGAAGAAGACCGGCCCGTCGGGATGGATCCCGACGCGGGAGACGACGACGTCGTCGAGGGTGCCGACGGGGCCACTGATCGCCCGTCGGATTCCCCTCTGCCAGTGGCGCAAGACAACTCGGCGGCCATTTTGTTGGCTATACAGTCCTTATGCACAGAGATAAGGACAAGACTACCGTTGCCGACGGAGGAACCTCTCCCGTCGGGGGATCCTGAACCGGGACCTTCTGGCGTTCCCCCGCCTAAGAAAAGAAGGATTCACCCTCCACCTCCTTTTCAGCCGTCGCGCACTGTCCAGCCCTCCTCCCCGTCCACCCGAGGGGATGATACGGGAACTGACACGGCAGCGACGGGTACGGACGACGAGGTATACGACGAGGATCTACCGTCGTCACCTCCCACCAGGGCTTCTCCACCCGACGAGATTGGTTCGTTCCACTCCATGATCGCCAGGGCATCAGAGCTTTTCCAACTCTGCCCTGAGGAGAAGAAAAAGGAAGGATTCCTTTATCAATGGCGCGAGGCCAAGAGGAAGACGGTCCTCGCGGTGCCTCTACTGGACGACATTTGGGATGAGGGCCTCGCCCTCGTCAAGAACCCTTCCAGCTAGAAGAGACCGGTACGAGAAGAAGTACCGGGTCCCGGACGCGGCCCCCCTGTGCCTCCGGGCGCAGCCTACCCCGGACTCTGTCGTCTCCGCGGCGGCCAGGAAGAAAGCGGGGGGGGTGCGGCCTCCACATCGACTTCCCCACCGGACGGCGAGGGAAAGAAATTGGACACTATGGGACGCAGGGTCATCTCGTCTGCAGCTTTTGACGATTAAAGCGGCCAACGCCTTGGCTATCGTGGCCCGCTACGACAGGGAGCTATGGTACAAACTGGCTCCGCTGCTGGACTTCCTACCGGATGACAAGAGGGCGGATGCCCTGGAGATCCTACAGGAAGGTGAGGTGGCGTCGGACCACGCCATCACTATTGCGACGGACATCGCCGACACTGGGTTTCGCCAGTTGGGCAACGGCGTGTGCCTTAGGCGGCGTGGATGGCTCAAGGCTACGGACTTCCGTCAAGACGTACAGACCAGAGTCCTGGACATGCCGTTCGATGGGAACAACCTGTTTGGGAAAACAGTGGACGATTCCCTTCAGGCCATTAAAGCGGACACTGAGACGGCCCGGGCCCTTGGGGTTCTGCAGCAACGACGGACGCCCTTTCGGAGCAGCGGAGGCAAGGGCGCCTCCAAAGGTTCCGGCGGCGGTTTCTCCACCTACCGTCAAGCGCCCCGCTCGTCGTCTCAGGAGGCCTACAGAGGACGAGGCAAGTCTGGCGGACCCCGCCGTCGTCGCCAAGGAGGTCAAGGCGGCAAAGCCTCGTCGAAACAGGATTGAACCGACCGTGGGGTCGGGCCCCCACCGATGCACCCCAGTGGGAGGCCGGCTGGCGAGCTTCGTCAGCGTGTGGGAGTCCATCTCCACCGACCGTTGGGTGCTGGACGCCTTAGCCCGGGGCCACGCGCTCGAGTTTCAAAGAAGGTGCCCGCGCGTCCCCCCCGTGGCCAGAAAAGAGCTTCACGTCCCTCAGCTTCTCCTGGAGGTAAGGGCGATGCTCAGGAAGGGCGCCATCGAACTCGTCCCAAAGAGGCTTCGGGGCTCTGGAGTTTACTCGAGATACTTCCTCGTGAAGAAGACGGGAGGATGGCGTCCCATCCTAGACCTGCGACGTCTGAACAAATTCATCAAGGCGCAGAAGTTCCGGATGGTCACCCTCCAGCACGTCCTGGGTCAGCTGGAGGAAGGAGACTTCCTGTCGTCGTTGGATTTGGAGGATGCCTACTTCCATATTCCCATCCTAAAGGGGCACCGAAAATTCCTCAGGTTTGTGGTCCAAGGGCGTCACTACCAGTTCAAAGCCCTCCCCTTCGGACTACGGTCGGCACCCAGGGTATTCACCAAGTGCCTTGCACCGGTGGCGGCGCAGCTGCGCCGCGAGGGGATCCACGTCTACCCCTACCTGGACGACTGGCTCATTCGGGCCAAGACGAGGGAGCTCGCCGTGGAGCACACGGCAAGGACCGTCCAACTTCTCACGGACCTGGGATTCTCCGGGAACTACGCCAAGTCCCACCTGGTACCCGCGCAAAACGCACTGTTTCTGGGAGCGAAGCTCGACAGTGTCCCTTCGGGCCTCCCCGTCGGAGGAAAGGACCAGGTCCATCCTGGGCAAGGTACAGCGGATGTTGGCTTCCGACGCGGCCAAGGTGAGGTCCATCAAGTCCCTCCTCGGAATGATGTCTTCTTGCATCTACCTCATTCCCATGTGCAGGCTCCGGATGCGCCCGTTGCAGGAGTTCCTGGACGCGCGCTGGATCCAAACGACGGGCGGCTTCGAGGAGAGGATCACACTCGACGAGAGTTTCCGCCGCGCGGTCCGGTGGTGGGGCACCCGCGCGCATCTGACGGCGGGCATGGACTTCCAGACCCCAGACCACCAGGAGACAGTGACCACGGATGCCTCCCTGGAAGGGTGGGGAGCGCACACCGAAAATCTACACGCGAGAGGCCTTTGGCTCCCGACTGAGAAGTCCCTCCATATCAACGTCCTGGTGCTCCGTGCAGTGTTCTGGGCCCTCAGGTCCTTCCTTCCGTCCCTCAAGGGCAAGGTGGTGAGGATCTTCACCGACAACACCACCACCATGTTTTACATCAGGAAACAGGGCGGAACCAGGTCCCCAGCAGTGTCCAAGGAGGCGCAGGACCTGTGGCATTGGGCCGTCGCCCAAAGGATGTTTCTGGTGCCGTTTCATCTGGCAGGGATAAAAAACACCATCGCCGACTCACTCAGCAGGGAGCTGCGCTCGTGCCACGAGTGGGAACTACGGCAGGATCTAGTGGATCGCCTCTTCCGACGGTGGGGCACACCCCAGATCGACCTGTTCGCGACGGCGACGAACTCCAAGTGCCGGAGGTTCGCCAGCAGGTTTCCCCAGGCGAGGAGCATGGGCGATGCTTTCTCGTTCCCCTGGGAGGGCCTGTTCCTCTACGCGTTCCCTCCTTTGCCACTGCTAATCCGGCTTGTCAACCAGCTCAAGAGGTCACGGTGCAGGATGATCCTCGTAGCACCTGCGTGGCCGAGGCAGATATGGTCCCCGGACCTTATGGACTTGTCAACGTCCCCGGCAATCAAGCTGCCAGTGGACGCGGATCTACTCTCCAGGGACTGAGGTGCCATCCTCCACCACGACCCGAAATCGCTGAACTTGCAGGCCTGGCTCCTGCAGCGCTAGAGTTTGGAGGATACGACATACCGGCCGATTGCAGAGAGGTTCTTGCAAAGGCCAGGGCGTCCTCGACTCTTAAATGCTACGGACACAAATGGAAGAGGTTCTCTGTCTGGTGCCACGCACAGAAGATTAACCCTCTACGGATTACGGCTCCCCAGGTACTGCCGTACCTGCTGACGCTGGACTGGCACACGCGTCCATCAAGATTCATCTTGCTGCGATCTCCCGATACACCAGAACCACGGGGCGGACGTCCTTGTGGTCTCATCGTCTGGTGAAAGAGTTCATGAAGGGACTGTTCAGATCGTTCCCGCCGGTGAAGGCTCCGGCCCCGGCGTGGGAGCTCAACGTGGTGCTGACCAAGCTCATGGGACCTCCGTTCGAGCCTGTGCACTCGGCCCCGTTGAAGTTTCTGTCGTGGAAAACAGCGTTTCTTGTGGCCATCCCCTCCGCACGATGGGTGGGAGAGATCCAGGCCCTTTCCTGCAAGGCCCCGTACTTGACTTTTCACGACACGAGGGTAGTGCTCAGGACGCACCCCTCCTTCATGCCCAAGGTACCGTCGGACTTCCATCTCAACGAACCCTTGGTGTTGCCTGTGTTCGTCCCGTCGCCTTCGTCGCCGGCTGAGAGGACTTTGCACTCGCTGGATGTGGCTAGAGCGCTGAAGTTCTACGTGGACCGCACAAAGTGTTTTCGGAAGACGTCACAACTCTTTGTGAACGTTGGACCTGTCAATCAGGGGAAGGCTCTCTCGAAGGCTTCCATTTCCAGATGGCTCTCCGGCTGCATCATGTACTGTCATCGGTTGGCAAACCGACCGCTGCCTGGCCGTCCGAGAGCCCATTCCACCAGAGCGATCGCAGCTACCACGGCGTTCCTTTCTGGTGTGCCCCTGCTGGACATATGTAGGGCTGCTACGTGGAGGTCGACGCACACCTTCACGAAATTCTACTGCGTCGATCGGGATTCCAGGGAGGAGTCCAGGGTCGGCCAAGCAGTGCTGCGCAACCTGTTTGCCTGAGGTGAGCCTGGTGAGGAGGTAAGATGCTTAATGTTGAGTTTGATGTAATGCTTAATGTTGAGCCTTTGCCACGTCCTGTGGTTGTGAATGTGTGTACTGCAATGTATTCTTTATTCATGAGCATGTGAATCCATGCCAGACCCCATGCTGGAGAAGGAACAAGTTACTTACCTGTAACTGTTGTTCTCCAGCATGGGTCTGGCATGGATTCACATGCGAACCCTCCCGCCTACCCCTCTGC
This sequence comes from Ambystoma mexicanum, assembly GCF_040938575.1. Lineage (NCBI taxonomy): Eukaryota > Metazoa > Chordata > Amphibia > Caudata > Ambystomatidae > Ambystoma > Ambystoma mexicanum. Next base: position 335,695,651 of record NC_090923.1, on the reverse strand, counting down.
GGCTCTTCACTTGGTCATACTGCCACTTCACGTGCTTCCAAATCTGAAGATGGCTGCCAGAGGCGGTGCTTAGGTAGAGGGCAGTCATTGGCTGTGGTCAGTATGACGCAGAGACCAGTGATTGGTTACTACTACGAAAGACAGATCAGAAACGAAACTGATACTGGTTTTTTCTTTACCGAGGATTCCCAGCCTGACGAGGAATATTCATGAGCATGTGAATCCATGCCAGACCCATGCTGGAGAACAACAGTTACAGGTAAGTAACTTGTTCCTTCCCTTGGGAGGTGTTGGGTAATGGGCTGCAGGCTATGCCTACAGTGAATTAGTCACCCCTCCTCACCTAAAGTGCGTTGTGGAGCCGCGTTGTTTTGCCGTGATTCCTGGAGGAAGCACGTCATCTGTTGCGGTGAAGACACACCGCAAGTCTCACACATGGGCAGGCTCTCTTTCCCTCAGTGCATGTTGGCATCTGCCATAGGGCCGGACTGATTCTGTGTGTTACGGCCTACTGAGGAATCACGCGAGTCAGGTTGACGGTCCCCATACAGGTTCAACCTCCTGCCTGGTGCTGTTATTTTTTTCGGAGGGGAAATCGTCTTTCTGGCTGTTTGCCGCCTAATTTTCATGCAAGAGTTCTACTTCATCAGCGGTGTGCAAACGGTCTCCCCTCGCAGGTCCTCTATGTGAATGGTCTGTCGAACCGGGCAGGTATCCTGACTCAGAGGCGCACCGCAGTTGCTCAGAGAGGGGGTAGTGGGGTCACAGCCCTCACACTGCCTCAGCGCCGTCTCATGGAGGCAGCGTGTCCTTTCTCTGGGCCACGTTCACTGTTCTGTCTTTTCGGGCCTCCCGGTCTTGCCTTGTGGCAGGATTTGGTTTCGCTTTCCGCCTCTGTTACAGCAGCTGGATTGTCGGTATCTGGGGGCAGATTTTCTTCGCTCTTGATTCTCTTGCACACAGGGGGGTTCACATGACCTGTGGGTCCATCATTACAGTGGGAGGGTCCAAAGTGCGCAGTCCCTCTTACAGGACCATCGATCCGGGAGTTCACGTGGAGGTAGACGTCATCCACGTGCCCTCTGGTGTCCAGTCCCCCATTTTTTGCCCTACGCAACTCACCTAGTGCGGATCATCATTTGACTCTGCACGAAATTGTAAACGGGCCGGAGGATGCATGCGCCTGTCCTTCCTGTACGTTCAGTTTCGGATGCTAACCCTAGCTCAGAGATCCTCCAAGACAAAATGAACAATTATTTAACAGAAATGACGGATGTCCTCCAATACATCTACCGCCAGGTCCAACAACCTAAATGTCAGCCGACCATCGTTAAAGTGCCCACCGAGAGGAGGACTTTCCGCAAGTCCAGCCTCTCTATCCCAGAGACAGAGTTCTTGTCCACAACGGTGGAAGGAACAAAGGTTTTGCGGTCCATTCGAAGTTGTCTACGCAACCCCAACGGCCGTGAAGATCAAAGAAGGGCATGGACCCATATCACTGACTTTCGCAGAGACCACAGAGGCACAACGAAAACACAAGAGAAGCATCACCTATTGGGAAGTATAACCCAGTTATTATTGACTATGTTTACTGCTAGAAGACTCTATAGGAGGCCCATAAAACAAGGAGAACATGAGCAAGACTCCACTAGGGTGAACAGGAGAAATGCAAAACTTGATGCAAATATAATGGGGTTGGATTGTTCAGTTTCTCTCAACTTCTTTCTCCTCTTGTTTCTAATTCAGAGGGGTGGTGCGGGTACTCTAGCTGATGGTGGAAGGGAGACACACACCAAATTAAGTATATCTATTGAAGAATTGGGAGGGAGGAGACCTTGTGTCTGTAAATGTAAGGTGTAAAGAGATGAAGAGGGTGGGACGAGGGAGCACCAATAGCACATGCTATGTGTGCTCATTCATACCACATCTCGCAGGGACACAAACCATTCCTGCAACAAGAAGTTACAGTAGAGGAAGGAGGATGTCTGATGCATATGTCCCTGTGCAAAACAAGGGGGCTGTTGCAGGGGCACACCGTAGATGTGTAATGGATAGATGAAGGGGAGGAAATATACACAGACAACTAAATTCAACTAGAAAGCATGGCCCAGGGAGAAGGCTACCTAGCACGTGATATTAAAGTATAACACTGAAGGGGCACAGAGGGGAAAACAGGTGGTCTCTGCTCACAAAATAATTACTTTCACTTTCCCGCTGACAGTCTCTGCGTTGTTTCCTCCTCTTCCCCAGGCTCAATCCGCTCTGTTGTTGGACCGGAGTGGGGGTCTGGGATATCGGGGACCACAGAATAGCACAGGGAAGCCTGTAATGCCACAAAATTGAGTTCTGTAAGAACTCAACAGGTCATGATATACTGTGTTGCCACACAGAGCCCTTAATGCGAATGCGGGGTTCGGTGTATCACAATGGAAAATGGGCAAGAGGGAATGGTACAGTGCAGAAGGGATGGTGGGGTTTGAGGAGAAAGTGGCGAAGAAAATAGATGCCAGATGTAGGAAAATATGGAATGTACATGTCTTAAAATGGATAGATAAAAAACATCTGCCAGTTTACATAGATGGCACTGGGAATGAACACTTCCATGTGGGAGGACGATGAGCATCGTAGGGTTGCAGAAGGGGATGCCATCTGTGTCGGTCGGTGGGTCATCGGCCAGGCCAAGTGCCACCAAAGGAAAGGACTTTGCATAAGGATGGCAAACAAAATTGAGCATAGTAAAGAGTTGTGAGGAGCCTCCAAGCGTGAACGAGGGTGAGAATGACAGTTCATTTTTGCAGCACTCGCACTAGATTTTAAAAACTATGAGGAACTTTGGGCTGAATGCTCACCATATGGGAAAAAGATACTAGTGTTAGGAGAACACCTAGAAGGGTACGAAGAAGAGGGAGACATGAACAGGGACACACGGGTGTGGGTGCGCACGAAGATTGATAAGGAGATAAGTGGGAAGGAGACGGTGAGCGAAAGATTGATTGAAGGGGAGACTGTATTAAAGGTGCTACTTCAGCGCCAGATAGGGGGGGGTGCACGGGAGTAAGCAAGAATGGGATGCAGCCCCTCCTATGCGGGAAAACACAGGCATCCAAACGGATTGTAGTAACGCCATTAATGAAGGCCTCGCAGGAAATATGGGGGTAGATTTGCACTGGGTATGCCATCGGCCATGGGAGTTTGTTTATTACTACCAGATAGGGAAAAATCCCAGGTTGGGCCTCACCCGGGAAACCTTCCCTGAACACATGCTCAACACCACAGAGAAGGGAGGAGGGAGACGAAGCAGCTGAGACAGCACTGGGTGATGTAATGATGAGGTGGCAAGTCAATCCCACGGGCACTCTGGGTAGAGGAAAAGTGGCCTGAGCCGGAAAACAGTTCACATAGTTACGAGTGCCTTTCGGCAGGTGGATATGGGAATGGGGAAGCTGCACAGTGGCATGCCTTGGAGGACCAATCAGACGGTAGGTTTCTATGTCCCTTGGAGGTGGCCAGCCTTCACAGTATCCAGAACAAGGTCTGCGAAGTCCATTATTTGGCCGGTGCCATGTGAATGTCATGTCCGTTCCCACTGGAGGCAGGGTGTCTGGTGTTTCTTCTCCAATGGTGCTGACCAATGGAAGAATAATAAGGTCCCAGCTGACTGCAGAAATGTTATTTTACTAATTGCAAATTGTTCCCGGGAGGTGTGGGAAGCGGTGTGGCGCCACATTGGGGAGGTGATGTTTTGGAATACTGTTGACCTGTTTGCTCTAATCGCGTTCTACTAACAGATGCTTAGTTCTAAGGATATGATGTAGTTTAGCCAACGTTTTCAACATTGAAAAATATGAACATTTGAGCTGCAACTGTTTGTAATGCCTTGACCATTGTATTCGAAGTATAAAACTGTTTGCCTCATGCCCAGATGTCAGCTTTCGTCAATCAGTTCGAGTCCACTGTTCTGTATGATTTGTGCTCGCCCAGCTGTAATAAACGGTGTTGATTCTCCAGCATGGGGTCTGGCATGGATTCACATGCTCATGAATATTCCCTGTCGTCAGTTTCATTTCTGAACTGTCTTTCTCCTAATAACTAATCACTGCCCTCTATCTAAGTCCCTCCTCTGGCAGCCATCTTCAGATTTTTACTGCACGTTCAAGTGTTGGGAGTACTCGTGCTATAGCGCTCGAGCTTCTACTGCATATTGCATTTTTTCAGAGAAAATTCTCAAATTTTTTGTCAATTGAGCCTCAAGCTCCACCGAGTCATCATCCAATTAACAGGGGCCCGTTTTCAGAAGCTTCTACGCCCCTCAAGGGCAAATTTTGATCGAACTTCACTTCTTTAAGGATTCCAGAAGACACTTGAGGCCTACCCCGCGTGGACATGGCCGAAGACAAAGAAGACTCGACGCCTCTGTTCAGGATCTGCCCAGGATGTGGACTACAGAACGTCTTCAAGGATGGGCACTCCTGGTTCCTTTACTCCCTACACTCTGACAAATCGCACGTGGAGGAGGCCTGTGCTTCTGCAAGAACATGTCCTCCCGCACCATGAAGGAACGTCGCACCGGTTTCCACCAGATGGGCAACAATGTTTTCCTTAGCCGGCGTGGTTGGCTCAAGGCCACCAGCTTCTGTCAGCACCTCCAGACGAAGGTATTGGACATTCCCTTCGACGGGGACAGCTTGTTTGGCAAGGCGGTGGACGAGTCGCTGCAGGCCATCAAGGCAGACTCAGACGGCACGTGCCTTGGGCACACTCCAACAACGACCGTCCTTTCGGGCTTCCGGAGAAAAGTCAGGTGCCTCCAAAGGATTCGACAGCAGTTTCTCCTCATACCGTCAAGCGGCCTGTTCTTCTCCCCAGGAGGCCTACCGAGGATGCAGCAAGGCCGGAGGTAATCGTAGTCGTCACCAAGGGGCCCAAGGTGGGGCAGCCTTGGTGAAGCAGGACTGAACTGGCCGGGACGTCGGGCCCCCACCCGAGCACCCCGGTGGGAGGCCGGCTGGTGAACTTAGTCGGCGTGTGGAAGTCAATCTCCACCGACCGTTGGGTGCTGGATGCCCTGGCCCACGGACACACCCTGGAGTTCCAAAGGAAGTATCCCCATTTTCCACCTGTGGCCAGGAAAGAAAACCATGTTCCACAACTACTTCTAGAGGTACAAGCAATGCTGAGAAAGGGCGCGATAGAGCTTGCCCCGAAGAGGCTCCGGAGTATACTCGCAGTATTTCCTCGTCCGAAAGAAGACCGGCGATTGGCGACCCATTCTAGATCTCTGCTGCCTCAACAGATGCATCAAGTCACAGAAGTTCCGGATGGTCACCCTCCAGCACTTGCTGGGACAGCTGGAGGAAGGAGACGTCCTGTCGTCGCTGGACTTGGAGGATGCTTATTTCCACATCAACATACACAAGGGGCATCGAACATTTCTGCGCTTCGTTGTCCAAGGACAGCACTATCAGTTCAAGGCCCTTCCCTTTTCTGCCGGCTGAGAGGACTTTGCACTCGCTGGATGTGGCTGGAGCACTGAAGTTCTACGTAGACCGCACAAAGTTTTCGGAATACATCACAGCTGTTTGTGAACTTTGGTCCTGTGAACCAAGGGAAGGCCCTCTCCAAGGCTTCCATTTCCAGATGGCTCTCCGGCTGCATCACCCATTGTCACCGGTTGACAAACCGACCGTTGCCTGGCCGTCCGAGAGCCCATTTGACCAGAGCGATCGCTGCAACTACGGCGTTCCTGTCTGGTGTTCCCCTGCTGGACATCTGCAGGGCTGCTACGTGGAGGTCGACGCATACCTTCACGAAATTCTACTGAGCCGACCGGGATTCCAGGGAGGAGTCCAGAGTCGGCCAAGCAGTGCTGCGCAACCTGTTCGCTTGAAGGTGAGCATGGTGAGGAGGTAAGATATGCTTAATGTTGAGTTGTTGAAATGCTTAATGTTGAGCCTTGCCACCTCCTGTGGTTGTGAGTGTGTGTGTGCTATATATTCTTTATTCATGTGAATCCATGCCAGACCCCATGCGGGAGAAGGAAGAAGTTACTTACCTGTAACTGTTGTTCTCCAGCATGGGTCTGGCATGGATTCAAATGCGAACCCTCCCGCCTACCCCTCTGTCTGCGGGTCTTCTCCTGGTCCTACTGCCACTTTACATGCTACCAAATCTGAATACGGCTGCCAGAGGAGGGGCTTGGGTAGAGGGCAGTCATTAGCTGGGGGCGGTATGACCCAGAGACCAGTGATTGGTTATTAGGAGAAAGACAGTTCAGAAACAAAACTGATTTTGTTTTTGTTTACCGAGGATTCCCAGCCTGACGACAGGGAATATTCATGAGCATGTGAATACATGCCAGTCCCATGCTGGAGAACAGTTACAGGTAAGTAACTTATTCCTTCCCATAATACCCATTATGCAGATTCAATTGAAGGGGAAGAGATAGACATACGGGAAGCCCTAACAGAGATCACACTCCCCAAACTTGGGGAGGTAGAAAGAGAGTCTAGCAATCTTGAACAAGTGATAAAGCTACTGCCCACCAGCAAGGCTCCAGGTGCAGATGGACTCCCCAGCAAATTTTATAAAGCTTATAAGACATAAATACTCCCCCCCACCCCCTCACACCCTCAACTACTAGCAATGCTCAATGAGGTGCTTAGTACAGGCACACTGCCCGAGACCCTACAGGAGGTGATTATTATTCCGCTCCTTGAACCCAATAAACTGGGAACAGAATACGGGTCCTACAGACCCCTCTCACTACTCAATCAGGACAGTAAGATCCTGGCGGCAGTGATGGCTAACAGGTTAAGACCAGTTATAAGCAAACGTATACTCTCAGACCAAACGGGCTATGTTCCAAATAGGATTATAATAGGCAATTTGCAGAAACTCCATGTCATAGATCACACCCAGGGGGGCTTGCAAGAAGCGGCAATAATTTCACTCGACACAGTGAAAGCATTCGACTCCATTAAATGGCCCTGGCAGCGCTCGGTTCTGGAGGAATGCGCGGTTGGGCCCATATACCGGAGATGGGTGTGATTATTGTACAGTGAGCCGGTTGCATGAGTCAAAACGGGCTCCAGTATTTCAGAACAATGGTGGCGAAGTAAGGGCACCAGACAGGGATGCCCATTGTCCCCGATGCTTTTTATCCTAGTGTTGAAACTCTTATTTATTTATTTAATTATTTGTATTGCACCGTTAACTCGCGAGTTTCGGGGCGCAGAAACGTGGACACAAGACAACAGAAATGGACGGGACAGTTCCTGGAATCAATGATTTAGTGGGTCATGAAAGTGGTCAGTTGAAAAGATATGTTTTCACTAATTTACGAAAACGTAAGTAGTTAGATTCTTTCCTTATGTGGGCTGGCAGATTATTCCAGATGCCTGCTGTAATGACTGGGAAGGATTTTCCCAGTCCAGATTTAAGTTTGTGTGGCATCACTGCAATCCTATTTTGATCCGAGGATCTCAAGGCGCGACTTGGAACATAAGAACGTATTTTCGATTTTAGATAGCCTGGTGCCTTCCCGTGGATGCATCTGTGGGCTATTGTGTGAGCCTTGAAGTGGATTCTGCTCTCCACTTTGAGCCAATGTAGTTCCTTCCTAGATGCACTGATGTGGTCTGATTTAGATTTGCATTTGATTATCCGAACTGTGTTATTTTGGATAATCTGGAACGCTTGGATGTTTTTTTTGTTGGCTCCTAGCATGAGTGCGTTCCCATAATCCAAACGGGAAAGGATGGTTGCTCTGGCTACTGTGGCACAGTTGTTCTCCGTGAGATACGGTCTAATAGTTCTGAGGAGTCTCAAGTAGTAATTGCAGGTTTTTTTTATGTATTGAGTCTGGGCCTCTGCTCCTAAAGACGCTTCCATCATCATACCCAAAGTTTTTACTTTCTCGAGTACTTTGATGTTAGCATCCTTGATCTTGAAATTTGCATAGTCGTGGGGCAGTGATTTTCTGGCTTGGGCGGATCCGAAGATCATCAGCCCAGTTTTGCTGGCGTTCAAACACATCCAGTTGGTATCCATCCATTGTTCTATGATGTTATAGATACTACTTAGATTGTTATCGGTTTTATGGTCCCTGCTGAGTTCCAGTACCAGCTGCGTATCGTCCGCATAGTTGGTAAAGAATATATCAGCATGGTCTAAGATGTAGCATAAGTATCTAATGTAGAGGTTGAACAGCAAGGGGGACATGCTGGCTCCCTGGGGAACCCTGCAGAGGATCTTCCTTTCCATTGAGAATGTGTCTCCCCAATGGACTCTGGATGTTCTGCCTTTTAAAAAGGACATTATCCATGTTTTTGCCTCCTGTGAGCAGTTTGCTGTTTTGCCTAAGGCAGTTTCGAGCAGGTTATGATCCAGTAGATCAAAGGCAGCACTGAGGTCTAACAGGATGAGAAGTCCCGTTTTCCCCTTGTCTAAGATGCTAAGCATCTTTGTAAGTCGAGCATGGCTGATTCTGTGCTATGAGATGGTCTGAACCCTGATTGATGTGGGTGTAGCGCGTTAGAGGCCTCAATGTGTGCCTGTAGTTGTGCCGTGGCTACTTTGTCCATAATCTTTAGCAGGAAGTTACAGTTGGTTATTGGCCTAAGGTTGCATGGGTCTCTTGGATCCAGGCCCGGTTTTTTTATTAGTGGGGTAACTGACTTTTTTTTATAGCCTGGGGGACTAATTGATCCCTAAAGGAAGTGTTGATGATCTTAGCAAGTATTGGGGCGAAGATATCTGGGTTTTCTAAGATTATTTTGGCGGGTAAGTTGTTCTCCGCGCACGAGGTAGGTTTCATGGAGACGAGTGTTCTTTTCATCTCTTCTGTGGTGATAGGTGAAAAATGAAAGGGTTCTATGTTTTCAAGTGGTTCTTCAGCTGGCATTTTAATCATGGTGGATTTGTTTAGTTGTGATTTTATCTCTAGCCTTTTCTAATTTCTCAAAGAAAGCTTTTTGAGTATTGTCGCATTCCTGTTGGGATGGTATAAAAGGTGGCGATATAACTGAGGGTTTGTCTAGGGATTTCAAGATGTTAAAAAGTTTGCTTGAGGCATTTTCTGCTTCCAAAATGTGTTTGTTGAAATACTGTTTCTTGGCCCCTGTTATTTCTTTCTTGTATTTTGTTTCTATATTTTTCCATTTTTCCCTGTTTTCAGGTGATGGTTTTTTATTCCAGTTGTTTTCCATTTTTCTTTTGTCCCCTTTAAGCTCGAGTAGTTCTTTAGAAAACCATTCTTGCTTTGTATTCTTGGTTCTAAATGTTTTGGTCTGCAAGGGTGCGTTTTTCTCTACTAGCTTATTGAGATGGTCGACATCATAATTTCGCATGAGTCCTCTTCTTTAGAGATGGCGATGTAATCTTTTATGCATGATTCAAGTTGTTCTTTCTTGATGTTTTTAAAGTTCCTTTGCATAGCTTTTTTGGGGGGATTGGGATTAGTGGTGTATCTGAGGCAGCAGTATGGGGAGGTTGGAATCCGCACCAAGGGAGGGCAACACTTGATATCAATGTATGCTGACGATATGCTACTGTACCTGCAATACCCAGAAGAGAACCTACAATATATTCTAGAGGTAATTGCACGATACGCGAGGTTATCAGGTATAACAGTTAACCCACAAAAATCAAGTATATTCCCGCTGGGGAGGTATGTAGGAATGCCTAAACACAAACTGCTGGTACTACCCGTAATCTGGGAAACCGTGACGTTTAGATATCTGGGTATAGATGTATATCACAATCCCGAAGTAGAATACAGACCAAAAACAGAAAAGGAGTTGTCTAAAATAGAAAAAAGTATGGCATTTTGGGACAAACTACCATTGTCAATGATGGCGAGAGCAGCATTACTGAAGATGGTGGTGCTGCCCAGGCTATTACATTATTTTTCAAATATCCCACACGGAATACCCAAAAGGTTCTTCTCAAAACTACAGAGCATAATTCAAGGAATAGAATAGCATTGTGGAAGCTAAAAAAATCATATGAACAAGGAGCCAAATTCTGGAGTATACTATCTGGCTAGCCAGATCCCATATGTAGTGAGGTGGCTATCGAAAGAACAAACACTTGAGTCTAAGATGTTGAGTGCCGAGAGCACCCCTTATTTCTTGAATGAAAGAATGTGGTTCAGAGAGGGCAGGTTGTTGGGTCTAGGAAGGAAAACCTGGTGTAGAGCTTGTCAATTGATAAACAATCCACCCCTGTTGAAAGGGGCCCCTAGGGGCCCCTAGGGGACCCTGACGTCTATGGAAACAAGGCGAGTTACCACACACGATAGATACGCCAGACACAAGGTTGTATTCCCAAAGCTAGGGTTTATTGCAAAGCAAATGTCTCAGTTGGCCAACTCGGACTCACGCCCCGCAACGTGTATCTCTAGACCTCGAGGGACGCAAGAGAGTGAATTTCGTACATCAGTTACATATATACAAAATGCATATCAATCAGCTATGACATGTTTAACACTCCCCTTTATTGGGTTTCTTTGAGCTTGGTGTGATGATGGACATCTCTGATCACTATGACACCTTCAAACATCTATTCTAGTAACAATTTGCAATTTTTGAGTGCGAAGGCATCTTTCAGTTGTTGAATAGAACACAGTGCTTCTGTTCTTGGAAGCGAGCTACATACTGGGGGAGGGGGGGGGGAGAGTTGCATTCCGGACCTTGCTATCTATCATGTGCTATTTGCGTCCTGGGAGCCGACACGCTCTAGCGGGTTCAGCAAAGGGGGGCTGTAAGAAAAGCATAATTCCAGCCTTTAGCGGTATTATTCTAACATATTCTACCATATAACGAGACTGGCTGGCAGATGTGAAATGATTAAATGCCCTGCAGCTCTGCTTCAAGGCTACATTCGGGAGGGAGCCAGGCATTCTTTCTGGCGCTGCCTACGTTGGTGTTTCAGCAAACTCTTGTTATCCTCACGGCCCTGCGGCCTTGTCCTTTTCACATACAGACAACAATGTTTCACAGTCGAGCAGTGTAAGCGGAAAATATACTGCGAAGCAATAGGAACAGAAAGCAATGAGCAATGGTTAGAAAACAAAATGGCGATTCTTGTTACATCAAAATGACCGTTCATTGACAAACTCGAAAACCTATATTTTGTTATATCGTGCATGAGACGGTTGGCCCACGGCCGCCAAAATGCGTTTCCGGTCTCAAAGTAGAGGTATCCGTATTTCTAGACTGACAGTGTTCCCCGCAGATACCACTGGTATCGCTGGAAGGCGTAGATGAACAGCTTAGGCTGGCCCCTACAGCCAGATGCTGCAATAGAAACATTTTATGATGTGTCTGAGGGAGGACATGAGGTCTCCCGTATATGAGTTGTTGTCTAAAATAGGGAAAAATATTGTCCAAATGAGATTAAACTGGGAGGAGGATGTCGGAGAACCAATGGAAGATGGGCTGTGGAGCAGAGCGCAAGGGTACCATAAAAAGGTATCGCGAAATGTGCGATTGCAACAGATTCAGTTATACGTAGCCCACAGAGCATACATGACCCCTAGGAAAATAGCTAAGTTCAACCACACAGGTATACAGGCATGTCCGAAATGTGGGGAACTGGATACAGGAATGGTAAATGTTTTGGCCATGCCGGGAAATAGGTAGATTTTGGGAGGAAGTGTCCCAAATCATGGCAGAAGCGGAGATTAACCTGGACGTGAGCAACCCCTGGGCATGCCTTTTTGGGGGGTGCCCGAAGCCTTGTAGAGTTAAGCATGTAAGCAAACTAAAAGACCTAGCATATATATTGGCCAAACACAGAATAGCAATGAGCTGGAAAGCGCGTGTGAGACAGTCGGCACATGTGTTGTGGTAATACTTAAAGAAATGGGCGAATGCGGAAACAAGGGTATGGCAAGAGACGAAAGGAGGGGAGGGGGAAGTAGTGGATGAAGCATTGGACGCCTGGAGACAATTGGTAGCTGAGCTATCCATATCAGACTGGGATAGTCTGGGGAGCGATAGTCCTGTAGGCGAGACGTAATGGTGGACAGAGCTAAGAGGGGAGAGAAGTGGAATGGCGCAGTATGATGGAGGCCGGGTGGAGGGGGGAGTTGCAGGTTTGGAAAGGAGTAAAACAAAACTACGTGCAAGTTATCTTGTACAATGGTTATTACGCTGTATGGTTATATGTTGGAAAACTAATAAAAACTGTTTAAAGCAAAAGTAGTAGGAGCAGTTGAAGTCGGGAAAAGTGAATCATCCTGCAACCGCAGTTTTCCTGGAGCCTATGAGTGATGCTCAGCATTGAGGTTCACTCAGCAAGCCTTGCCGGTAACTGTTACCCGCTCAGATGCAACTTGCGGAAGTTCAAAAGCGAAGAGCAATAGTGCTTGCGTAAGAAGAAAAGCCCATTTCCATTGTCGAGTAATGTACTGTTGCCGGAGTGGTCGCGTGTCTCTCATTAAAGGGGAACACCTGTTGCAAACAATTCCAAAAACATAAAGTTGACTTCCACAAGTGTCGCAAGAAATGCAACATCAAAGGAAGGTTGTGTGTGGCCAACTGTAATTCCTTTAAAGAAGTCTGAAACTGTGATATTGAACAGGAATACAATCGCTGGTATCTATATGAAAGAGTAGTTGCGTGTAGTTAAAACGGTTTATCCTTTGAAGACCACCTTGTAAAATTGAGAACATTTATTCTTTAAGTTCAGGAGTTGTATTGACTAGAAGAACAAGCATTACCTAAACAAGAGGCAAACTTTTTCCATAGTGAAACCAGTCCCATTAAGAACTATCCATGTCTTCTGATACAAGTGTGACATAGTTACTTGAAGCTGGAGGAGTGGCAATACAGCTTCAGGGTAATTACTGGAACCAAGAAGGTTTGTCCAAAGCTGGGTGCGTAAAGGTCATGCAGAAAAACATAATCTTTAATGCTAAAGACTGGTGACATTGAGAGAAAGTCTGTATTGTAGGTTATACTTGTGGCAGTAAGGCAGACCGAAGAGTCAAAAGTGGTTGCCCTTTTCTTGGAGTATAGGAAAGAGTCCCTTGCCTACCTTAGAGGTTGAAGAGTCTTGCCTGTATATACCTAATCATTTTGAAGTACAATATTGTGTATGAAGAAGCAGACGTACCTGGACTGTGTTGGTGTATAGACGGTCAGTGGATGTTACTTTGTAATTGTTGTTTGAAATAGTATTATACTGTGGAACAAAGGAAACTGCTTCTACAGTATTAGAAGGGTGGTTGTTAAGAGGAAAGCAACAACCCAAGAAGAATCATCCTGACAATTATACCAAATATACCGCAGAGGTAGAAGTTATCCTTATCTTTGAACTGTGACTATTAATCTTGGTAAAGACATCCAGGATTACCAATGGTACTATTTTCTTGGCTGAACTTTGAAGGGGATCTTTTCAACTGGAAGCTGAAGAATTGTTACCAGTGGATTTTTGTTTGAACTTTTGTATGTTGATTTGGAACACATAAGAACTAGTTTAAGTCTCGTCTTTTCCTTTGAACATTTGGAGAATTAAGTTTGAAAACCCTGGAAAGGGATTTAACCAGGACAGGTAAAGATCATCCAAAATACTTTTCATCCTTTTATGGTCAAGATTTCTTTGAATGTTTTGTTGTATGTGCGGGCCAGTTTGCTTATGATAGAGGTTTTCCCTTAGCCTTTCGACCAGTACGATTGAGAAAAACAGTGGTCCGCCTCGCATTACTGAAACCTCGCAACATGCATATTTAATAAATATTGTCTCTTCTTTACAGCGGTCCTCCATGACCAGACCCCTTCCTCGCATGCGCACCTTTTTTTATATTTCATTAAGCGATTTTGGCATTTGTCTTTCTATGCGCGTGCAAATCTAACATGTTTCAATTTGAACACAAATAACACATATCCCATTCACATTTAACTACACTGGATACATATTAAATTGCAACATCACACTCATTTTGCAGCACTCCCAGTCACAAATACGGCGCACGCAACATGAAGCCCCCTTCATCATTTGGACCTTTCCTGACCACCCCAACAACTACGACTGGAAGAATTGTAATCCCTGTGTACGGTGATAGTCCCTGGAATGCCGCTTCCTCCATCCCGTGATGTGTCCTATGGAGGCCTGCATAGTTGGATTCTGAATTCCTTCACCGACAGGATTTGCATCTTGCGTTATCAGCCGACAGGAAGACTCCTGGGCACATCACTGGAACCAACAGCGGAAAATCTAGCCCCCAGATGATCCAGAAGGACATCTGTAAAAATCGGAGTCCGGGAGTTAAGCAAGCATCAGTGTGCCTGCCCCGCATGTTCTCCATAGGAACATTTGGAACAAATCTCGTCTCCTGTCACTATTCCACTCACCTTTGGTTGTTGAACTTGGATCGGAAAGGAGAACACTTACCTTTGGTAAATAGTTGAATAACGTTGAAATAGTTTGAAACTGTCTCCACCACAAGCCTATTGAATCCTTTCTGTAGAGAACTCCGACTTGCGGGAAACACTGTGTTGATCCCTGTGGCTTTTTGGCACATAGACCCATAGATTGTATGGTTTGGACTTCTCAATTTAGGGTATTGCTCTTGTGATTAGGTTTCCATCATTTACTGCATCTAATGTACGTTTTGCTCCATTAAGTTATCTAATGTTTATTAAGTGAACCTACTGGTGATTTTATGTTATGATAGGCCATTTGTAACCTGCCTATACACAAGTGTTTCAAGGCGCGACAAGCTAAGGAAGAGGGAACGGAGGGAGTACAGAGACAACGATCTTACTAGGCCAAGCGACATTGGGATCGCTCAAGTGCAGGGAAAGGTCGAAGGGGACAAGTGCCATGGGGAAAGGTGAGGGGGCAGTGCTGTACATGGGATCAAAATAATAACCAGAAGTGTGGCCAGCAGGTGGCAGGTGCAAGGGTAATTGCAGACAGCAGGTGTCCAAAAGTGCAGGTAGGGGGACTGTAGGGTTACAGGTACAGACCTAAATGCAAGGGTTTTCGGGAGGCAGTGCAGGTGTGCAACTGGGCGGGCAGGGACCTGGGCCCGAAATCAGAGGGTAGCCAGGTGACCAGTGCAGTATCAGACATAAAATCAGCACGGGAGAGGACGAGAGAAGGCAGAAGCAAAGAGGAAGGTCTTGAGGTGCTTCCGGAACCGGAGATGGTTCTCCTCACGTTTCAGAGAGGCAGGGAGGTTGTTCCAATAGGTGGCCCCAGCCGAAGAAAGAGTTCTACCACCAACTCGTTGCTTGGAGAAGCGACTGACCCTGAGCGAGTTGGAGGTGGAGTAGCAAAGATAGTTGTATTATAGAGTTGTGCGTGATAACGCTACCTGTTAGAGTAAGTTCCCAGTGTGTTCATTATGCCTAAAATAAGTAAATGGATTTTCGATAACTGTCTGAATTGAATTATTGTGGACTGTACTGTGTGGACTCATTGAGGGCCCTCGACCCCACTCACTCTCCTGAAACTAACCCTTGAGCACTCTCCACACTACCTTGATTGGGTTTTTGCTAACCTCTGAGCTCCTGGTTCATCTAGGGTAGCCTCCTAAAATCTGTCCACCAGGCCAGATTCTAGAAATCCATCTTAACTGGGGCATACACTAGTACTACTCTATCAATGCGCAAAGATGAATATCTAAGGAAATTGTGTGCAGAAAAGGTTTCACCTTCCTCCGATATAAAAGCGGAAACTAATAAATCACCAGGAAGCAGGGAAACACGCTTTAATTGTTGCTAGTGGTGTAGAAGATGCTAGTGCGTTGTCTAGCAGTATGTCATGATCTCTGCTTCCAAAAGATCAGGACTTGCCCGACTCCCTTGGAAGCAGACCCATAACCCCGGTACCGAGTGCCAGCCAGTCCCAATTGGGACCTTTTGGACCCTGTCCTGGCGCCAGTGGCACCAGGCTCATAAAGATGCCCAGTCCCAGCGCTGGAAGCGCCGGGCTCATAATGCTTGGGTGGACTTACCTGCAGCAGACCATGCTGCTTACTTACCGCCAGTTGAACCCCTGATCCTCTTCTGTTTGGGACTACTTTTCCTGTTGGGTGGGGCAGGAGCCACTCCCTAGGTTCAGAACACTGGAACTCTTATGAAAAGCAGGAACTCTTTTCTTACCTAGGCGTGGCTATGGAAGGAGACACCTAAGCACTACAGGAGGCTATTTAAACCACACCCGATGGATGAATCTTGCTTTGCGTTATTCTGCATTCTCTGCAGCAGAACGCTCATCGTGTCTTCTGCTTCTGATCCTGGGCCTAAGGGAACAAAGGCTTACCATCCTGGAATCCAGTCTTCAGCAGCACCTGTAAAGACGAAGAAAGAACAGGTTAGCACTACGGTCTTCAGTGGCAGCGCATCTCTTACCTGGTCCATCGGCTGTCACCAACGCCTCGCGCTGCATTCCGGCATCTGAAAGACAAAGGCTTACCTACTCTTCGCATGCTCCGGAGGTCTTCGCACTGCATTCCGGCATCTGAAAGACAAAAGAAGGTGCGTTTAAAGACATTGGGCAACTTTATTACTCACGTGCCATTACTCCTTCCCACGCCGAATCCAGTAGGTATTCCAGCACCCTTCAGCTTCTCTAAAGCTCCGAACTTGTACCTGCAAGATAAAAGGGACAGTTAGTGCGCATCGTGAAGCAGGCTACAAGCACTTACTTACGTGCTTCCAGGCGCTTCTATTCCTCACGCGGGTTCGATCCTCAACTCTCATCAGCCCGCCATCCGCCTTCGCCGGAACCCTGCAAAACAAGAGATATCATTACAAAAGACTTAAGACATTTGAAGTGCCCAGAACTTACCGTTCGTGCAGTTAACGACGGACAGCAGTCCTCTGAGGTCAAGAGGCCTGCACCCTTATCCAGTGAAGAAACTGGTTACGGCACCCTGCCCCGAGGCAGATGGAGAACTCGGCGTTCACTTACCTAAGACATCTTACTCTTCGAGTCAGACATACAGTGCACAGAGGTCCAGCCCAAAGAGCCAACCCTGTGTTACACATCACCTTTGAAGATACGGCATTCACCCAGTCAAGACCGGCGCCTCTGCGGGAATCAGGTGAGCGTTACACAGTAGTAATGCTCTTGTTGTTCTTGATACCACATATTGCACAAGTGTGGTAATAATAGAGAACAGCATTCTTCTCATAACTCTTGTGGGCTCTGGCACATAATAAAAGTACAAATAAATAAATTTCCACATCTGAAGCTACTTTTAATTTGAGAAGGGAGGAGCTAAGGTTCAAGGCAATGGAGCTCAAATACAACATTACAAAGATGGAGTCAGAGAATTCTGAGAAAGAGAAGGAAGAGTCCACACAATGTAACACCCAATAATTCAATTTAGTCCGGTGTGTATAAAAATGCAGTATTTATTCTAGGCATTTAACTCAACTAATGAAACCAGCAGGTCATAAGTTTTATATAGTCCCCATAGGTTTTTCAAATGCAGTCAATGACTTAAATCAACAAAGGATTTGAGTAAAGTGATTCAGTATACATGGAACCAAGTCACAAGGGATAATCCCCAACTTCAGCAACCCAGTCCCTTAGAAGAATGGTGCCTTGTGCCCAAAAGTCATAGAAACCACAATGCGCCCGTCCCCCAAATGTATCTGTAGCAGGTAAGTTACATGTGTAGTTGTCAATTGTGTTATCATTCAGATTGTACTACTAAAAGTAGTCTTCACCTGTTCTCAATGGTATCCTATGGAGGATATGGGGAGAACAATGCTTTACGTTTACTTACCCCCCTGACTCCTATTTTCCCAGATGACTTGACGGGTTAACTGGAGGTCGGATTTCCCACTGTTGTTCCAGTGAGAGGTGCCCAGGAGGTGCGGGTGCAAGGATTCTTCCAGTCAGGTCAAGCAGTAGAGTGCAACCCTTGGCAGTGGAGAATTGCAAGGATCACCGATGCAGCTCTCTTCAGGACACTACACAGGTTGGGGAAAGGCGAGTTCCAGTGACGGCCACCATACACAGATAGCAGGTGTTCTTCCAGTTGCAGTTGTAGAAGTCCTTTCAGGACAGGATCCCGTGAGGCTGCTATGCTGAAATCCGGCAGGAAAGCGACATGCTGCCGACCACCACAGCTCCGGCTGCAAATGCGGAAAGGTGATGGGTCTGCCCAGGAAGACCACTGGATAGCTGAACAGTCCACTGGGTGGTCCAGGGCACTTCCGAAGGTTCAGGATGGCTGGATCCTCGAACATGTTGAGACTAGTTTGTCCCACCAGACCAGGGGGTTGAAGCACTGCACAGGGCCTTCACAGATCAGATAGTCCAACAGGTCTTCAAGAAGCCAGGTGCAGGATGCCTGCCATGCCTCGTTGGGAGTCTGCTTCGGATCTTCAGCCGGCTGTTCTATAAGGGATTCTTGGCTCCAATGCTGATCTGAAGAAATGGCTCCAGGGGTCCACTTCTTATGCAAAATCGAACCTGGGAGCAAGTCCAAGCCCACCAATGATTGGGATTGTTAATACTGTTTTTCTGAAGTCAAACTAAGGGCCTAGTAAAAACCATTCAACTGAGGCAGTACAAGACTCCACTCTTGGTACAAGGCTGTACCACCTGAATTCAGAGTAGCGTAGCCGGAGCAGCCAGACTTATTTTAGGAGGGAGAGAGGGCTGTAGAATCAGTACAATGAAATTGTGATACAAATAGGCCAAATAAACGCTATGTACTGTACAAATAAATGGTTTATTTAAATACAAGTAGGCCTAGAAAAATCTTGGGGGAAATAAGTACCATCACAGATCATATAAACACATTATAGAAAAAAACAACCCTATGCTTGAAGGTACACAGACCAAAGCAAATAACCTATTTTGCAACACCTAACTGAAATTCTTGGGAAGTCAAACCAATAGTTACTTTTAGATTACTTTCAGTAATACCAGGGTAGTAGACACTATCAGTTGTACCACGACGCTCAGCAAGAAATCAGAGTAATATCAACTGGACAAAATACTTTTCTGATCTAGTGAAACACAGATTCTAGCAACAGTATAAACCTATAACTCTGATTCAGGATAAGTTATTCTAAGGGAGTTGGACCTTGGGGTGTAATATTCAATTACAGTTGCTTTACAATACACAGAATAAGGAAAGCAATAACTCTTAACTTATTTTAGGATAACGCCGTTCTACTCAAGGTAAGTAAACCTATACACTTTTTAGAGGAGATATAAAGAACTTAAAGGCAGGTAAAAACCCAAGACACTTTTTTCGTCTGTCTACAACAGGCCAGGGAAAGCAAAACCCAGTGTTTTATGAATGACTCAGTTGTTCTAGGTAGGTAATACCTAATACAGACTTATTCTGGACAGGGTCACGGCAAGTTGGGGGGAAGCAAGACCCAGTAGGGAAACTTGCACACTAAATAATTGCACACTAAATAATTAAGTGAAGCCAACATTACTTTTGGCGAAGAGACACAACCAATTCACAGGGGAGTTAAATAACCTTAGATCTACTTTTCAGAATGGCAGAACATTTCTAAGGTAAGTAATAACTTTTGTAACTGTTCACTCCGAGTTACAGTTACCAACTAGCTCTTTTACAACTAAGTGTCTACACTTAGTCTCTTTTCTATGCAAAAGGCCCAATCCTTTAAAAGCCTTTCCCTTATTCCTGGTGCATGAGTGTGCTCAGTGGTAGAAGGGTGTCACTAGGGTCTAGTATCCAACAGGCAGTGTCAGGATTCTTAAGTAGCAAAAGTCAGAGTATCTAAGGAAGACTGTTAAAACAAGTGCGTACTTTAATTTAGAGTTAGTTTCCAGGGGCTTCATAGAAGACACCCTAGGAGGATTCCAGCAGTGAGCCTAGGTGAACTGGACGAGAGGCCTCCCAATCACAAAAAATACTCAAACTACACAGGAATCATAAGAGACTTAAGGTAAGTAAATACCCAAGCTACCACAGTACATCAGTACAGAAGATGATTTTGCAGCAGTACGACTTCAGGATCTGCAGCCAAAAACCTGGTCGTTGAATTCCTTCTTTAAGAAGACAGGACACTGGAAGGACCTTTGCAGCATGGATCATGGGGAAGACTCTAGGCTAGGTTTTCCTTGTGGCTGGAAGAGGGTCTGTGGATTTGCTGCCTTTTTTCAGGAGCACAGAAGAAGACAGAATATCGCTGGTATGATTGTTGCCGTTGGCAAGGTCCAGGACTCTGGTGAGGGGACTTTTCAGACTGGAATTGGGCCTCTGGAAATCCAGCAGGATGCCCACAAAGCTTCAGTGAGATTCGGAATTCAAAAGACTGTGCACCGCACAATGGCTCGAGGTTCCAGGTTATTGGGGTATTGCAGCCCTGCAAGGTCGCAGCAAGGCATGGGATGGCTCATAATGCAGCTCTTCTTGAGTCTAGTGAGCATCACCAGGCTCTGGGTCAGGACTGTCATTTTCGGAGTCCCCAGGTCGATTGGAAGGAAGGGTAACAGGCTCTCTGGTAGCTGGAATTCGTTTCAGCCGCAATTTCCTAATCCTCCTCTTCGGTTTTGGTTCCAGTGGTCGACTTCCTATTCAGCCTCCATGTTCTGACTTTTATGCAGGGACCCAGTGTTGGGAAGAAACCAGGGTCCTCCCGAACCCCCAAGCGCTTTAGAATTAGGCAAGACCGTTTTAAGGCAATATAATGGACTAGGGGGGAGGAGGGGCACTGGGAAGGCTCTCTCATGCAAACATAATCACATACACAGTCATAAGCAAGCACTGAAGAAGGTAGTTATTGTCTAAATATAAGGCACAATTAACTATTAGCTGGATAGATTTGTAATGTCAGATCCTAGGCATTGCAAAACCTTAGTGCTGTATATGAGTCAAACACCCCCTCCTTCCCAGAAGATATGCAGCCTGTGGGATCTAAAATTGACCACAGGCTCTTAAGTGTGCGGTGTTCGTCACCATAGCCAGCACGTACTGACTCACCAGATGTCCTGTCCATCAAGGGTCCATGCGTGTTAAAAATAGGACTTGCATGTTTTTTCTACGGCAGAATGGGTTAAATTATAAGTAAGTGTGGAGGAAACTACAGGATCCAGATCACGTTGGCAGGAGGAGTGAAATATGGATAGAATGAATGAAAATTGTACATAAAATAATTTCGTTTTTCCTTGGGCTAGGCCTTGCGGTTTGTAAATGTCTGCAGAGATGCAGTGTGTTTTTGCATAGTTAGCAAAATGGAGGAAAGCATGCTCTGACAAAACCGCTGACAACGAAGAAAGAAGGCTTTTGGAGCGTCCCTATTATGGAAAAGACGGATTGTGATGAAGCCATGACCCAGATCCAGTGACACCACCAAAGCAAGCCACGCCTATATAAACCCCTGTCTGAAATCACTTTGGCAGGAAGGAACCGGACAGAAGATGACTGTTCAGGCAGAAGAGTCCTTTGCTACCATCCTCATTTCGTAAGATTAAACTTGTTATCCTTACAAAATCTCTGTTTTGCCTTATTTCCTTAGAGGGGTGTATTCATGCTGGTGTAAGCGTAATTAAGGACACCCTTACACCAGCCAATCACAGCCTATCAACATTCAAACTTGAGAGGTTGGCAATCCTTACAGGACAGCCAGCCTTCCAGTTTGAACCAGAATCTCGTACTCCGGCTTGATGACAAAGGGCTTCAGAGTTTTGTACTCCTCCCTCGCTTCTTGCTTTCACAGACACTCTGGACTCTGGGTGTGGAGTCCACAGGGCTCAGCCAAAGATATAAATCGCACCAAAGGACAAGGAACACTAAAATGGCGTTAAAACACAGCGCAGGCCATTTTGGTAAAATGATCACCCTTTACCGGGGCTGTGCAAATAGCTTGTGGTAAAGGTGCACCGAATTAATAAAAAGGTTCACTGCCACCAGCCATTAAAGGTACGTTTGTCCGTGTAACATCAATGTTATATTTAAAATGGGAAAGGGGAGACGGTATCGTCCAAGCACTCCTCATAAGGTGGGGGGATTCTGGTCTCGCTTAATAAAATGTAAAAAGGGATCCAAAGATCCTTTCTACCCTTGGGAACTGTAGTTCTCACAAGGTTAATCAGAGAAAGTTAAAAGGGAGCCCCTAGGGCAACCCATCAACAATAGGCACTTATTGCCAACAAGACACCCATAAAAAGAATAAAAGATTCTGTGAGTGTGGGAAAAGGTTCTCACTGACAGAGGTATAAGGAAAAATAATGTATTTATTTCACTTCTTATAACGTGCCACATGACCATGGGCCTCAGGACGCGCAAGTAACAAGACAAAACGAACAAAGATCTCAGAGCTAAAGGCGAGTAGACCGGGAGAGGGGCCATAGAAGGGAGGAGCCTATTCATGGCCTGTTAAACAAGTAGGTTTTGAATATCAGCAGGTAGTTACAGGCTCTGATCAGTAATGGAAGGGCATTCCAAGCTTTAGGTGCCTGTACTGGAAAGCCAGTGCCTCCACATTTAGACAACAGGAAGCAAGGCGGTTTGAATTTGTAGTTGTCACTGGAGTGGAGGGATTGTAATGGTCGATCAACCGTAAACCGTTCTGAGAGATGAGTGGGGGCAATCGAGGTTCAGTGGCATAGTCTTGTGCAGTATCCTGTGCTTTGACAGGCAGCCAGTGCAGAGCCCTCCTGGAATCAGAGATGTGAACCTGTTTACGGGGACAAAAGACTGCATGCACTGCATAGTTCTGTGTGGTCTGGAAGGCTACCAGGTTTGTGTTCTCCCACTCAGGAGACTATTACAATAGTCAAGTCTTGAGTTGACTAAGGCAGATGCTAAGGTGGATCTATTGTTGAGTGAGATTTAGGGCCTGATTTAGCAGAGTAGCCTGACCATGTAGCCACATGATGAGCATGTGTGTGACACAAGAGTTGTCATGTTAGGTTCTTCATCTAGGTGGATTCCTAAGGTTTTGACACAATTTGGGACCTTAATATGATTGTTTCAATATTGAAATTTGTGTGTGATGTATCAGGTTTCTTACGTATCTGGCTAATAGCTACAATAGAAAGCTCTGTCTTGGTGTCATTCAAAGCCAAGGAGTTTGAGACATCCACGTTTGTATTGCGGCATTGACACTATTCAGGATGTCAGAGTCCTTCTCATGATTGCCTACAAGTTCAAATACCACCCGAGTGTCATCAGCATAGTTGGTGTACTTGACACCCAGGTAGTCCAGTAGGTCAAGCAGTGGCCGAATATATAAAAAGAGATGGCTAAATGCAGAATCCCTGTGGGACTCCGCATTAACGACATCTGGAGATGATTGGACATTGTCCACTGTCACTCATGAAAGTCGAGGACCGAGGAAGTAGATTATTCTGACGCCTTGGTCGAATAGCCTGCTTTATTCTTCAACCGATCGACAAGAATGGAATGATCGACCAAGTCAAACGCCGCGGAAGGATCCAGCAGCATCAGTAATGCTGGGCTCCCACGTTCAATTATGCCAGTCAGAGTTGTTATGAGGTCCAATAGGGCTGTTTACGTCCCGTGCCTTGCTCTGAATCCGGACTGAGTGCTCAAGATGTTTGTTTCAAGAAAATCCTGAAACTGTGAGTAGGGCACCTTGTCCAGGATTTTGAGCAAGAAAGGTACGTTGGTTATGGGACGATAGGTCTTTGCTATGGAGGGATCCACACACATTTTCTTCAGTAAGGCGGTGGCCCACACCTCCTTAAGCAAAGGTGGAATTATGCCCTCACTAAATGAGAGATTGACCATTTTAGTGATCCAGGGTGTCAAGAAAGGAAATGGCTCCTTGAGGATGGTGGCTGCGCAAATGTCTCCCTAACATGCCATGGGTTTAAGATTAGTGACTATTTTAAAGATTTCTGCGTCCGTACATTGTTTGAAGCTAAATTCTGGTATCTGGGGCCTGGTATTAATGATGTTAGGAGGAGGCCTATCATCTGATTTGATGTTCTGCTTCAGTTGCTGTATTTTCTCCTGATGACCAAAAATGTTACTGGGAAAATGTGTCTTGGATCATTTGGTACCAGGCTGAGTCTTGAGTGATAACCTGTTTATTGAAAAGTTTTCCTTCAATTTCCTTCAAAACTCTGAATAGCTCACTAGAGCTAGATTTAGCATTCCTAATCCTAGTTATAATATTTCGATTTTGCCTCAGTAATGGTTGCTTTGAAGTTCCACCTGGAAAATCAAAATGTTCTGGGGTTGCCACAGGTCAAGAAGATTTATCATTACCATGGAAATCTTACCTAGCCGGGATCTGCCCCATTCCAACAGCCAGTAGGTGTCCAATCAGGGGCAACTATTGGTTTCACGCATGCCCCTCACCCAGACCTTATGGCACCCCAAATGTGGAGTGGGACCAAACAACCCCGCCCCCCCCCCCCGCTTCTGCTGGGCCGTACACACAATGAAATCACTAACCTGCGATATCTGAAGCTTTCCTGGGCAAGTGCATGACCTTATATGGGATTTTCTGACCTGGCAAAGCAGGATGAAGGCCGAAGTACAATATGGCTAAAGAACAAGCAAAAATCTCATGGCATGACCATTTCAGGGCATTAGCCACGTTTAGCAGCCATACTAGGTAAACACGAATGTGCACACTAGAAATGACACACATGATAAAAATATAATTGCTACCACCAGCTTGTCTTTGGGCATATATACAAAAGTAACCAAACATCCCAAGTGTAAAAGGCTTGGGCGATAAAGTATCTCCATTGCTCTGCGTTGTAAGGTGCTATGTCCATTGTTAAAAAGCTACAAAAATGTAAATGATAAAAGGGAAACATAGTTTCCCAGTACTAATAGTCTGAAGGACGGATCAGTTTCCCCATATCAAATGAACAAAAGTCAGAGAAAATGAAGCTGAAGGCTTTCCTTCCCCTCAAAGTCAGAACAGGTTAAAAAAGGAAAAAAGAGTGCAGGTCCATAGAAACTATGGCGGGAAGGTTGCTAAAAGAGATCTTTCCTA
Source organism: Ambystoma mexicanum (assembly GCF_040938575.1). Taxonomy (NCBI): domain Eukaryota; kingdom Metazoa; phylum Chordata; class Amphibia; order Caudata; family Ambystomatidae; genus Ambystoma; species Ambystoma mexicanum. The sequence continues at coordinate 335,670,716 of NC_090923.1, read as the reverse complement.
AATGTTAACTGTATTTGAGTATACTTGTGAGGTACAAGAATTGACATAATTGCTTGGCTTCTCAGAAGACGTTCCCTGAATAGCTGCTGTTTTTTCTTGCTTTGCAATGGGTGAAGAGGAAGCCCTTGTGGTTGTGTGCTGTAAAGAAACTTTGAGGGAGTCTGTAACACATATGCTCATATACTCTGTTTCTGTTTTTCAGATCAAGCAGCCTTAATGCGGAACGGAATATGGGTAAGCAATATCCATTTTGTGCTTTTGTTGCTTAAGTTTGCAAAGATTTTTAAACGGCGGTTTGTTCTTATGAACGCATTGTCCTGTTCATAAGGATTCTCTAGATAACTTTCATGGTTACATGTTAGCCCTGCGTTTTGTGTCCTCTTCATCTCATTTTCTGTGCTGTATCTCTCTTGAACATCTTTCATTACCCTCCATCACTCTTCGGTTCCGTTCCTTTGACACTGTTTTTATCCGCTCATGTCTTGCAGACTTGCCGCAGTAATTTCACAAGAGGGAGGAAGGATAGCTCAGGGGTAACCCGTTTGTCTTGGAAGCAAGACAACGCGGCGCAACACAGGTTCGAATCCCGATGCTTAGAAACCACTCGCTGGTATTAAGCGCGTTATAAATGAACAACAAAATAACTTTTAAAAATTAAAAAAGGTTTCCCCTGTTATTCCCCCCAACTAAGCTGAGAAGTTTCTACCTGCAACTGTGCTGTAGCACGTTTGAATATCTTGAACATCTTTAATTAATGCGTGACGCTGTTTTTTATCAGATCGTGTCTTGCAGAGTTACCGCAGTAATTTCACCGACTTTTTCCACTAAGCCAAAAGCTTCTGCCAGTAATTGAGTAATTGTCTCGCCAGCCCATCCCACACTCCCCAACTTTTCAGCCCTTTTAATTTTCGGCTATGCAGAAATCTCTCTCATAGAGCAAAAGAAAAATGACAGGTTTTTATTTCTGAAAAGCCTCTCTGCTACAAAACACCATGGGAGATGTATAAACGTTTTTTTGTGAGCAGGAGGCACACCCTTCTCATCATATAGTTTAAAAATCACTGGACGGATTTACCCCAAGCCAGCAAAATAAATAACTGTGGCAAAGTTGTTTATTTGCTACAAATCCATCCCGTGGTTTCTGTGCTACGGATGTTCAATCGATGCACATTTTCTCTATGTGAGAATGAATGGAACTATGCCAAAGTTTTTTTTTTTCTTCCCTTTAATCACTTTTTGACACAGTGTTCCACTAATTTCCAGTTTGCAGGGCAGGGGCTATATGCAACCGTGAGATGTTTTTTGTTAGGAAAATGTCATCGAACTGGGTCCAATGAGTCAAATGTTGTTCTAGGGTTGTGGAGCTGCTTCGCGTTACATGCTTTGCATGGGGCGACATCTAGTGGTTGGGGAGAGCATTGCATTATGTTTTCAAAGGTAAAAAAAAGGGCATCAACCGGTTCCACCTGTTGCTGTTGGGTAGATTTGTATGCACAATCTCCTCCCCATGTGAGTCCCCCTGCACTTTTTGCTGGATTTATGGATTTTTGGTCTGTTTCCCTGAGTGAGTGGGAACCATTTTCCACATTCATTCATTATTTTACCCTATCTTTTCGGATACTTTATATTTCTTTTTATATATTTTCTTTGGAGTTATACTTTCCTTCAGGTTTTATGGCATCTGTCTTTTGACTTTTTCAGCACACAGCGCACACTGCGCAGTTTTGCGTGGAGCCCTTTGGGCTTCCCCTTTTATTTTCTGTTATAGGAGGATATTTGTATCCTTCCTTTCTTTCCCTATGTTATATCGGCACACCCCAACTTATGTGGAGTGCTGAGAGTCTGAAACTCAGCAGTCCTTTGTCTTATGGCGTGCCTGCCTCGAACCAGTTCCAACTGGGAGGCTGGCTGTCCCGCAAGGACAGCCACCCCCCAAAGTTTGGATGTTACATTACTGTTGATTTCCAGGGTTTCCAGGGTTTTCAGGGTTCCTGGAAAAACGGTGAGGATCCTAAGGCAAAAGACAAGTAGACCACTGGAACAGAAGAACTGAAGAAGACGACCAGAGATGCCTGCAGCATCTTCCAGCGACCGGAGAAGCCTGTTGAAGTACCGCTACTGTCCTGACCCCATTTTTGAATCGGCAAGTGTTAGGTTAGATTTTCATTTTTATGCTAAATCTCCCCCAGCACTTTTTACTGGACTTGTTGATCATTTTCCTATGTTCCTGAGTGAGTGGGAACCTTTTTCCCCACTCGCCGTTTCTTTTACTCTTTTTATGGGTGTCCTTTTTATGACATACTTTTATTTTTAGAGTTCTACCTTCCTATAACATTTTGGGCATCTGCATGTTCCGCTTGCAGGGCACAGCACTTTCTGTGCAGTTTTGCTGAGGTGCCCCTTTGTGTGTGCCCCTTTGTGTGAACTACTCTCCCCAAGGGTAGGAAGGGTACTATTTATCCTTCGTACAGTCCCCATACTGAGATCAGCCCCTTCCCACCTTCCCTCCCACCTTATGTGAAGTGCTGAGGAGATGCATAGTATCCCCTTTCTCACTGCTCCTAACATTTCTGTTACAGTGACAATCTTACAATTATGGCTGGTGGCAGTGGACGTGTTCTACCGACTTGTGTGGTTTATTATTTAAAAGTTTTACTTGCAGGCTGTCAAACCAGCCACGGTAATGTACAAAAGGGTCACCATTCATGTAGAATGGTGGCGTCTTTCTTATTTCGCCATTTTTAGTGTGCTTGTCCTTTGTTGGTCCTCCTAGGTGGGGGAGGTCGTGGTTTGATTTATATCTTTGGCGGGAACACCTTGTGTAGCTCACCGAGAATCCATTGTGTCTGTGAAGACAGGAAATGAGGGAGGAGTCTGAAACTCTGCAGCCTTTGTCTTCTGGCATGCCTGCCTGAAATCGGTCTTAACTAGTTCCATGGACATCACGGATGCGTACCTGTGTGCCCATCAGCCTACTGCATCTGAAGTTTGTGTGGTTCACAATTATGTCGTACCACTTTCAATGCAAGGTGCTGCCCTTCGGCCTGAACTCTGCCCTTGTGTCTTCATGAAGTTGATGAACGCGGTGGTGGGCCTTCTCCGCTTGGAGGGCCACCATATGTACCCTTATCGGATGACTGTCTGGTGAGGGCGGGGTCACCCGAAGGGGTGGTTCACTCGTGCCAGAGATTGGCGGATAGCCTTCATCAGCTGGGGTACTCCCTCAACCAGCGGAAGTCACAGTTGTGGCCATCTCAGGGACTGGTCTTCCTAGTGGTGCGTTGGAACACTACCGTTCAGCGTGTTTTTCCTACGCCCTATAGTCTCCTGTCCCTAGGCATGGTGGTGGGGCACTTTCCTGCCAGCTCGCCCACCTTGGCTGGGTTGTTCCAGCACATTCTGGGCCTGATGGCCTCCTGCATGCTCACTGTACAGCACGCTCGCCTCAAGATGAGGCGCCTTTAACTCCACCTGGCAGCCAGTTGGGATCATGAGATGGGGGCTCAGTCGGACCGTATCCCAGTACCATTGTTCCTACTGCCAGATCTTTGCTGGTGGGTGAAGGCTGACAGTGTTTCATTGAGAGCCCCCTTCACCCGACCGGAGGTTACCCTGCTGGTGATGAGACTCCCCTTTTTCTGGCTGGCGGGCTACACTGGAGAGCTATGTGATTCATGGGGCTTGGTCCATCACGGAAACCCTCTTGTATATCAATCTGCTCGAGCTCGGGGCAGTGGGTCTGGTCCTCAAGGCATTTTTGCCCCTCATCAGGGACAGGTCTGTTCTGGTCAGGATGGACAATTCTACTATGTTTTACCTGAACAAGCAGGGTGGTACCTGTGTTAGGTAAGAATTGGTGCAGGAACACTGTGCGAGACTACACAAAGGCTTATCTGCCTGGTATTGGGTAACCCACCTTTTGGTATAGGTCTGTACTGCACAAGTTGGTAGTGTGACTGAGCAGCCAGGCCTATCTCAAGATGGGTACATGTGAGATGTAGATCTGTGCAAATGCAATCAGTCAATAAAAGTAACCAAGTAAAACTTACATTCCCAAGGTTTCAGTTATAAATATATTTCTGAGGCTTGTGGAACCTGCTTAGATCACATGCTATGCATATGCCGACATGTAGTGGAAGCTGCAGAGTATTACAGTTGTTGTTTTCGAAATTCCACAAGGTACGTCGACAGGGCGTGCCAGTAATACTATCCCTAGTGTGGCGTCCACCGTACCCATGGTCCTTCACGTGTCGGTCCCTCAGATTGTTTTTTTTCCGCCATTGTGAGCGGTCGCATATCGTAAATTCGGCTAACGCCATTGACTTTATCAAAGTTTAAAAATAGTTATTCTTCCTGTCCTTTTTCGACTGCTAAGTCTCGGCGTGGTGAAAAATCAATATTCGAAGGACAAGACGCACCGTCGGACGAAGAAACTTTGGACTCTTTCGGCCTTGGAAGGCCCAACGGGTCTAGGCCCTTACAGTAGGGAGAGTGCGGGCGGTCATATCACATTGTATTTCTCCTCCCCTTCCCTGCTGCCTACCCCAATCATGGATAGGACACAGTTTAAATTTTGCCCATCCTGTAACAAAAACATCCTGTGGATCGGTAAGCACAGGGTGTGTAACCTGTGTCTTAATTGGGACCACGACGAAGGGCACTGTCGGGCTTGAAAGCTCTTTCGACCCAAGACACTTAAAGATCGTAGGACAAAGCGCTGGGTCCATCACGCCATGCAGGCTGAGGCCGCCATGGACGTGGAGGGAGCCTTCAGCGACAGCAGCGACTTTCGGACGATGAGAGTAACGGGGAACTTCCACGTTCCCCAGTGCTAGCCCCCGACCCTGGAAGACAGGCCGGCGGCTCTGTTGTGGGGACCACACCCGGCTGGAAGAGCACCCAATCTCCCCACACTAAACGCATACCCAGCGGCGATTATGTCAAGCACACGCTGAGATTCGGCGTCTTCCTCTGGGCAATCCAAGAGCTAGTTGCCTCATGACAGGCCCCAAAAAACTAAAGACGCTGCCCATAAATCCTCATTTCCCAAGCGCTGAACGTCAAAGTACGCGGCGAAGGCCCTTCCCAATACCGAAACTCGACCTGTGTCATCAAAAACGACTCAAAAGTTCGAAAAAATCATCGTCTAAGAGCTTGGATCATAGGGATAAACAAAAAGACAAGGATACGTCCCACAAAGACAAGGATAAGTCCCTTAAGGACAAACCTCAGAGTGAAAGGCCTGCCACTGACAGATGCCTTACAAGAAGATACCCTGCAGGAGAAAGATACCCTGCAGGAAACTAGTGAGGGCACTTTAAGTGAAGCCCTACACAATAAAGGCCTGCCTACATCGATGATTCTCAGTTCAGCCAAATGGTAAGCTCAGGACATAGAGTAATGTCCAGAATGTCTTTCTTTGCTAACTTCTTTGAAGAGTACCCACAAGTCTTTGAGAGCTTACAGACTACACCTTATTCTGATCCTTATGTTACGTCTAATGCCAAAAAATCACGCATTCCTGCAGATCTTTGACATGCATTTAGTCACAGATGAATATCAGGAAGATACTCCGTACTATGACGAAGAAGATGAGGAGGATAATAATAATGATGATAAGGCAGAGGTTTATACTATAGACTCCCCAGTTCCACAGGATTCACCGTTACCGGATTCCCCAGTGGATGATCAACCCATGTTAAATTACATTTTGGTTAAAGCAGCTGAGCACTTCGGCATTGACACTCAAGACTCAGCAAGACAAAGCTTTTGTCGAATATCCTGGGGGACAAGAAGGCTGCCACCCAGTTTATACCCATTTTGAAGTCCGTCCAAAGGAGGATACAACCTTCTCTTGAAATGCCCAATCAAACAATGGCAGTCAACCCAAGAATAGAAAAGCTATTCCGTCCGGCTCCATCTGACCCCTTGTATATAAGAGGACAGCTTAAACCAGACTCACTGATAGTCACAACTACCCGAAAGAGAGCTAGTACACCCTTAGCCTCCTCCGAAGCTCCACCAGACAAAGGGAGCAAAAAATGATACGCCATGGGTAGGAAAGTGGCTACTTCCGCAGCTTACCAAGCAAGAATCGCCAACAATTCCACACTGTTGGCAAGCTACGACTGCACTAAATGGGACGAGGTTACGACCCTGGCTGACTCTGCTCCTGACCTCTGAAAACCAAACTTGCCCTTGTCGCAGCTGAAGGCAGGGCAGTTCCTGCTTAAAAACAACCTGGACGCTGCGGATAATGCCGGACGTGTTATCGCAGAAGGCACTATCCTTTAGCGCCATGCCTGGCTTCGGCAATCCGGGTTTAAAATAGAGACTCAAGCAACCTTGCTCAACATGCCAATTGAACCTAACATGTTATTTGGCAAAGCAGTGGAGGATGCTTTAAAGTCAGCGAAGGACAAGTATGAAACACTCAAGTCTTTTGGTCAACCAACAGGACAAAGGGGAGGAAACAATTTTTGCCGTTTTCGCAACCAAAATCAAAGAGGCTCCAGTTACAGCCAAAACCAGAATACATCTTGGAATTACAGCCAAGGACAAGCGTCCCAAGCTTATCCTAGAGACCGGCGCAGAGGTCGCGGCCGGGGGAGACCCTCCACTGGCAGGGGTGGAAGAACGCCTCCCAAACAGTGATGCCCCGCTACAGGTCCCCTCCACACCTCCCCAGTCGGGGGACGAATTTCAAACTTCACCCACGCATGGGAGGGCATAACCACGGACAAGTGGGTATTATCGACAGTAGTGGGAGGTTATTGTGTGGAGCTCCTACAATCACCATCAAACCTTCCCTCGCGACAAAGGAAAACGTCAGGAGAGGACCAACTCATCTTGATAGAGGAAGTCAACACGTTGCTCCTCAAAGACACCATCGAGATTGTGTCGTACAATGAGGTAAACAAGAGTATCTATTCAACATACTTCCTTGTGCCAAAGAAAGGTCTGACAATGCACCCAGTATTAGACTTGCACCCTGCAAACAAATATGTAAAGCCTCAAAAGTTCTGCATGACTACGCTGCAAGAAGTAATCCCTCTGCTAAAGCGGTGAGATTACATGGCAACATCGGATATTAAAGATGCTTATTTTCATATTTCAATGCTCCCAGCGCACAGAAGACCCTTGCGGTTCAAAGTAGCGAACCAGCACTACCAATTCAAGGTGCTACCCTTCGGAATAGTCTCGGCTCCAAGGGTATTCACCAAAGTACTGGCGGTGGTGGCAGCGCACCTGCGCAGGGAGGCAATCCCAGTGTACACTTACCTGATCACAGGAGAAACTCCCCATCTTTGCAAACTAAACGCACAAAGAACCATAAATCTTCTCCATCAATTGGGCTTCTTGATAAACGAGAAAAAGTCAAGTCTTGTACCAAGTACATCGAAACAGTTCCTAGGAGCTGTATTGGATACCCAAAAGGCCTAGCCTTGCCATCCTTGGAAAGAATGCAAAACATGCTTCGGCAAATACACCAGTATCAAGCAGGTCTCCAGATAAGCGTACGCAAAGCAATACGATTACTAGGCATGATGGCATTGTGCATTTATCTAGTCCCACACGCGCGTCTGCACATGCGACCAATGCAGGAGTGGTTGGCGTAACAATGGTCTCAAGCAATTGGTCAGTGGGACTAACTAGTGGTTGTTTCACCAACACGGGTAAAAAACCTAGGCTTGTAGTCCAAAGAAAACCTGTTAAAGTGAAAACCCTACCACTAACCGGAGGCGCAAGCGGTTGTCACGACAGACGCGTCACTTTCCGGGTGGGGGGGCTCATTACCTTCAGCACACGGTCTGTGGACACAGGTCACTGCTCAGAACCATATCAACCTACTGGAACTATTAGCAATACTCAAAGCACTTCAGGTGTTCGAGATGCAACTGACGAACCAGTCGGTTCTAATTCTAAGACAGCACAACTCCCATGTTCTATACCAACAAACAGGGGGCACACACTCTCCAAAGCTATCCAAGTTGGCACAAAGAATATGGAGGTTTGCACTCAAATGGGGATATCCCTATCCTCCCAACACGTTTGAGGGTGCTCAACACTCTAGCGGACTCTCTGAGCAGAGATCCCCTACCAAAGGCAAATACACTCAAGCGTCGTAGACCACATCTTCTCTCAATGAGGTTATCCCACAATAGACTTGTTCGCTACAAGAGAAAACGAGCAATGTACAGACTTCGCGTTCATGTTCCCCCAACCAGACTCCAAGGGGAGCACCCTATGGATGAACTGGTCAGGGAAATTTGCTTACGCTCCCCCCCGCCCCCGACTCGTTAATGAGCAGGGTGGTGAACAAGATGCACAGAGAATAGAGGACGCTCGTCCTAGTTGCTCCTACGTGGGTGAGACAACCCTGGTATCCGCATCTGCGCAAACTGGCAATGTGCGATCCCATCAAGCTCCGGTACCTGTTAACCCAACAGTGAGGAACAACGATACACCCTCAGCCACACTCAAGGAACTTGGCTGCATGGCTCCTGAAGTTATCTATTATCATTATCAAACAAGACCCTGCCTTTTACACCAAGAGGTCACTCCACAAAGAGCACTGGAGCTACACTAGCCTTTATCGCAAATGTCCCCTTAGACTGCGTTTGCAAGGCAGCTACATGGAGCTCAGTACATACTTTCACTCAGCATTACTGCATACACCCATTCCAAAGCAGATACACAGGTGGGGCAAGCAGTTCTAAAGCATCTATTTGCAGCTGCTCCTTCTCACGACCCACCACCTTCTCATAACACTGCTCGCTAATCTGTGCATAGCATGTGATCTAAGCAGATTCCACAAGCCTCCGAAGGGATACATTACTCACCGTAATCTTATTTTTGATTCTTGCATCTTCTTAGATTCACGTGCACCCACCCTTCCTCCCCTGAGAGAAAGTGTATAGATTTTATGAGCTTTCTGTCTTTATCTGCTTGGATACAACTGTACTCACATGTCAGAACATAACAATCTGTGGGACCTCGACTCGTGAAGGACCATGGGTACAGTGGACGTCATACTAGGGATAGTATTACTGGCACACCCTGTCGACGTCCCTTTTTCTCCCCCCAGCTTCCACTAGATGTCGGCCTATGCATAGCATATGAATCTAAGCAGATACAAGCATCAGAAATACAATTAAAGTGAGGAATGTATCCCAGTTTATTTACACATCAAGTTTTAGTTGAGCATTATTTAAAAAGGCAATTGTTTGTAACGGTCAAGCAAACTTTGGAATAACATTTCAACAGTCAAAGTTGGTGAATACTCTTTGGAAATACATTTCTCCTACACCCTGAAGTGACTTCAATAACAAGGATAGTATTGCATTTCTATATAACACCAATATACTTTGTGGACTCTGAGTTTCAGAAAGGAAGGGTTAAAGGAAAGATAGAAAGGTTAGAACATAATTTCTTAAAGTAAAGACAGTTGGAATCCTCCAGTGAAATCTAGGTAAGCCTTTCCCAGCAGTAAAAGTGTTCAACAATTTACAACCTATCTGGGACAAGCAAGTGCCTTTAGGGAGCCAGGACAGCCAAAGTCAATTGGACAAAGTCTATAGTTCTGATGTACTTCTTGGATAAAAGTCTTTCACAAAGTCAGATAGTTCAGAAAATCACTGTAGGAACACAAGTTGTTAAGCCTGTGCAAAAGGAAGTTGAAATCGACTCAGAAAGTTAAGCGCAAATTTCAAGTGAGAGAGCACAACTTCAGGCGAGAAAGGAATTGCCCCAAGCCCAAACAGTAACTCCAGTTATAAGAAAAGTGGTTGAGCTGGATTCTGCCTTGTTACGGCCAAGCGTACCCTGGTTCCTGAGCCTCAGTCGTGGGGATAAGATGGAGGACGTCGGGAGGGCTGCTGTGGCAGTACTCGGGAAGGTCGCCAGCAGCTACGGTCTCTCTTCTCTTCGACTCAGCAGCACTACGCGGTTTCAGCGCTAAGCAAACGGCACTGATGCAGTACAAATATCTCCAGTTGGACTTTCCTTGATCCCTCCTTCCTGGGCTGTGGTGAGGGGACTCTGAATCGGGATGTACTGCTTCTGGAGTGTCCTTAGGAGGCTCCTGGAGCTTTTGGCCGGATTTGTTCCATGGCAGACATTGCACTCCATTATGGACACTCGACCCCTGGCATTGGGGTTCTGCAGCAACAGAGAGGCGCAGCAAGTCGGGGATTGCGCCAAAGTGGAGTTCGTCTCGGGGTTAGTTGGTCCCACTAACCCAAGGGAAGAAGTTGTCCCTTCCGGAGCGTCTCTTGTCCAGTCGAAAAAAATCCACACAGCAGCAGGGCTTCACCGGTACTTCGACGTCCAGGAGATTGCAGCCTGCTTCTCTTCACCATTTCTGCTCTGGATGTTTCTTCCAGTGGTTGACTCTGCTTCTAGTCCCAAAACCCTCGCCTCTTAAGCAAGTTTCGCATTCATTCACAGCCTAGGCTGTCAATCACACAGCAGGGTGGCTGCCCTTTCAGGACAGACAGCCAGCCAGCTGGCCAGTCAGGACTGGTTTCGTTCAGGTACCCCTAGAGACAAAGGACAGCAGTGTTTCGGAACCCTCCCTAGCTTCCTGCCCTTCCTGACACACTGGAACCAGGGGCGGGCTTCAGGGCTGAAGTCTGTCAAAGACAAAATACACAAAGGGCTCAAACCTATCTCAACGCACAGAGTAAAAGCCAAGAAAGACCTCACAAACAGAAAATGGCGAAAAAAGAAGCCGCCAGGGGGGCTTTTTGACAAAATGGACACCAATGGATGCTGTACTGCAGCTGAGGGTTCAGCCTGCAGTAGAAAAGCACAATGGTAGTAAAATGTAAACCACTGCCACCAGCCAGTGAGGGTAACACGAACATGTTACCTGAGATCGTACTATCAGGGGCTACGAAGTAACCCCCCCAGCACTCCTTATAAGATGGTTTGTGCTGGATCTACAAAGAGAAAAGGTAAGTAAGATCAATTTCACCTTACTATTCTTGGGAACAGTAGTTCACCCAAGAAAAGGTATGTAAACCTTAAGAGAATTCCAAAGGATTTCTCAGTGACACTGCACTGAAGGTGCTTTGTGTCATCAAAAAAAGCAGATGCCTATGGCGTTTGTCAAACTCCAAAAACAGTAAAAATATAAAATACAAATCAGGGAAAAACAGAGCGAAGAAAATGTCCCACTCACTCAGGAGTTAACATTAAAAAGTACAAAGTCCAGTAAAAGAGCTGAGGGTATCTAAGGTTGGATGAATTTAGCACAGAAATGAAAATTCTCCCTAATACCCCACCCTCTCTGCATGGAGGCAGTATCGATCTGGGAATGAAGGACAGAGTTTGAATTGCAGCAATCTGCCTCCTGGGGACAGCAATGCAGAAGAGGGGACCAGCTCAGCCGCTTGGGGGTTCAACACCTACAAGTGGGAGTTGCACAGTGACTCCTTGTTGCCCCTGTTCCAGCATTGGGGTTTTTACGGATATCGATCGGTTTGCATCCCCCCTGAATTCCAAGTGCCCCGATTTGCTTTGTGGGCAGAATGGGGTCGCAGGTCTCTGGGAGATGCCTTCCAGGTCTGTTGGCACAACCACAGGTGTTATGCGTTCCTGCCCATCCATCTGTTCCAACGGACCCTCAGCAAGTTCTGGGCATCGGTGGGTTGCAGCCTCATCCCGATTGCCCTCTACTGGTCTTCGAGACCCTGATTTTTGGATCTCATGCAGTTCCTGGTGAAATTTTCAGATGACAACTGGGACATCATTCTGCAGGCTTGGAGACCCTCGACACGTTCCCAGTATAAGAGCAAATTGACTAGGTTTTGCCATTGGGCTCGTGACATGGGGCTGGACCCTGTCACTTGTCCTCTAGATGACATGCTAGCTTTTTCAACATACCTGGCTCGCTGTGGAGTTCAGGTGGATACTTGCTGCACGTATTTGGTGGCCATTGGGGCTTACAAGAATTCCCTTGAGCATGTGTTTTTGAAGGCCAACCCGGTGGTTAAGGCCCACCTGTTGGCTAAGATTTTCATAACAATGATCAACCTTCCTGACCTGTGTCAACCCCAGAACATTTTGCTTTACTGGTGGATTCTTTTTCCTAATGCCTCAGTGAATGGGAACCTTTTTCAACAGTCTTTTACTCTTTTTAAGGGTGTCATTTTTTAGACTCTCCATAGTGTCTTTTGAATTTTATCCTCATTGACAACTTTTGGCACATACTGCCTATTGTTGCTGGTTTGCCCTTGGGTGCTCCCCTTTTAACTTTCCCTGGCTAACCTTGTGAGAACTACAGTTCCCAAGGGTACAAAGGATCTTGGAGGGCTTTGGAGATGCAATGTATGCACTTTCTCCTTTTAACTGTACCATTTATGTTACAGGGACAAGATTACCTTTTAATGGCTGGTGGCAGTGAACCTTTTAACTAATGCAGTGCACCTTTACCACATTTCCACAGCCCCGGTAAAGGCACCCAGGAGTGCTCATTTTACTATAATGGCCCATGTCTTCTTTTTTTGCCATTTCAGTGTTTCTGGTTCCTTCCCCTGACCTCCAGGGCGGGAAAATCCGTTGTGTCAATTTTGTCTTAGGCGGGAGTCCTGTGGATTTCCCGACCATGCTCCAAAGTGTCTGTGAAGGCAGGAAGTGAGGGAGGAGGCCAAAACTCTGCAGCCCTTTGTCTTCCAGCCAGACTGCGAGAATCCAGTTCAAACTGGACGGGTGGCTGTCCTGAAAGGACTGCCAACCCCCCAAATTTGAATGTTTCATGGCTGTTTGATTGTCTGGGTTCCTGTATAAAAGTCCGATCCTTGAACCTGAAGAGCTAGCCGACCACTGGAACTGAAACCGAAGAGGGTGATGAAGTAAATGCGGATGAGACAATTTCCAGGGTTCGAAGAGCCTGCTTTTTAACCAGAGCCTGCTGTTAACCTTCCTTCCAATCGACCTGGAGATCACGAAATGGACAACCCCGACCCAGAGCCTGGTGAGACCCACTACACTCATGAAGACCTGTATTTTGAGCCATCCCACATCATGCTGCGACATTACAGGGCTGCAATACCCCAATACCCTGGGACCTCGAGCCATTGTGCGGAGCATGTTCTTCCGAAATCCGAATCTTGCTGAAACTTTGTGGGCATCCTGCTGGACTGTCAGAGATGTGAATCGAGTCCAAAAAGTCCCCTCACCAGAGAGTTGGACCTTGCAAACGATGAGAATCCGATCTATGATATTCTGTCTTCTTCTGTGCTCCTGAAAAGACGCCAAATCCACAGAGCCGCATCCAGCAGCGAAGAAACCCTTGCCTGAAGCCTTCTGTGTCGATCCTTGCTGAAAAAGCCCATCCAGGGTCCTGGCCTCTGTCCTCCTGACGAAGAATGAAGTGCCTGGGTTTTTGACTTATTCTGAAGTCCTCCTGCTGAAAAATTATCTTCTCTGCTGGGGTACCCTGCTGGCTTGGATATTTACTTACCTTAAGTCTCTTGTGATTCCTGTGTAGTTTTGGGGTGTTTTCTGTGATTGGGAGGCCTCTCGGCCAGTTCACCCAGGCCCACTGCTGGAATCCTCCTAGGGTCTCTTCTGAAGTTCCTGAACTCTCAACTAACTAAAGTAAAATACTTACTTGTTTGAACAGTCTTCCTCTGGAACTCTGAACTTTTCCTCCCACTGAGTCCTACTTATAGCTGCCCCCTAGACCACTGGGGTCCCTCTTCTGCCTCTGAGAGATTGGATGTATTAGAATTGGGAAGGGTTGGATACTTTTAAGGGGTCTGCCTTGAAAAGAAAACCAAGTATGTTACTTAAATGAATTCATTGGTAACTGTAGCTCTGAGAGTGTATAGTTACAAAAAGGTATTATTTACCTTAGATATGTCTTGCCATTCTGAAAAATATATATAGGATTTACTTACCTTGAATAAGCTGTGTGCCTTCTTAAATAACTATTCTCAGTCTTACTTTCCTTAAACTGTCTCGCCTTTCTAACAGAGAGTAGATAGGTCTGCTTACTCACCTGTGAATTGGGTTCCGCTCTTCCCAAAAGTGATGCTTTTGGTTTCACTTTATTATTCCTGTTAGGAACATTGTATGAGTTCCGCTAATGAATGGTCTTGCTTCCCCTGACTTGCTGTTAGCCTGTCCAGAATAAGTCTGCCTAAGTTGCTGGTAGCTCCTTACAAAAGTATATAATTTTTACTTACCTTGCATAGCTGTGTGCCATCCATAAATAAGTTAACACGTTCTTGCTTCCCTTAGTCTGTGAACTGAAAAGCAACTGTAATTGAATATTACACAAAAATGTCTTACTAACCTGGTATAAATGTTGTATCCAAAACTTAGTTAAAGTTTGATACTGTTCCTAGAATCTGTGTTTCACTAGTTCAGAAAATTATTTTGTCCAGTTGAATTACTATGTGATTTCTTGCTGAGCGTTACGGTACAACTGCTAGGGTCTACTACCTTGTATTACTGTAAGTAATCCAAAAGTAACTATTGGCTTTGACTTCCCTAGAACTACTGTTAGGTGTTGCTTTGGTCTGTGTACCAGCAGGCATAGTGTAATGTGATGGTACCTATTTACCCAAGATTTACCTTGGTCTGCTCTTACTTAAATTAAACAATTTATGTTTGCAATACATAGTGTTTCAGTGTTTCTTTGGGCCATTTGTATTACAATTTGTTTGCACTAATTCTACAACCCTCTCTCTCTCCTAAGATAAGCCTGGCTGCTCAGTCTACGCTACCCTGAACTCTGGTGGAACAGCCTTATACCAAAAGTGGAGTCTTGTACTGTCTTAGTTGTATGGGTTTGATAAAGTCCATGGTAGGGGTTCAGAAATACTGTCCTAACACCAACTTAAGGGGTTGTCTACGACAAGATCATCTTGCGCACTCACCCAAACTTCTTGCCCAAGGTGGTTTCTCCATTTAATCTGAATCAAGAGTTCTGCCTGCCGGTGTTCTTTCCGAACCCACAGTCAGAGGCAGTGAGGGCCCTACATTCCTTGGACCTCAAGAGGGTCCTCAAGTTCTATCTCTGACTAAATCCTTGAGGAAGTCTGAGGCGTTGTTCGTGACTTTTGTGGGCTCCTCCTCCGGCTCTCAGGGCTTCAAGGCTTCCATCGCCCATTGGATGGTTCAGGCCATCTCGGAGGTGTATATGGCCATGGGCAAACCTGTTCCTGAGGGGATTCATGCCCTTGCGGTCATAGCCAAGGCCACGGCCATCGCATTTCAGAGACATGCTTCTTGGGATGTCATCAGCAAGTCGCCTACTTGGACCACGCCGTCCTAGATATGAGGCAGGTTATCACAGCTCCACCCTATGCTCTTGTTCGGTGGAATCAGCCACAAGGATGGAGGAAAGGGAACGGGATGTACGAGTAATGAGTTACTCATAGTCCCCTTTCGTCCATACGTCCCACCCGCCTTCCACCCGCTAGTATGCCAAGTGTTAGGCAAGAATTGATGTAGTAACCTGGTGGGAGACTACACAACCGTTGTCCTCTTGGTATTAGGTAACCCACCTATTGGTATAGGTCTGTACTACCCAAGTTGGTAGTACGACTGAGCAGCCAGACTTATCTCAAGAGGGGTAAATGTGAGCTGTAGCATCGAAATGCACCAATACAATTTTCCAAATAACACTTACACTCAAGGTTTTCTACTAAAATAATTAATTATTTAATGGTCAGTTTTAAATAAGCTTTCGTGGGGATTGTGTCCTCCGATGTGTTCCACATCTATGATAGTTAATGGTGCTGCTTCAGAAAATTTTTCAGCGTAGGCCTCCTCTGTCGATGACCTCGATATGTTGTCCCTAAAGGGCCTCCGTCGAGGGTCGATGTCACTGGATGTTATATATAGGACGCACAGCGCCCGTAGCCTCAGTTCCATTTTTTCCGCAAAAGTGTTTGCTTCAGAATCTCGGCCCACTCGATTCTTCTATTTCGAAAACAATGTCATCGTCTTCTACCCCGAAGTCGGGCTTTAAAAAATGTCGGGACTGCGGTTCGAAAAGGTCCATCACGGACCCGCACGACATCTGCCTCTGGTGCCTCGGAGAAAGCCACACCACAGACTGTGATGACTGTCCCTGACATCGAAGGCCTTGCGGGAGCGGAAGAAGAAATTAAAGGTAGGTAGGGTGTCTAAGCCCCATAAGTCGAAATCTGCTGGACTTTCGACTGCCTCCTCGAAGGGCAACTCAACGCGTTGGCGAAAGTCCAGGCGGTCTGAGTGTTTCGCACCAGTCCTCTGCCTCTTCGAGGCATTCTCGGAAGCCCATCACCGGTCGCCTTCTCTGTCCTCGTCAGAGGACTCTACCAGTAGGCGGTTGACTTGTCCCACCAAGTCTTCGTCGCCGGCCGAATGGGATGCATACCGCCAGAAGATAATGGCGATTTTCGAATCGCAAGACACTGTTCAGTCCGCGCCTTCGAAAGAAGCTGGCAAGGATAAGGCTTGGTCCACCACTCGCACACCTACGGGCTCGGGTGGTCCGCGCGATCATTGGGAGCCGTCTAGGTCCCGCTTGGATAAGGAAGATCGCCGTAGCCGTGCCAGATCCAGGTCCCGGTCCTCGACGCCATCAAGACCTTTGGAACCTGTGAAGCCTTCGAGGAAGGCATCAGCGATGTATCCGTCGAAGGGCTCTCTCGGGGTTCCGGCCTCGAAGAAGTCATTGACTCCATCGGCGCCGTGTCCGTCGAGGGACGCTCTCGGGGCTCCGCCCTCGAAGAGGTTGTCGACGCCGTCGGCACCTTGGTCGACGCCGATTCCCTCGGCGCCTTTGCCGGTTGTGGAAGATTTGCCGGAGGTTTCGTCGGAGGGCTCGGGGAAACTGAGGAAGGCTCTCAATAAGTCTGTGTGGCCTTTTTTTAAGCCCTTCTCTGTTCCTCCACCCATATTGGATTTGTTCCAATATTTGGATATTTCGGAGGTGGAAGAAGGGACTGATGAGGAGATGGTTGTGCCTCTTGATGTCCCTGATGACCTTTTGTCTGGTCACAGTCAGATGGAAGAACTCCGTCAGTCCTTGCATGATGCCAGTGGTCTTGACACCTCTCCGGAGGTGGAGTTTGGCAGGCCTGAGCCTGGGAAACATGCCGAATCCTCCTATAGGCGTCTCATGTCCAGGGTGACTGAATACTTGGGGTGGTCTGCTCCACCTGTTGATTTTGCTCAGGATGATCTGACGGACAGCCTGGACCAAGGTCCACCCACTGACACGGTGTTGCCATTTAACATGGCGTCGCATAGAAGGGCGGCGGCGGATTGGACTGCTCCAGAGAGTCTCCAGGCAGTTAATAAGTCTCTTAAGAAAAAAAAACGCCCAGCCAGTAGTGACCCCTGCTACTTGTCGACGCACCCTACTCCGGAGAGTTTGGTGGTACTGGCGGCGACGGCCCCCGCAAAGCAGGCTGTGTACTCTACCTTCGCTCCTGATAGGGACGATGAGCGCTTTGATGGTTTGGCGAAGAAGGTATTTTCATCTGGGGGTATGTCTTTGAAGGCAGCCAATGTTTGTGCCTTGGCGAGATTCACTTGCACTCTGTGGAATTGTGCATCTTTGGCGGTTGAGCATATTCCCGAAGGGTAAGAACGTGATGGTTTTCTATCCCTCGTGCAAGACGGCAAGGATGCCATGTGTGAATCTGTTCAGTCGGGTCTGGACATGGCAGACTGTCAGCCGGTCCATGGCTGCGAGCACCGTGAAACGCAGGTTTGCGTGGTTGCGGAAGTCTGGGTTTGCGCCTGATGTACAATCCCGGCTTCTCAACATGCCCTTTGATGGGCTCCATCTGTTTGGCAGCAAGGCTGACGAGAGCCTTGAGAGGTTGCAGACCTCCAAAGCTGCAGCAAAGTCTTTGAGCGCTGCAGTCCGTCAAACCCTGCCTTTTCGTCCTAGGGGACAGCAATGAAGGGGAGGTTCCGTTCGGTACTATTCTACCTTTGGTAGATCGAGAGGAGCTGCCAGTCAAAGGGGCCACCGGAGGAGTACCAGAGGTGGTAAGCAAGGTTCTTGAGGTGCCAAAGCCGCTCGGGCAGTTGCCTCTTTGCCCTCAAGCACTGCCACGTCCGCTCAGTCATGAGGCCATGTCCCATGGTTCGCCGGTTGGGGGCAGACTTGTGCAGAATCTTGGAGAATGGCGAGCCATTACTTCAGATGTGTGGGTTCTGGAGATCATACCCCACGGCTGTCTTCCTTTCCGGCAGAGGCCTCACGACAATCCACTGGGGAAGCTCTCTTTAAAGCATCCGGATCTGCTCCTTGCGCAGGAAATCCTATGCCTGCTGGAGAAAGGCGCCATAGAACTGGTACCTGTAGCGGAGAGGTACAAGGGATGGTATTCCCCTTATTTTTTTATCCCGAAAAAGGACAGGGGATTGAGACCCATCATGGACTTGCATTGGTTGAACAAGCTCCTCAGAAAGGACAAGTTCAAGATGGTAACTCTTTCTCAAGTCCTCCAGGCCCTTCAACTTCAGGATTGATTGGTGTCTCTCGACCTCAAGGATGCTTACTTTCATGTGCCGATTCACCCCAAGCACAGGAAGTACCTGAGGTTCGCGGTTGGCGACTCGCATTTTCAGTTTCGGGTCCTGCCGTTCGGATTGACCTCCGCCCCGAGGGTCTTCACCAAACTGATGGTGGTGGCAGCGTATCTCAGGAAAGAGGGGATTCACGTCTACCCCTACCTGGACGATTGGTTGATCAAGGCGCGCTCTCCCGAGCAAGCTCTGGATCATCTGTCCGTCACCTGCCACTCCCTCCACGAGTTGGGCTACTCCCTCAATTTAAAGAAGTCTCATTTGACACCTACCCAGCGGCTCCAATACATCGGAGCAGTGCTCGACACATCCCTGGGGCAGTGTTCGCCTCCCCAGGGGAGGGCTCCTCACATTCTGCAGAAGGCGGTCAAGTTTCAACATGCCCAGAGTCTCCCGGCATTCGAGTTCTTGAGGTTGCTCGGCCTCATGCCACCGTTCAGATTCCGCCCTCGGTCGCCCAGGATCTTCTGTGGTTGGCCGTCAAAGGCAATCTGATGAAGGGTGCTCCATTTTGGCAACCACGGCCGGAGGTGCCGATTGTGACGGACGCATCCCTCACGGGTTGGGTAGCTCATGTCAACGAGTTGACAACCATTCAGAGTCCAGACTCCACATCAGTTTGTTAGAGCTGTGGGCCGTCAGGCTAGCCCTGAAGGCATTTCTGCCGTCTGTGCGGGGGAAGAATGCCCTGATCATGACCGACAATACAGTGGCCATGCACTACCTCAACAAAAAGGGGGGGGGGGCAGGGTTACTCCCGTTGTGCAGGGAGGCGATGGAGCTCTGGTTCTGGGCCATCCAGCAGGAAATTTTGATCTCGGCAGTTCATCTGGCCGGAGATGAAAACGCGGCGGCGGACGCTCTGAGCAGGCAGAGCACAGTCTCTCACGAGTGGGAGCTGGCTCAGGAAGTTCTTTTGGAGATCTTCGCCCTTTGGGGAACCCCAAAAGTGGATCTCTTCGCCACCAGTGTCAACCGGAAGTGCGAGAGATTCTGCTTGCGGGAATTTCCTCTAAGAGAAGCCTTAGGGGACGCGTTCATAGTAGAGTGGTCCTTCCCACTGCTGTACGCGTTTCCTCCAGTCCCTGTCATTCCGCAAGTGTTGAGGAGGTTACAGAGGTTTGGTTCCCAAATGATCCTCATTGCTCCGGCATGGGCCAGGAGAGCGTGGTACCCGGACCTTCTAGACATGTCCATCTGCCCTCCACGCCGTCTTCCCTACCGAGACGATCTGCTCTCACGGGAGGGGGGTCTGGTTCTCCATCCAGAGGTCAAGTCTCTCAGCCTTCATGCTTGATATCAGAAAGGTTGAGGTATAAGGATTGGTACCTCCCCGAAGACGTGATGGAGGTGTTGCTTTCGGGCAGGCGGCCCGCAACGAAATCCCTGTACCGTTGCCATTGGAGAAAGTTCTGCGACTGGTGCAGGGTACAGAATGTGGATCCTTTCCAATGTTCCATTCCTTTGGTTTTGTCTTTCTTGCTTTCCTTAGCCCACAAGGGCCTGCAAGTGGGTACCGTTAAGGGTTACCTGGCGGCGCTGTCTATATTTAAGCACTCGTCTGTGGAATGTTCTTATTTTAAGATTCCTTTGATTTCACAGTTTCTAAAAGGGCTAACTAATGTGTTTCCACTGTCGCCTTTCCAGGTCCCGGGATGGGATTTGAATTTGGTTTTAAAGTTGCTTATGGGAGCTCCATTTGAGCCCTTACATTCTTGTCCATTGCGACTGTTATCCTTTAAAACTGTATTTTTAGTTGCGGTTACTTCCTCACGCAGAGTGAGCGAGTTGCAGGCACTTTTCACCAAGCCACCCTTCACAGTGTTCCATAAGGACAGGGTTGTTCTTAGGGTGCAGCCTTCTTTTCTTCCGATGGTTGTGTCGGAATTCCATTTCAGCAGAAGGTAATTCTTCCGGCATTTTATCCTCCTCCACATCCTGGTAAGGAAGAGGAGAAGCTCCATAGGTTGGATCCTAGGAGAGCTTTGAGTTTCTATCTCTCACGGATGTCCCGGGTCAGAGTGGACGATCAGCTCTTTGTTGGTTATGCTGGAAGGCGTTTAGGTCAGGCTGTTTCCAAGCAGACCTTGTCCAGATGGATCATTTTTTTTTCTTCTTTTTTTTCAATCTTTCTGTTGAGTTTTATACATATTACAACAGGAAAATGAGAAACAATTCAACTACCCCCCCTAGTCCCTCACCCCTCCCCTCGTCTCCAAGGAATACCGGCAATCCAATGTCCCTCAAAGTAGCAACACTCCCAAAACTCCCCCTCCCCCCTATTCCCCTATCCCCACCCATGCCCAGCCACCCCTCCAACACAGCTCATCCGGCTTGAAAATCTAGCAACTTAAGTCTCGGAGGTCGCCATTGCTCCCGAAAGTCCCCCTTCAAATAGTCCAAAGTCTTTCCCCATTCCGCTGCAAAATCCCCCAACTTATTGTTAGCTGCAAATGTGGCCCATTCTAAAGACACTATTTCCCACATTTTCCTCAACCAGTCTTGTTCCGTCGGAATCTCGGGGCTTTTCCACCTCTGGGCAATAAGGGCCATCGCAGCCAATATGAAGACTATTTGAGCTTTGCGTTGTCCCCTTCTCATCCCACCCTCCCCCGATTCCGGACCTCTGCCCAAGAGAATCACCCGAGGGTCCTGGCCCACACCTTCCCCAGGGGCCTGGGCCAGAGCCTGCGCGACAACCACCCAGAAAGACTGGATAGCCGGGCAATCCCACCAAATATGAGCTACTGTCCCCTCTTCGCCACAGCCTCTCCAGCACCTATTTGAAACCCCTGGGTAAATTGCATGCAGACGGGCCGGCGTGTAATGCCAACCAAGCAGATACTTATACCAGGCCTCCTGAAGTAGAACAGCCCTAGCCACCTTCGGAATCATCCTCCATAGTCGCACCCACTCCTCCAATTCTACCACCTTACCAATCATCTCCTCCCATCTGAACATATGTCCATTTAGTGATCGGGCCCATCGCCTCTAGCAACCTATAAAGATCCGAAATCAACCCCCTGGATCCCCCATGTGCCTGTAAATAGATCTCAAAAGGAATCAGTTCACGAGTTGCCGCTGTACGAATCTCCGTAGACGTCACTCAATGTCGGTGTTGGAAATACCGGAGCCTTTCCCCCTCGCCCACACCAAATTCCTGTTTACAATCCTCGAAGGATTTTACTTGCTGATTACAAAACAGGTTCCTAATGACCCTACATCCCCCTTCCTCCCACTGCTGGAAAGCCCCCTTTCCCAACCCCGGAGTGAAATCCCCATTATTAAAGAGGGGGGTGAATGGTGACGGGAACGTGGTAATACCCAATTTCCTCACAACTCCATCCCATATCTCCATCAGGCCCTTTGTGATACTGCTTATATAGATATGCGCCGGTCTAAGCCTACGCAGAAGCCAGAGTACCTCACCTAAATGGTGCCGAGCTACTGCTCTATCCATCGTAACCCAGTGCTTAATATAATCTGCTGAGAACTACTCCCTAATTACCCGCAGCTGTGCCGCCTCGTAATAGCGGCGGAAATCTGGCAAAGCCAGTCCTCCCCTTCCTCTTGATGCAGTCAACAGTCGCTTAGCCAGGCGCGGTTTTTTGCCGTCCCAGATAAGTGCACTAGCTACTCTGTTCAGTTCCCTAAAGAAGCTAGCCGGGATAGCCAATGGAATAGCTTGGAACAGTTGGAGCAGCCGCAGGAGGATCACCATTTTCAGCGCCTCGCGCCGGCCAAGCCACGATAACCTTATAGAACTCCACTTCCTGAGATCCTTTTTAATTGTGGTCAAAAGGGGAAGATAATTTGCCCCAAACCACCCTGATAATTGAGGAGTAACCTTGATCCCTAGATACCGTATCCCTCCCGGGCTCCACGTAAAAGGTGAAGACTCCCTCAGGGCTGTGGCCTCCACTCCCTCCAACGAAAGATTTAACACTTCAGATTTCTGAAGATTAATCTTTAGGCCTGAAACCTCCCCAAATTTGGTCAGGAGCACCATACACGCCCCAATGGACTTTCTTGGGTCCGTCAATGAGAGTAACATGTCATCCGCGAATGCTACCACCTTTTGCTGCTGCTCCCCAAAGAGGACACCCCAGAAATCCACAGCCTCCCTCATCGCCACCAAAAGTGGTTCCAAATACAATGCGTATAACAGCGGCGAGAGGGGGCACCCCTGCTGCCTACCCCGGCCCAGCTTAAAGGAGCGTGATACCATGCCATTCACCACCAAACGCGCCACGGGAGCCCAATAATTCGCTTGCACCATACGTATGAACCTCTCCCCAAACCCCATTCTTGCCATTGTCAGAAACAGAAAGGACCACTTCACCCGGTCGAAAGCCTTCTCAGCGTCCAGCGCCAAGAGGATCACCGGAGTGGAGGTCTTCTGCGACTTCTCGACTAGATGGGCCACCCGCCTAATATTTGCCGTTTGTTGGCCCTGAATGAACCCCGACTGGTCCTGATGGATTAGCGTAGGCAGGAATACCTCCAAGCGCTTAGCCAAAATCTTAGTATAGATTTTCGCATCCAAATTAATGAGTGCTATGGGTCGGTAGGAGGTACAATCCTCCGCGTCTCTCCCTGCCTTGTGGATTAAAGACATTTTTGCCTCTTCCATGGACGGGGTAGTGCCAAGTATGAAATTAATTTAATAATTGTGCTAAATAAGGGGATAAGATGCTGGAGAAACCTTTATAAAAGGAGGCCGGGAATCCGTTGGGTCCCGGCGCTTTGTTATTGGGGAGAGATGCGATAACAGCACGCACCTCATCCTCTGAAATAACCTGACCCAACGCCTCGGCATCCTCCCTGGAAAGACACAGAAGGAACAAGGTTCCCAGAAAATCCCGCTGAGACCGAGAAGACGGGTCCTGTGGGCTTCATAAAATCTGACTAGACGCTCCGCGATGTCTTCCGAACTGGAAAGTCCCCCCCCCCTTTAATCTTTTATGGCCGTGATCGCATTTCGTTCCCTGTTCCCCCTTAATAACCGTGCCATCAGAGAGTCCGCCTTATTCACCTTTGCATAATACATCTGCCTTATCCTCAACATCGCCTCTTCAGCCTTTTTAGTCCTTAAAACCCTCAATTGCCCCTCGGTTTGCCTATATTCCCTATAGGCATTCCTGGAGGGGGCCTCCCGCAGCCTCACTCTTGCCGCCTCCACCTCACCCTCCAGTTGAGCCTCCAACAAGCGCAGCTGTCTGTTCCTTTCTGCCTTTAGAGCGATGAGGTCTCCTCTCAGGGGGGCCTTAAAAGAATCCCACCATATACTGAGGCTCGTATCTGTATCGTTATTCCGTGCAAAAAAGGATCTAATGCAAGTGGTTAGCTCCTCCCTAATCACCTGGTCTCTCAAAAGTTCCCCTGGAAAACGCCAACTCCAGATCTCCGGTCTTGGCCTACCCAATCGCAATTTCATCTGCACCACCTTGTGATCCGCAATACCCATCGGGCCTGTCTCTACCTCTTCAACCCCTCCCACCAAACTAGCGGATACCCAAATGTAATCAATTCTCGATTGGGATCTGTGTACATCCGACAGGAACGTGCGACTTCTTCCTCTCCCCTCAACACCCTCCACACATCTTTCAACCCTGCTGCCTCGAACCGTTTCCTCTGTTGAGGAGAAGCCACCACTCCCCCCTCCTCCGCCCGCGTGTTGCGTCCGGTCCAGCCGTCTGTCCCATGCAGATTAAAATCTCCCATTAGGACAATCTGCCCTCTCGCAAATCCGTCCAAAGCCACTAGAATCTCCCTCAAGAACCGCTCCTGTCCCGCATTCGGAGCATACACCAAAGCAATGGTGTATGTGGCTCCCTTACACTCCCCCCTCACCATGAGGTATCTCCCATTTTTGCCTCTAGGGACATCTTGAACTTTGAAATCCGCCCCTCTACCAAACGCCAGAGCCACCCCCCCCCCTCTTGGTCGGACCTGACGCAAAAAGGACCTGCGGAAAGCCTTTCAAACGCAGGCGGCCCTGATCAGCCCGCAACAAATGTCTCTTGCAGCGCCACAAAATCCAGGGGATGCGTTTTAACAAAACATTCTAATTTCGCCCTCTTGAGGATGGAATTCAAACCCCTCACGTTATGCGTTACCCACCTGAGAGCAAAATTATGTCCTGCCCCTCCTCCGTTAGCCCCCCTCCCTGCCCCACTTCCCCATCACCCCCCCGCTCTGCTCTCCCCGACCTCACCGTTTCATTCCCCCTCAACCCCCTCTCCCCCACTAAACTCCCCCCAGCCCAAAACCCCCAATTTAGGAATGGCCGACCCTACCCCCCACCTCCCACCACTCACCGGGCGACCTAGTCCTTTCTTGTACCAATATGTTTTACTCCTCTCCACCAGGCACTATTTACACCCCATGAATCCACCTCCCGCCAACTGCTGCCTCAAAGTCCCTAGGAAGCCCCTGACCTTCCTCCATTGCCACCGGTCTTGTCCTCCACATTTCGAGCTACCATCTTCCCCGTGGAGCCTATCCCTGCCCCCTTCTTCTTGCCTCGCTCTCCCACTGTCGACCATTCCCAAGGCCTGCCCTTCTCTCTTTGGCCCCTCTGGGGGGCGGAATCCCCAATAGCCTGGTCTCCTCCACCATCTAGATCCAGGCTGAGAATGCTGGCCGCCTCCTGAAGCGTAGTCACTCGCTTCTGACTCCCCTCCCACGTAAATACCAAACCAAAAGGGAAGGACCACCTATATCTAATCCCCCTCCTTGCCAGCTCCCTGAGCACCGGGCCCATATTCCTTCGTTTCAGCAACGTGCTTGCAGCCAGGTCTTGAAACAACTGAATCTCTTGACCCTTATAGAGAACTGTCTCCCTCTGTCTGGCCGCCTGCAACACTGCTTCTTTCTGCCCATACCTAGCAAATGCCCCTCCCCTATACACTGCGGCGTACCTCAGGGTTCTTGCGTGTCACCTACACTTTACAACATCTTTACGAAATCACTCTTTGATGTGCTTGACTATCTGGGTGTCTCCTACACTAACTATGCGGATGACACCCAGATACTCATTCCCATCTCAGGTGATTATCTAGCTGACACCAAGGCCGTCAATGACGTCTACCTGGTCATCCAAGCCTGGATGGCCCAATACCAGCTATGTCTAAATGACGATAAGACAGAGCTCCTTATCCTGGGTACCGCACAACGCCTGAGCAAACTGGAGCCATCCTATCAGTCATTCACCATAGACGGTAATACCATACGAGTCTCAAAAGACACCAAAACGTTAGGCTTTTACCTTGACTCCACCCTATCCTTATCCAGACAAATAAACGCAGTTAGGTCTGCCTCTGCTTACATGTGCAAACTTATTGCAGCCTGCAGACCGTTTCTTACCACCCCCAACAGTGTCACACTAGCTTGAACCCTCATTATGTCAAAAATTGATTATTGCAGTGCTCTTTACTTAGGTACCAGCCAAGAGAACTTGAGCAAACTCCAAACTACCCAGAATAATGCCATTCGAGCGGCCTTAACATCCCCCGCAACCACCACATTTCAGAAGCCAAAACCAACTTAAAGTGGTTACCTGTCAAACAGAGAATCTCCTTAAAAACACTTGCCCTAACGCACAAATGCCTGGCCAACAAAGCCCCGATCTATCTCTGTAGTCGGTTATCTCGCCACTCTACTGCCCGACCACTAAGAACTGCCCAGACTCATTGTCTATCGATCCCCAGGTTTAAGCTTCAAAAAGCGGGGGGGCACCAGCTTCCCTGTCCTAGCCTCTAAACTATGAAACACCCTCCCTGCCACTATCAGAGCTGAAGATTCTTTCAACACCTTTTAGACCAAAACCAAATCCTGGCTCTTTGATCAGCAATAAGACATGCTTGGCGTCTGCCTCACATACTTTGGTCCGCTTCCTCTGATACTATTTCTGGCCTGCTACCGGTGTACTGTTATTGTACTCCCTAGGGTATAACCTCTGTTTATTCCTAGTGGCTCTGTAATCTTTGTAATATATGTAATTAGAAAGATGGTTTAATATGCTGTTACTGTAAATTTTGTTATGTAATTTTATTGTCTATTTTTTTCTGCAACTTTGTACAAATTGCGCCCTGATGCCCCCGGGCCTGATGGTTTGCGCGTTATAAATAAACAAAATAAAAAAATACCACCTCTTGCGGCTTAGGGTTTGCTCCCCCCAACGTCCTACCAACCCTGTGGGCTCGATCCAGGACTATCGAGCGCGGGTCCTCTTCGCACACAAGCTTGGCAAAAATCTTCTGGCACTCCTCCTTCAGTTAATGATCCGCCACAGCTTCAGGCAGCAGTTTAATACGAACATTGACCCGTCGAGACCTATTCTCTAGATCCTCCAGCATCACCTCCATATTCCTTGTCGCGGAGTCAAGCCGGTCTACAGCTTCAGCATTAGCCATTGTCTCTCGCTCATTCTCCTGTAGTCCCCTCTCCAATAAATTTGTCCTTTCTCCTAATTGTGCGACTTCCTGACGTATGTCACCTAGGGCAGCGTTAAGGTCGGCCCGCATGAGTTGAAACTGCTCCTGAAACGACTGGGCCAGCGACTCTGAGTCAGCATTTCCCCTCTGAGATCCTGCCTTGTCATTTGCGCTGACTCTGCCATGGCTTCGCTACCCCCTCTCTCCTGCGGAGCGGTTATGCCAGGTTGATGCACCTCTCTCGTGTCAGTGGCAGGCCACAGTGTAGTTTGCATACCCCCCTTTGTTTGCATACATTAACTTTGGGTTTCACCCTAAGTTAACAGGGCAATCCAGACTTGGACCCCTTGCTCACTGTTCTTAGAGAGGCAACAGTTTCACCTCACTGATGATGCCCAACAAGGCTGAAACACGTGTATGGGGTTACTGATGGTACTCTTGTTCAGAGGAGAATTGCCTAGCATTTCGGCGCTGGACTGCCCCTGGGCAGGACAAAGGCTGATATGCGGGGACATTTCTTCTCTGTGAAAAGGACAGCGTGCTAAAGACTTGGTAGAGTCTCTCCCAGGGGTTATTCACCCAAGAACAGGTCATTGGGCTGTGTTCGTGCTGGTAGAGAGATTCCCAGACCTCCCTTTGTTTGCACAGTGTAGGTAAAGTTCCAAGCGAAGCACCGCCAGAGTGACCCCCCTTCCCCTCCAGTCTTTCCTTTGGATCTGGAGGACATCTGTGCCAAGTCCAAGCCACTCCAGGCGTCCCAGAACAGCCCCACAGGTTAGGAATACCCCTCAGCCAGCCGCCACCACCACAATTTATTAAAAAAAAAATAATGTCTTCTCTTTTTCCTCTTCTCCTCCTCTAAGGTGATCGGGTGGGCGACCCCCTGTGCAGAGTCCCGGCTCCCTACCCGTTGCCACCAGCCGTTCAGCAAGAGCCTGCAGCGCTCCACTGATGTTCACCCTGCAGAAACGTTTTTCAGCCCTTTCTATAGCGATGGCCCAGACCAGGGGGAGAGCCAAAATGCAGGAGCACAACTTTCCCCCTACTGTGCCTGCACTGTGTGTCCTCTGTGGTGCAGATCTATCCACTGTGTCTCTCAGCTCTTCTCCCCAGGCAATTCACAGCACCGAGCCCAGTCCAGGGGTGGAGGGGGGGCACGGCACACCCTCGCCCCCACTTCGCCCCTGCCACGGTGAGGGGGCCCCACACAATGTCCCAGCCAGCCCCTCGCCAGCCAGTCGAATAGCCCCCACACTCAACTCTCGCATCCCAAAGGCACCGTATCTCTCACTTGTCCACTGGCCAAAAGGCTCTCCAAGCCGCCTTGTATAATTCCACCGAGACTCCTGAGGCCATTCTAGCTCTCCGCGAGCCGCTCCCCAACCAACGTCGCAGCACAGGGGCCCCACAAAGGCCCCCGCCCGGTCCCACGACGATCGCAGGAGCTTGTATCTGCACAAAAGGGGGGGCAGGGCGGCCCGGCCCCCCAAGCCGGCTCCTCCCGCTTCGGGGCGCTGCGCTCCCCACGCATCCGATGTCAATGCGGGGCGGCCCCCCCGGCGCTATCTCCATCTCCACCGGGGCGCCGGGACCATCCAAGCGGGTATACCCCGCGGTCTCTCCAGTCCCCACTCACCCGCTCTCCGCGAGTTGTCCGATTCTCGATGTTGCTCCGGCGCGGCACGTCCTCACCGCCGGCGCTACACTTGCCAGCGCTCCTCGCTTCCGGGGGCCCCACGATTCTCCTCTTTCACTGCCCCCGACTACAGCCAGCCTCCTCCGCCGCCCCAAACGTCCACCTGACAAGGAGGGGGTGGTGGAACCTCCAGATCACGGCCTGTGGGGTCGGAGCAGCCGTCGGCATGTCACACTATGCCGGCGGCCATTAGAACTCCAGATGGATCATTTTGACGATCTCTGAGTGTTACTGTTTGGCGGGAAAGGACCCTCCAGTAAGCTTACAGGCTCACTCTACTAGGGGTATGGCGGCCTCCACTGCTCTAAAGAGGGGCGTACCGATTCGCAATATTTGCGAAGCAGCCACATGGGCCTCTGTCCATACTTTTGTGAGACACTATTCCTTGGACTCCATCCATGGGCAGGATTTGGCCTTTGGTAAGGCAGTCCTCTATTCAGCAATTTCATTGGGCATTCTAATATTCTAAATTTGTAAATTCTTTTCCCACCTCATACGTTGATACTGCTTTGGGAGTCTGTCATAGATGTGGAATACGTAGGAGGACACAATCCCCTCGAAGAACAAGTTACTTACCTTATCTGGTAATGTTCTTTCGATGGGATGTTCCTCCGACATATTCCACATCAAACCCTCCCAGCCTGCCCCTATACAGAATTTCTTATGCCATTGCAGCTTACATTTCCGCAAGGCTTTCTGCAGTCATACTGGCCGGAGATTGGTGCCACACGTTCTGGGGAAAAAACTACAACTGAGGCTAGGGCGCCGTGCGTCCTATATATAAAATCTGGTGATGTCGACCCTCGACGGAGGCCCTCGAGGGACAACATATCGACGCAGGACGCCTATGCCAAAAGAAATTCCGAAGCAGCACAGCTGTGGTCATTACCTGTCATAGATGTGGAATACGTCGGAGGAACATCCCATCGAATGAACGTTACCAGATCGTCTTTAAAAAGGGCAATGTGCAACAATACAAATACACTACCAAACACTTACTTGGAATCAAGGCAAAGTAGATACTCTTTAGAGATGCTTCATACACACTTCCTACACCTTGAGGTGACTTCACCAAGTAGGACAGTAATGGCATTTATATATTACTTTTGCACTTTGTAAATTCTGAGGTTGGTAAAAAGGAAAAGGTTAAAGGAAGGAAAAAGGTTCTACAGGTTCTCAAAGCATGTTAGCACTATGCATCTTCCAATGAAGTCTAGATAAAAACGTTACCCAAACATTTTAGTTAAAAACCAATGCATCACCTATGTGGGACAGTAAGAATAAGTCAATGGAATAGAAAAGTCTGCAGGGAGCCAGGACAGCCAAAGTCAATTGGAGCAAAGTCTATGGAGCTGAGTTTGTTGAAGAATAATCACTGTAGGGTCACAAGTTGTTACACTTGTGAAAGTTAGAGCTACAATCGACTCTAGAAACGCAGCTACTGCAAGACCCAACTGAGAAAAGCAAGCTACAGTACCAAAGTCAGAACAGTACCCTTGGTTAGAAGAAGAGGATCTAAATGGCTTCTATCTGGTTGCAGTGATGCAGATCCTGGGTTCCTGGGCCTCAGTCGTGGGGACAAGAGGGAGGTTCTCTGGAGGACTCCTGCAAAGCAATTCAAAGGTCGGCGGCAGTAACAGGCGTTCTTCGGATAAGCAGCACTTCGCAGTTTCAGCGCTCGGTAAACAGCAGTAAACAGGACAGGATCCGCAGTGATCTTGGACACCGGGTGGGCTTCCTTCACCCCATGAGCCCAGCACTCTGGTGAGGTAACTCGAGCTTGGGTCGTCCTGCCTCGGGAGACTCCTGAAGCTTTTGACTACGGATTTCTGGACCCCTTGCACTCGGTTCCAGCAGCAGCATAGAAGTACAGCCAGTTGGGGAAGGTCTTCCAGTCAAGTTCGTCTCAGGCTTCCTTGGTCCCACTAACCCAAGGGAAGAAGTCATCCTCTCCGGAGCTTCTCTTGTGCTGCTGCTGCCCCAGGTGAGTTTGCCCTCCATTGCTGCGCAAATTTGTTTATTTTTAGAGCTTAGCTCTAAAGTACCCAATCCGCTGTCCCCCGGCCCCGGATTTACCTCCCGCAACCCTCGCCGCGTCCCGCTTCCTGATGCACTCCCTCCCAACCCGCCCACCTGTGCCCTGATTGGCCCCACGACCCTCCTACCTAGGCCATTACCGACCCTACCACGGCAGCCCTCTGCCCGTGCAGCCCCATCAACGAGGACCTCAAGGCAAATAACGGCTCCGTCGAGACGGCTCCAGATCGTATCTGCAGGTATCCGCAGGAGAAGCAGGACACCTGTAGCCCGACATCAACCGGCACCATCCAAAAGTAAGCTAAGTCCCACATCTGACAGTCTGCATAAATATCATTGAGTCTGCCTAATAGCGTAACTGTGGTAAAGTGAACTTAGAAAATCTTTCTAATAGCATAACTGTGATCTAGCTGTATTCAGAAGTATGCCTAATAGTAGAACTGTGGTTTAGCTGTATTTAGAAGTGTGCACAACAGCATAACTGTGGTCTAGCTGTATTCAGAAGTCTGCCTAATAGCTTAACTGAGGTCTAGCTGTATTCCGAAGTGTGCCTAATAGCATAACTGTGTTCTAGCTGAATTTAGAAGTGTGCCCAATATCATCGCTGTGGTATAGCTGAATTACAGAAGTGTGCCAAATGTTACCACTGTGCTAAAGTTTAAATTTAGAAAGAATTTAGAAGTGTGCCTAATTTAGCCTCACTGTACCAAGGTTGAACTTAGAAAGCGTACCTAATACCATCACTGTAGTATAGTTGAATCTAAGTGTGCCCAAAAGGCATCACTACAGTGTAGTTGAACTTAGAAAGTGTGCCCAATTAGCGTCACTGTGGTACAGTCGAATCCTGACATTACAATAAAACCCTAACTCTGCCCTAACCACGTCATGAGCCCATCCCGCCCAGCGAGGTCTACAGGAATAACTTCACTCTGGTATACCTCCCTCCCCCTCTCCCTAATTCCCCTGCCCTCCTACCCCAAACCACCCCACCCTCCACCACTCTCAGCCCAATTCCCATCCAACTCACAAGCCAGAAGAAGCCTCCCATCCCAAACCAGCCCACCCTCCACCAGGCTCTCACCCCACCCCCTGTCCAAATATCAAGCCAGAGGAGCCTGATGGCGAGCCGACCATCCTAATACCCCTGTCCCTCCCATCCCCTTCAGCCACCTACCCCCCATCAAGCCAACATCCCCGGCCCCTCCAGCGTACCGGCCACCCTCCCGGACACACTGAGCCCCGCCACCACCACCTCCCCTTTCCCTGCTTCAACTCCATCCAACATCCTCCACCGACCTCACACCTTCCTCTCCCTAAAAACTGCACACCTTGCCCTAGCAAGAACAGTGGCCTCATCCCCATCCCCATCACCCTCGGACCCTCCAACCCTCTCCCACACACCAACTGCAATAAAAACCCTGAAAAAAGGAAACAGTCCTGGTCTCCTTCAATCTCCCATCACTCCTCACCCCGCCTGTCTTGACCCACCCCCTCAATGTCTCAACCTCGAACATCACCACCCTCCTCCCCTTGCTCACCCCATTTTGAACCCCTCTCTCGACTTTTCTCCAACCACAACTAAAACCCCTAATCCCCCCCCCATCCTTCGACCCGGAATCCCCATCCCCAAATCAGTCTTCCCATCCGACCAACCTCACACACCCGTCCACCCCCACCCTCCCCATACCCCCATACCCACCTCCTCCACCGCCCGCCTACTCTTCCCATCCTCCATCGACCAACCCCCCTGTTTCACCCCCTTATTCCACTCACTCCACTCACTCCCCTCACTCCCCACGACCCCCTCCCCCGCTACCCCTCCTAGCCACACACCCACTCTTCCCAAACACCACCCCTACAACCTCCACATCATCCCCCCCGTACTGAAGTAAGATGCATCCTCTTTAATGCCCGTTCTGTAGCAAAAAACACAGAGCATCTTTGACCTCCTCGCCTCAGACAAACCAGACCTTGTCTTTATCACTGAAACCTGGCTCTCTGACGACTTCTCCCCTATCGCCCATGAAGCCCCCCCCCCCCCAAAACGACTACTCCCTCATCCCACTAAACCGACCCTCTAGAGGAGGAGGAGCAGCAGCAATTGTTTTCAAATAACACTTCTCCGCCTCAATCATCGACTGTCAGATAATCACTCCTTCCTGCGAATCACTTCTCATCAAACTATCCTTCCCCGCAACGTTTTCCCACAGCTGCCTAATCCTCTACAGACCTCCTGGCTATGACAGACAATTCTCAAGCAACCTCTGTGATTTGATCGCACCATCCAAATAAACCATCCCAACGTCACTCTTCTAGGAGACTTCAACATCTGGCTAGACATTCCCACCAACCCTATGACCCACTCACTAGTCAACTGCCTAGATGCGCTTAACCTCCGCCTCCACATAAACGGCCCAACCCACTCTAAAGGACACACCCTTGATGCCATCTTTAGCTCCCACAACCAGATATATCTAAGCCCCCCCACACCCATCTTCTGGTCCGATCACTTCATCGTACCTTTCACCATTCGCTTGTCCCAGCCCCATACTAGAACCCCCAAATCAACGCAAATGCTGGAAGAAACGAATAATCCTCCCGGACTTAGCCGACGCGTTCCTTCAATCTCCTCCCCCAACCACCTCACGCAACGAAACCTTAACTACTGACGCCTTTTACTCATGGCTCAATTCCTCCTTAATCCCATTCACCCCAACCTGCCAATCTTCTGCTCGCTGTGGCCCTTTTCCCCAGATGGTTTACTGAACTGAAGACTGCAAAACAACTGTATAAATCCCTCGAACGCCAATGGCGGAAAGATAAAACCTTGCTGAGTAAAGCCACCCTAGCCCGCCACCCTCTCCACTACAAAGCCGAGATCCGAAAAGCAAAAAAAGCCCACTACAACTCTCGAATTCTCAAATGTGCAAACCCCAGCAAGGAACGCCACAAAATCATCTCTGAATTCACCAAACCAACCTGTACCACCACCCAATCGTCCCCATCTCAGTCACTCTGCAACTTTATCTCTCCCTCCACTTCTACACCACTACTCTTGAAAGAACTAATTCTCTAAACAACAAATTGGCCCTCATGTCCCCGCCACGTAATCCTACC
The DNA here is from genome assembly GCF_040938575.1 of Ambystoma mexicanum. Taxonomy (NCBI): domain Eukaryota; kingdom Metazoa; phylum Chordata; class Amphibia; order Caudata; family Ambystomatidae; genus Ambystoma; species Ambystoma mexicanum. The sequence continues at coordinate 335,636,879 of NC_090923.1, read as the reverse complement.
ACCTTTCCTATCACCCCTCCCCCCCGCCTGCCCTAGAAACTGCAACCCAACCCACCTTCGACTCGTTCACACCAATATCAAAAGACCAATTTCTCAAACTTCTTTCCACCCGGAAACCATCCAGCTCCCCCCTAGGCCCCTGCCCCGCCTCAACCCTCAAAGAAATATTTGCATCGTACTGCGCAGGAGAGCACGCAAGAACCATCATAAATGACTCCCTCTCCTCAGGAATTTTCCCAGACGCCTTCAAAACTGCTCATGTCAAACCTCTTCTAAAAAAAAAAACTCCCCCGACCCTCTCTACCCCAAAAACTCCCGACCAATCGCAAATACCAGGTTCATCGATCGAACCGCATACTCCCAACTAAATGCCTTTGTCGAAGCCAACAATCTCCTAGACCATGCACAATCAGGCTTAAGACCTCGACACGGAACCAAAACCACTCTGACCTCAATCTGGGACGACCTTAAAATCACTGCAGACTCTGCGGGATGTGCTGCACTAATCCTTCTAGACCTCTCTGCCGCCTTTGACACAATCAACCACTCAATCCTCCTCAACTGCCTCCACTCCCTAGGAATCTGTGGAAACACACTTGTGGATGGCATCCTTCCTCAACAATAGGAAACATGCCTATCAGCCCTCCTGTTCAACCTCTATATGTCCACCCTCCCAGGAATAATCCGCTCGCACAGTATCCTGTGCTATAACTACGCCGATGACACCCAACTGATCCTAAAACTCCTCAACTCAAAACCCAACTGTCAGCCCAACCTCGCTGCCTGCCTCCTTGACATTGATCGCTTGATGACCACAAACCACCTCCTCTTAAACCCCACCAAAACTAAAATCATGGTGTGCAGCAACACCGAGCTTCTCCCCCACACTCTACCGTGACCATCATCCATGGGCAATCCACCAACCACCTCAACCACGATCAAGCTCTGCCCTCCTCCTAGTGATACCAAACACCAACTCAGCCAGGTTAGGAGGATCATAATTCTCAGCCTTAGCCCCCACTCTGTGGAGCTCGCTCCCACCCCACATTCGACTCACCGAAGACTATATATCTTTCCGCAAACTACTGAAAATGTGGCTCTTCCCTTAAAGTATTGATGCTTAGAACAAACGGAATAACCACAATAAATAGTAACCCAAGGTTACTGAACAAAGAGCAAAGGGATTCGATCGAACAGATAGACTAAAACGGAAAGCGTAACTAAAACAGACTGAGTGAAACGGATGGGAACGGGTGGAGTGGATGGAAACGGGTGGAACGGATGGAGCAGAAGGAACGAGATTGAAGGGATAAAATGGGTGGAACGGATGGAGGAAAAGGAACAGGATTGAAGGGATGAAATGGGTGGAGCGGAAGGGAAAGATGGAGCGGAAGGGAAGGATGGAGCGGGTGAATGCAATTGGACCGAGTGGATCAAGGAGATGGAGTAGATGGAGGAGACGAGTAGATGGGGGCGGGGGGGATGATTGGATGGAAGGGATGAATGAATGAATGGATAGAATGGATGAGTAGATGGAAAGGATGGAACGGATAGAATGGACTGAACTGAATGGATAGCGTGGATGGAGCGCTTTAGAACAGATCGAGTGAATGGAACGGATGGAGTCGATGGAATTTATGGAGTGGATAGAAGGGACAGAGTAGATGGAACCGGATGGAACCAGATGGAACGGATGAAGAGGAAGGAACGGATGAAGAGGAAGGAACGGATGAAGAGGAAGGAACGGATGAAGAGGAAGGAACGGATGAAGTGGAAGGAACGGACAAAGTAAATAAAACTGATGGAGTGGATGGTGCGGATAGAGTGGATGGTGCGGATAGAGTGGATGGTGCGGATGGTGCGGATAGAGTGAATGAGCGAACTGAGTCGATGGATCAGATGAAGAGAATGGAACAGACGAAGAAAATGGAACTGACAAATTGGACGGAATGGACGGAACGGGTGAAGTGGATGGAACGGATGATGTGGACGGAACAATGGAACAAATTAAGTGGATGGAAGTGATGAAGTGGATGGAACGGGTAGTGTGGATGGAACGGGTAGTGTGCATGGAATGAAAAGAGTGGATGGAACAGATGAAATAAATGAACGGATGATGTGGATGGAACGGATGATGTGGATAAACGGACAAAGTAGATAGATGGTTGGTTGGAGTGGATAAATGGATGGATGTAAGGTATAGATCAATAGAGTAGATTGGATGGATGGATGGATGGATGGATGGATGGAGTGATGGAGTGGATGGAGCAGACAGTGGATAGAATGGATGAAATGGATGGAACAGATGAAGTGGATAGAACGGATGAAGCGGATGGAACGACTGCTATGTACCTATATCCCCATATCACCCAATCCAACCCCTCGTTTTATATATGTATGCCGCTATGTACGCCCCCTGTCCTGCTCTCGTGCCTGGCCGCAAGCGCTTCACTGATAAACCACCATTTCATACTACTACGATTACTCTCTCCTATACACCATCGCGCAACTAGAATACAGCTATGCTACGACACATTCGGCCTAGCTGTTCTCATACAAACACGACCCCACAAACATCTCATCATTCTAATAAATCGCAGCTAGCTGAGCACATTCCAGCTAGCTTAGGCGTCTCCTCAGGCCTAACGCAGTCAAAACTCAGTCTGAGTGTCCACCCTCCAGACTGAACACATCCAACTGATTTCCTCAGCACCACACCTACCGCTAAGAAGCAGCTACCATGCAACAACCACATCAGCTGCACACATATCCGGTGCACCCACGCACCATACAACATTCTCTCTCTCTACTGATTTGAACTGCGGTTCCCGAGGGCGTGCAACCTACCAGTGCTTTGAGGTCATACCAATAATACATAAGGTGCTATATGAATGCCAAGTAACATAACATAACATAACAAGGAGTTTCAGCACAGCAGCAGGGCTTCACCGGGCAGTTCAACAGTCCTGGAGGATGCAGCAAGCTTGGTTCACGGTTTCTTCAGATTTGTCTTCCCAGTGGTCGACTGTCTTCAGTCCAAGAAGCCTTGCATTTTTAAGCAGGTTTCTCCCGTTCATGCACAGCTTAGCTGTCACTCACACAGCAGCGTGGCTGTCCTGCAAGGACAGCCAGCCAATCAGGACTGGGTGCGTTCATGTAACCAAGGAGACAAAGGACAGGGAGGTTTTGGGAACCTCCCTCACTTACTGCCCTTCCAGACACACTGGAGCCAGAGGCAGATTTCAGTACTGAAGCCCGCCAAAGGAAAAATGAACAAAGGGCTTAACCCTGGTTTGGCACGGAGAGTAAAACCCAAGCAAGACCTCACAAACAAGAAATGGCGAAAAAAGGAGACTGGGGCCATTTTGACACAAATGTCACCCATGGTTGCTATACTGCAGCCTAGGATTCAGCATGCGGTAGAAAAGCACAATGGTAGGAAAATTAAACCACTGCCACCAGCCATTTAAAGTAGTGAGGGTAACATGAAAATGTTACATGAGCAAGTAGGAAAAAGGGGCTACTAATTAAACCGCCAGCACTCCACATAAGATAGGGTGTGCTGGACCTACAAATAGAAAAGGTAAGTAGTCAATTTCACTTTACTATTCTTGGGAACTATAGGTAACCCAAGAAAAGGTATTTAAACCTTATGAGAAAGCTAAAGGATTTCTCTGCGACACTGCACTGACGGTGTTGTGTGTCACCATACAAAAAGTAGATGCCTATGGAGTTTGTCAGAATCCAAAAACAAAGGAGACCGATGATCCAAATCACATCAAAATACATGATGGTGAGAAAAACGGCTCACTCTATCCAGGATTAAAATGAAAGTCCTAAAGTCCAGCAAAAGAGCTGGGTGTCTCTAGGGTTGAAGGGAATTAGCACAGAAATGAGAATTCTCCCTAACACCAAGGGCTAGTATGTACTATGAGTAGCCAGGTATCTAAGTGGCCAATGTGTTCAAAGGAGACTGAGGTGAGGCGTCGGAGGGTGAGGCCTCAGCGGGACATTTTCACGGCAGAACCCGCAACCCCGCGTGCTATATTAAATTTGATGGGGGGGGAAGCTACATTTTTCACTGCCAAAGGTTCCGGTTCCGTCCTCATGTTGGGGGACGCCCACGAGGATGGAGGAAAGGGGACTATGGACTAGGAGTACCTGAGTCACTACAGTGAGTAACTTTAATTTACCTTACAAGTGCAAGCCTGTCCAGCACATACTTTTTTTCTGTCACTTACAATTTCCCAAACTATCTGAATTTTAGGTACATAGTTGTTGCCTGACCTGCTCAAATGACCCTTTCCTGAACTTTGAATTTTGTCTACTTTTCAGAAATTTATTCCCTTGAACTTTGTGTTCCCATTGAGCTTTCCTACCCTCCTCTTCCATTCGGTCCATGCAGGTCCTATTAAAAGAAAAAGGGGAAAAATCACCTAACTCCCACAAAACTGATGGTAACCTTATGAAAAATGTTTTGTTTTCTCTCAACCTCTTCTTGAAAGCTTGGAAAATGGCGAATTGAGAACTGCAAACCATTTGTTCCTAGTTCTTACAAGAAAAAAACACAGGCTTCTTTGTACATCATTTTATTGGCATTTTCTGAAAAAACACAAAATCATGGTCCCTTTTTTGTTACTTTCTCACACTCCCCTAAAGCAAATGACTAATCCTTGGTGGCGTTATGACCGCCCACATGTGGGAAGAAAAGGGTACAAGTGTGGCCGGGATATCACTTGTAACAACAAAGTTACAAGGGATTGAATGCGACATACCGAAATGTTCAAAAAAAGAGTTCAGCACTGGGAGCGAAAACCCTTAGAAATTAAGGGGTTAATTGAGTTATGCTTTCCTCCATGTTTTCCGGCAACTGCAATTTCTTATTGCCGCACATAGCACTTTGTGTATCTCCTTGAACTTCCCTTTTAATTTTACCTGTGTTAACACATGTTAGCAGGTCAGTGGGTCACTTTTTGTCCCGCCTGCATTTTATTTTGTGAGATCAGTACACCCCACATTATGCGGAGTGCTGAGGGGAAACGTACTATTCCATTTCTCCACTTTCCAGTAACTTTTAGTTACTGCTGCAAGTTCATCTGACAGGCTGGTGGCAGTGTACCTTTTTGCCTGACTTTTTGTCATCGCAGCTGCAGTAAGGGACACTAGGATCACCATATGCCTAAAATGGTGGCTGTACTTTTCTAAGCCCTGCTCTTGATGTCTTGGTCTTTCTTGAGCCGCCTTCTACCTGCCTGGGTGGGGGGGGGACCCTTGATGGGTCCTTTTTGTCTTTGGCGGCCTTCCATTGGAAAGCCTGCCAAGGCTCTGAGTGCTTGAAAGGGCAGGAAGTGGGAGAGGTGACCTAACTCCCCTGGTTTTTGTCTTGCAGTGTGCCTGCCTGGAACCAGTTTGTGCTGGGTGGCTGGCTGTCCCAATTGGTCAGCCACCCCTCAAGTTTGAATGAATGCATGTCTGGTGGGCTCAGCCAGTTTTCCTGCATAAAAGACGAGGGTCCTGGAGCCGACACTGTCGACCACTGGACCTGAAGATCCGAAGGACGTCCGCTGCCACTTCCAGCGACCGTCAGAGCCGTCTGAGTAACTGCTGCATTCCGACCTTAACCTTTGTGTGACAGGGAAGCCCTAAAGCGTATGACTTCCTCCCTTGGTCTGGTGGGGCCTTACCATTCCCAAGATTAACTGCATTTTGCTCCCTCCCTGGAAGAGTTGCGACCTCCACGACCCGCAATTCACAAATGCTCGGGGTCCTATGCCATTTTGCCGTTTCATCAGTTTTGTCTGAAACTTTGCAGGTATCCTCCTGGAACTCCAGAGTCTGTATCCTGCTCCTTAATGTCCCCTCAGCCGAGACGAGAACGGAGAACCAGAGCACACTCTACCGCACCACAACCGTCTGTTAAGTAATAATTGATGTACTCGCACTGTGTGTGACTACACAACCATTGTCCTCTTGGTATTAGGTAACCCACCTATTGGTATAGTTCTGTACTACACAAGTTGGTAGTGTGAGTGAGCAGTCTCAAGAGGGGTAAATGTGAGCTGTTGCAATAAAATTCGCAAATACAAGTTGCCAAGTAACTGTTGAACTTAAGGTTTCAGTCATAAATAGTTTTTTATTTAACGTACATTTTTAAATAAGCGTTCGTTAAAAAGGGCAGTATATGTAACAATCAAATATACTTTTTCAGAAACAGCACAAGTTGTTAATGGATACTTTTTAGAGATGCTTTTTACACACTTCCTACACCGGGAGATGACTTCATTCACAAGGACAGTAATGGCATTTATATATTACTAAGTATACTTTGCAGATTCTGAGGTTGCAGAAAGGAAAGGTTAAAGGAAGGAAAAAGGTTAAACAGGTTCTCAGTATAGGTGAGGACAATTAATCTTCCAATGAGATCTAGACAATCCTTTCCCAGCAATAACAGTCTAAAACAAGTTACCACCCCTGAGGGAAATAAATATCAAAGTCAATGGACTAGAAGAGTCTGCATGGAGCCAGGACAGCCAAATTCAATTGGAGCACAGTTTATGGAGCTGAGGCACATCTTAGATAGTAAATGTCTTGCACAAAGTTAGAGTTTTGTAGAAATCACTTGTATGGTCACAAGCTGTTACACTTTTGAGAAGCAGAGTTGGAATCAACAACTACAAAAGTAGCTATTGCAAGTCTCAACGGAGAAGAGCACAGCTAAAGACACTGAGGTAAGTAGCCCAAGTCTAAACAGTACCTCTTGTTTGAAGAAGTGGTCCAGCTGGATTCTGTCCTGTTGCACCGATGTAGGACCTGGGTTCCTGAGCATCAGTTGTGGGACATGAGGGAGGACGTCTGGGAGACTCCTGCGGCAGCAATTTGGATGTCGTCAGGAGCTATGGGCTCTTTTCGGATCAGAGGCACGTTGTGGTTTCAGCGCGCAGTAAACGGCACCAACGCGGATCTCTGATACCGGTTGGGGTTCATTCACTCCTTGAGTCCTGCACTCTGGTAAGGAGACTTGAGTCCTGGTTGTCCTGATTTTGGAGGGTCCTTGGGAGAATCCTGGAGCTTCTGGCTGGGTTGCAGATGTTTCGCTCGACTACGGATTTCTCGACCCCTAGCACTCGTTCTTGCAGCAGCGAAGAAGTACAGCCAATCGGGGAAGATGGTCCAGTGTAGTTCGTCTCGGGGTTAGTTGGTCCCACTAACCCAAAGGAAGAAGTTGTCCCGTCCTGAGCTTCTCTTGTCGATCAGAAAGAGTTTCAGCAAAGTGCCAGGTCTTCACCACGCAATTCAAAGGTCCAGGAGGATGCAGCAAGCTTTGGTTCACGGTTTCTTCGTCGTGTTTCTCCTAGTGGTCAACTCTGACTCTAGTCCCAAAACCCTCACTTTTCTAAGCAGGTTTCTCCCATTCATACACAGCCTAGGCTATCACTCAAACAGCAGGGTGTTAGGCAGAATTATATGCAGTACCCTTTGGGAACACTACACACAATTAAGACTACAAGTGACAGTACAATTTCACCTTTGGTACAAGCCCATACTACACAGTTATAGTGGTAGCAGTAGCAGTAGCGGAGCAGCCGGACTTATCTCAAGAGTAAGTGAGCAGTACAAATAGTTACACAAAGGACAGCAATTACTATGATTCAGGCAAACACTGACTCAAGGTTTCTAAGTAAAAGAATATATATTTGTTTACTCAACAGTTGTATAACATTTCACTATTCTAAGCAAGTTAATGATCAATGTCATAAATACCCAACACCCCTTTCCTTAAATTCCAGACAAGTTAAGCTCACAAAATGAAGTGGGAGCAAAATGGCACACCAGCAATTTAAAAGGAAGGGAAAGACAAAGTTATTAGAAATTAGGCTACACCAACAGGTAAGTAATCAGAGCAATTGAACAAGAGAGGCTACAAGGTTAAAATCAGATAGACAGGTCTTGGGGCCAAAGTCAATGGTTCAAAAGTCTTTTGCTCAAGATAATAGGTTCAATGTTGTTTGCGGTAAAGTTCATGGCACAGATTCTGGACAAGGTTGGTTGGTAGAAAAGTTAGTTCAAAGAGAAGGACAGGCCCTCGGATTGGAGAAAGATTTCAAACACTTCCACCGCGGCTGACCAAAACGGACAACCGGATTTGCACAGTACCTTAAAACGGAGAGGGAGCTGTAGCTGAGGCGAACGTTCCTGGTGGTTCCTGCAGGCGCACGGTTTCTGAAGCGACTGTCGGACTGATCAGAAGTAGGAACACTGGAGGATCCTGCGCCACCCAGGGAAGAAACCAGCAGCAGAGCAAAACAACGAATATAAGGTGCGCTCCTTAAAACCCAAGCAGGGTCCGACCTTCCTGGCTATCCGGCCCACTGTAGCTTTGTACAGCAAATTCGACCAGAGGTGGTGTCCTGGCTTGTAGTTTCGTCAAACTAGTTGGTCCGACCAGCTCAAGGGAAGAAGTTTCCTGGAGGATCTTCTCTGTTGTCGGATTCAGAGATTCGGACCTGCAGCAGGGCTTCACCGGGCGGTTGTCGTGGTAGGGGTCCTCTTCTTCCAGTTCCTCGTTGGTTCTTTCGTTCCAGTGGCGACTCTGCTCTTCCAGTCCCAGAGACCTGCTTTTTATGCAGTTCCCCCATTCATATAGCCTGGCTGTCAATCACACAGCAGGGTGGCTGGCTTGGCAAGGCCAGTCTCCTTAGCCAATCGGACAAGAGTGCGACTTGGGTTACTAAGTCAACCCATTGCAGGGGTCCGAAGATCCCTCCCTCACATCCTGCCCACCTAGACTATGAGGCGCCTTAAGAAGGGCTTCCGTGCAGAAGCCCGCGAAAAGACAGCCAACAAAGAAATCATCCCCGGTTTGGCGCGCAGGCTAAAACACGAGAAAGGCTTTAACAAAAAGAAATGGCGAATAAACCCAGCCGGAACCAAAATAAAATGTATTTGGTCAAGTGGGTTTATGTTCGAGGCTACTATAATAGCCTGGAACAATACCACGTTTATAGAATATAATTGTGGTAGGAAAGTTAGGGTAGATACCACTGCCACCAGCCAAGTCTTAGTGTTAAGGGAGAGAAACAAGGCTCCAAGAGGCACAGACAAAAAGGGATAAGAATTAACCCTTTCCAGTACTCCATGTAAGATGGGGTGTACAGGGTCTGCAGTTTAAAGTGACTATATAAAGTGAATGGCAACTGTACCTGTTTCTGGGGGACAGTAGTTAGCCCCAGAAAAATGGAGTCAGTGGGAGGTCTCAAATACAACCCTGTGTCACTGCACTGAAGATGCTGTGTAACACACACAAAAAGTGGTGCACATGGAGTAGGTGAGGCTCCAGTGCCCAAGATCACACAACCAGTGAAAATACACACAGCAAAACACATGTAAGAGTGGAAAAAAGCACTCTTACCAGGTGAAAACATTTTATCCTTGAAATCCAGCAAAGCTGCTGGGGGACCCTTTAGGTAAGGGAAATCAGCCATTTATGAGAATTCTCCCTAACACAGGGTGGCTATCCTGAAAAGACAGCCAGCCAATCACGACTGGTTGCATTCATGCACTCCTAGAGACAAAGGACAGGGGAGTTTCGGGAACCTCCCTCACATCCTGCCTTTCCAGACACACTGGAACCAGAGGCGGGTTTCAGAACTGAAGCCCGCCAAAGGCAAAAGGAACAAAGGGCTCAAACCTTGCTTGGCGCGCAGAGTAAAACACTGGAAAGACCTCACAAACAGAAAATGCCGACCGGGGCCATTTGGACAAAATGGTCACCCATGGGTGCCATACTGCAGCTGAGGATTCAGCCTGTGGTAGAAACTCACAATGGTTGAAAAATAAAACCGCTGCACCAGCCATTTAAAGTAGTGAGGGTAACATAACAAATGTTACATGAGACTGTAGGATAAGGGGCTAGGTAAGCCACCAGCGCTCCACATAAGATGGTGTGTGCTGGACCCACAAAGAGGTTAAGTAAGGTCAATTTCACTGTACTATTCTTGGGGACAGTAGTTCACACAAGAAAAGGTATTTAAACCTTATGAGAAATCTAAAGGATTTCTGTGACACTGCACTGAAGTTGATGCCTATGGGGTTTGTCAGACTCCAAAAACAAAGGAAACAAAAAAAACAAATCGGGTCAAAACATACGAGAGAGTGAGAAAAAGGACTCACTCACTCCAGGGTTAAAATTAAAAAGTCCTCAAGTCCAGCAAAAGAGCTGGGGGTCTCTAAGGTTCAAGGGAATTAGCACAGAAATTAGAATTCTCTCTAACATCGTCATTTAACCAAGCCTTTAAAAAAGGCACCAATAAGCCAGTGCTGCGAAGATCTTCTGCTGGGCGTCCAACTATTTGAGAGCAACCGCCAGATCCATTGCAAGTTTTTTTTTTTTACTTTTGCCAAGACCAAGAATTCGGAACCGGGTGTCTGCTGTCACCTCCCCTTCGGGACTGTCCTGCTGCATATGCTTCTTCACTTACAAGGTACTGTTCAGCCCCTAATACTTACCTGGGGCCTACTTTGTTGTTCCTATGCTTCGAAGGATTACAGTTAAGTTGTTACTTGCATCACCTCCCAGGCCTACATTGGGGTAGATAACCCTTTATGCTTTATACCAAAAAAATCTTCTGCTACTTAGCTGTAAACTTGAAGAACTCTTCATAGACTCTGCCTTGTTTGCTGCTTCCCTGCATTTCGTTCCTCTACCCTTGGTCACTGGACCTCCAGTGCCCCCTATGACACTGTAAGACTTGCCTACAATACGCTTTGACTTCTTAAGATTGGTTAAGCAGAGGTTAACTAAGTTATACTAGTTGGTCTGAGGTTTACATACTTGTTACAGATGTTTCTGCTATTTTGTGTTACCTCATAACTGTTCTAAAGTATTTTTTATCCTTTGGATATTGCAACTATTCTGTGTTTAATTCCATTTTAAGAGTACTTACCTTACTTAACCCTTTAAGTGCCATGGGTTCCCCCCCCCCCCCCCCCCCCAGTGCCAAGGCCTTTTTTGGTGATTTCGGTATTTCGGATTTGCACAGGTCGGGCAACAACTAGGTAGGGGAAAATGCCATAATTTTGGGAAAAAGCAGGAAAATTACTGAAAAAAAGGTATGTGGTGGACATGGTTGGCTTGGTAGGGCAATGTCTTCTATGAATTTTGAGAAAAACAATGCTCCGCTACATTCCCCCGACTCTTGTAGTTAGGAAATCATACATTTTTGTAGTGTTTCACAAAACCAGCAATACCACAAGCCAAACACTGAGCCATGGTACACAGGAGTTTTATGCTTAAGGCCTGAACAGATGTACTTAGCATGTGTTAATCAGGAAAACCAATGTGGTGAGGAACGGCAAGCATACATTTTTTGAAAGAGCACAGGCAGACCTTTTCAAGGGTAGGTGACTTGTGCATGTTACAAATGTGTATGGTGCCTAAAGCAGCGACTAAATGTAGGGCACATTTGGGAAATGAAAGGGTTGTGTGACAAAGAGCACCAGCAAATGGGTTGAAACGTAATGAAAACCACACAAACACAACAAATGTCATACCTTCCCACATTCCCACAGGTGTCCAGATGAAAACGGATGGGGCGATTTGCGCAAGTCAGACCTCTGTAGAATCCCGCGGGTGTCCTCTTTTGGGAAATGCATGGGGTTCCCTGTTTTCCTTGCTGGCTTCGACACCCTAGGCCCAAATCTGTAGGTTGCCCACATGAATAAAATGTGCTGTGCCGAAAGGCTTGGGGGTAAAAGTGGGTTACCCTTTTCCTTTTGCGCCCCTGTAGGTGCACCCACACATGTGAGGTACCATTATTATCGGGACACATGTGGGAATGCGGGAAGGTAGGCCATGTGTTGTTGGAGGCGTGTTTCGGTGGGTGAGGCGAGTGAAATGTGCGGAAATTGGGATTTTTTTTGCCTAATTTCGGACTTTGCCGGGGTTTCTGGGAAATACATTCTGGGGCGATTTGCGCAAGTCAGAGCTCTGTGGATTCCCACGGGTGTCCATTTTTGGGAAATGCATGAGGTTCCCTCTTTTCCTTGCTGGCTTTGACACCCTAGGCCCAAATCTGTAGGTTGTCTCCCCAAACCCTTTAGGGGTTACAAGTGGTGTAGCCTTTTTCCCTTTGCGCCCCGGTAGGTGGACACACACGTGAGGTACCTTTTTCATCGGGACACCTGTGAGAACGCGGGAAGGTAGGGCGTGTGGCATTGGCGGTGTGTTTCGGTGGGTGAGCAGAGTGAAATGTCTGAGAATTGTCTTAATTTCCAGCCAATTTCAGAGACATTTCCCTCTGTCCACTCATCGAAACACGTCGCCAACAACAGATGTCATATCTTCCCGCATTCCCACAGGTGTCCCGACGAAAACGGTATGTCACATGTGTGGGTGCATCTACAGGGGCGCAAAAGGAAAAGGGTAACCCACTGGTAACCCCAAGCCTTTCGGCACAGCACATTTTGTGTGTGTGGGCAACCTACAGATTTGGGCCTTCGGTGTCGAAGCCAGAAAGGAAAACGGGGAACCCCATGCATTTCCCAAAAGAGGACACCCGTGGGAATGCACAGAGGTCTAATTGTTTACCAAGAAACCTTGAGTATTAGTCTATTTGAATACATGTAATTATAGACCTCTGTGTAACACATTTTACCACTCACATTCCCTCAACAACGCTACCACAGAACTGTGTAGTACAGACTTATACCAAAGGTTGGTTTTGCTTACACCTGAAGTCCTAGTTGTGTATAGTGGTCCCAAAGGGTACTGCATACACATTTCGCCTAACACTAGTCTACTGACGACCCTAATTTATTATAACATGCTATTATAACATGCTGAAGACACGAACCCTGGCCGACTTTGCCACACAGAATGGCAAGACTCATTAGAGAATGCCTTGCATTTTACGTTTTCTTTTACCCACTGGGTATCTGTCAAACTTTCTTTAAAACTCAGTTTATTTTCTGTCCTGATTAAATATGTGCTTTCTCTGACAGAAATCAAATTAACACATTGACAAACGGACTTAAAAAGAACCTCAGAATGATTTTCTGCGTTATTACTAGTATATTTCAAAGCACAATCATTGCTCATTTCTCATTCACCTATCTGAATGGATTTGTTCCAAACATCATTTGCATTTGAAAATATCCAATGTTTTCCAAGTATCCTAATCCAAGTTTTCTAATATTTTCTTATTTTGCTGTGACTGTCAAGGTGCTAATGTGTAAATTGTTCTTCAGTAAGATGTTCTTAGTCCTTTGAAAATGGTTGAGACAGTCTGAAAATGTTTGAAATGTGGTGCCCTCAAGAGAGACGTGGTGTAAATATGTACTATTGAAAGAACATAGTGCACTTTAATTTCTAATATACGTTTTTGCTTTAGTTCAACCCTGACAGGGTAATAATCTTATTTTTGTTTTTCTTTTTTAGAGCATTTGAATTACACCTTGTGGAGAGGGCAGCTTTTAAATAAAGGCAAACATTTGTGTCATGCTTATATGAAATCAGCAACACGTCCTTTTCTACCTTTCAAACTGTACGTTATTTTTATTGTTTTTTTTTCTTGTAAAGTGCATCCTAAAATCATAGTTTTGCTGATTCTTCATTTCTGCTTCTAAGTAGCTAATTAGTAATCACTAATTACCATATTTGTTCTGTAAATCTGTGTACTTTTCATTTCTGTAACTAATGAGGTTCTCTAGTATTTTATTGATTCTGCCTTTTTCCCCCCATTCCTGGATACTTCAGCAAGAAAAGCACACACTCCATCATAGGCACATTCAAAAACCCTGAATATCTCTGTGCAAGGTTTCATACTACTTTTAAACACTAGATGAAGAGCTCAAGTTAAAGATGATGAAATGCATACAATTTGCATAGCTTGCTTTGCGTTTAAATGTTGATACATTTAATTGGTGCTTAATTCTATTTCCCAGCTACACATAAACTGGGGATAGAAAGAAGAAAATGATAGACGTGTCAAAAACGCTAAAGCACTCTGTCGGAATTTCTACGGGGGTCATAACCAAGATTGACACAACTGTGAAGGCTTTATCCCACTATTCCGATAAAGGATAAATAAATTCTGACCTGTGGGTATGCAGACTATTATGAGCATGAGTGAGATCCGCAATGTCAGGACCGGACAGAGGCACACATAGTACAGGGTTCAGTCAGCCTTGTCCTGTAACTAGAACATAGCAAGGGGAAACATACTGGCATGAGAAATTGTCTAAATGGATGGGGGAAGGTCACCTGTTGCATCAAATTTGATCCTCATCAGAGGCTTGATACTGGTGGTGTGGGCTCCCAATGGGAGGTTCCCCAAATGTAATCAACCTGAGTGGGTGTGTGCAAAGTGCACTGGGAGGTGCACCATCTGAAAAGAGCAGACAAGGCGTGTTTACATGGGAAGAGCCTTTAGTGGCACTGGATGAGACCATTTCGGAAGGACTAATAGCAACACCCTCCTCACATTTGTCCAAAATAATGGATCCCAGAGGGATGTGCAGGGACGGCAACTTAACAGTTACATTGGGGCAAAAAGGTGTTCCCCTATGGCCAGGGCACAAAGCTCATCTTTATTAACAGCGCAGGCAACACGCCACATCAACAAATTCGAACAGGCACATTCCTGCACAGATCTTTCTCTTGATGCCTGGGGTGGCAGGCTGGACACACACTTGCACTCGATACAGCCAGAGTCTCGAGGGGTTAGGACTGCTTACTTGTGAACTTGAAATGTGTACGTGCTGCCTGGTGAGACCCTTAGCCAACCTTGAACTTTCTGCATTGCGGAGTGGACTTTGCTTCGGTGGAGGTCAGCGCTAATAAAACTCGGGTGGTGATTTAGTCATTAATAGAGGGTGCTACATCCGAAAGGCAGTACTGTACAGCGAAGGAGTTACAGTAATAGCTCCGATACGAGTTGGGTCAACACACATGACATGCATTGTTAGGAGGAAGTGTAGACCTGAAGGCTTATAAAACCCTATCAAGAGCGCAGACCGTGGACATAATTACTCCAGCAGAACCCCTTTGCACACAGGTAGAAGAGGCAGACCAATATGCCACTAATATCCTCTGATTAATAAGGGAGTGCAGTCTCAACCAAGTGATCATTGTTTTGTTGTTAAGTTGTGAAGCTATGTCAAAGCAAGACTGTTAGGGAGAATTCTCTCTTTAGGCTGAATTTCCTAACCAAGTGAGTCCCCCAGCAGCTTTGCTGGATTTCTGGAGTTTGTTTTTTTCTCCTGCCAAGAGTGAGACTCTTTTTCTCCCACTCTTGGACATGATTTATGGTGTTCCTTTGACTGTTAATGTGTTTTATGGGCTATGGGGTCCTTTACTCCATAGGGTCTCATGTGTTTTTACTATGTATGTTACACAGCACCCTCCGTGCCGTAACACAGGGGTGTCCTAGTGACACCCCACCATAGATTCCATACCCTGGGACTGACTACTGTCTCCCAGGGCATGTAAAGTCACCATTGGCTTTACTAGTCCCAAATTATTAACAGAAACGAGTACAAACCATCATATTGTGGACATACTGGTCGGGGCAATTTGATTGCCCCGGGGTCTGTTAGTCGAGGGGGCACGTCTCCGTCCCCCCTGATCGAGTTTTGGCTGGTGGCAGTGGAAACTACTTTTTATATTCGACCGCGAATATTTCCCTATGGGATTTTCCCATTGTTCGAGGCTACCAACTTTAATTAATTCTCATAGCCTCGAACATACCGCCGGTTTATTTATTTAATATTAATTCGCTGGTTGGTATTTTTTGCCAAGACTCGATTCTAAAATGGCGTTTGTGTTCTCTTCTGTGACTCCAACCCAAGTCGAGCCCTTTGTTCCACTTTTTGGCGGACTTCTCCACAGAAGCCTCCAAAAGTGGTGCCACTCTGTCTGGGTACCACAGGGGGTGTGGGAGGGGGTTTAGGCACCCTGGACTGAGTTACCTTGGTAACTCAAGTCGCACTCTTGTGTGATTGGCCCGGCCGGCTCACCACTTAGCATGTTTGATTGACAGCTAGGCTGAGAGAATGGGGGTATGCTGCATAAAAGCAGGGCTTTGGGGACTGGAACTTCAGAAGTCGCCACAGGACCTGAGAATCCGACGAGGGAGAAGCTGAGCCGACCTACCACGACGACACCACCGGTGGAGCCCTGCGGAACCGACTCACCACTTCCGACGACAGAGAAGATCTCCCAGCTGGAGAGGCTTCTTCCCCTGACTGGTGGGCACAACCAGTTTACCTTCTTTCTTCACACCCCAGACCGGTTTGTGGTTGAACTGAACGAGCCAAGCACCCCGGCGGCCGGATAGCCACTCGCCACTGAACCGCGAATCAACGGACCGCTCCTTGTACCTGAGAAACTCTGAGGCTGGTTTCTTCCCTGGCAGTGCAACAGACTCCAGTCTTCCTCCCCGACGAGATCCTCTTACCCCGGACGAAGCACCGACTTGCACCCGCTGCCAGGAACAACTGCCCCCGCTGGAGTGTTCTCACCACTTTAAGGTACCGTGTCCGCCAGGCCTCCCTTTCTAAAGATTGCTACACGGTAATAATAACCCCTTAACCTTCTGGCCTGGGCTTGCCGCCTTGACCCTCTAACTGGTCCCTCTCTCTGATCCAACTCCTTTTTGAACCGTTACAAGGCTTTTGTGCACTGCAACCGTGTGACCTCGGACACATTTCGTTTGGATCCTCTTAAGCGGATCCGGCCTACTGACTCTGAATTCCTAGTGTTACTTTGCCTTCCTCCCTTGTTGTGTTCGTGAAAAAGTGTTGGGATCTGTTTCAATTTATTCTCTGCTTTTCTCTTCCTTTTAAAACAAATTATTACAGTGCCATCTGCGTTAAGCGCTCACTGCTGTCTGAAAATAAGTGGGGCTTTACTTAAGACTTGTCTAATATTCTTTTAAGGGAGTGTATATCTTTTATTGACCGTGTTTTTGAATTGCTTACTATTAGTGCCTGTGTGTTTTTCTAGATGTGGTATTAAATACATAATTATATCTTTTACACCAAGCCCTGGTCAGTGTTTACTTGTTCTATTGTGTTCTCTTGACCTATTGTGAATACTCTGTATACTGCCTAACTCTTCTTGAGGGAAGTCTGACTGCTCAGCCACAGCTACCAAGTGAATCTGTGTGGTACACACTGCTACCAAGTGGGTTTACTGCCAAACACCTGTAGTCCTAAATCTTTTGCAGTGGTCCCAGAGGGAACTGCACAGGTTTCTGCCTAACAAAGACATACCCAGCAGTATCTGAAATGGCTTACGTAGGGATCAGTTGCAGGAGATGAGCAAGTAAATGCGGAAGATGAATGACAGATTGTAAATTACCAATACGAATGTCCCGGAGTTGGTCCAAGAAATAAAAACTATCACCACCAAGATGCAACAAAAGGATTATTGAATTTGTTCAGAGGGATTTTCTGAATCAACACTATGTTGAGGTTGTAAGAGGCCAATCTAGGAGATGGCCAATGCCACTTTGAATGGTGCAGATCCTTACCATTGGTGGGCATGGGCAATCTCCCAGGCCAAATCTTGGATAAAAGGAGGGCTCCTGCAGCCATTTGACAGATTATCATTGGAGAAAAGTCCACTATCAAGAAGAGCAGCCATCTATGAGGCCCGATATGCAAGAATATATGGAGAATCTGATGGGTTCGGTAGATTACTAGCATCACTCCTTACATTAAAGAGAGGACATTCCCAAATAGGATCCATACGAGACAGGAATGGGGGAACTGTTGTACGAATCGAGCAAGATGAATGACTGCTTCAGGGTTTGAGGTTGGAGGAGATTGAAGCTTTTCTAGATGAATTAGCTATGTTGGGGCTGGAAAATGGGCATAGAAAATGGCTAGGTAGACCTATAAAACTTGAAGAGATCAAGGAAGCCATTAACAATATGGCATTTAGCAAAGCTCTGGGCCATGATGGCCGGACTATACAATTTTAACACCAAAGCTGGAGCGACTATTATAGCCAGTGGTCCAGATAAGATTTGGAAGTGAGAATTGAATTGAATTGTTTATTCATATAGCGCCTATAAAAAATGTTTCAAAACGCTTCAAGGCCGAGAGGGAACATGGGCGAATATAGTGATATTCTTACAGTCCTTGATGTATTCAGAATGTGAAAATAACTATTGTAATCAGCCTGGTGACATTTCAGATAGTGCAAGAGCTTTTGACAATGATAAAGAGGGGTGCGGGGTGGGAAGGAGAATGAGACAGCCATGCGGCTACATTACTATGCCTGACAATTGAGGTAGTGCCGGAATTTAACAGTAGGTGTTGGGGGCTGAGGGTGATGGGGGGGGTTTGGAGTAAGGGCGAAGAACAACAAAACAAGCGACTCTCATACTAGGCCTGATGACATTTCAGATAGTGCTGGAGGGGGAGAGGGAGGAGAAAATCAAATGAGGGAGGGCGGGGGAGAGTCAAACGAGCTGCTGTCA
Organism: Ambystoma mexicanum; assembly: GCF_040938575.1. Taxonomy (NCBI): domain Eukaryota; kingdom Metazoa; phylum Chordata; class Amphibia; order Caudata; family Ambystomatidae; genus Ambystoma; species Ambystoma mexicanum. The sequence goes on along the minus strand of NC_090923.1, from coordinate 335,618,394 downwards.
GACAGGTCAGGAGATATTAGTGATAGAGTTAGAGCTAAATGACAATAAGGAGGGGAGGGGGTGAGAAGGAGAATGAGACAGACACGTGGCTACATTACTATGCCTGACGACAATTGAGGTAGTGCCAGAATTTAACAATAGGTGAGGGGGGGTTGGGGTAGAAGGAGAACAAAACAAGCAACTATCATAGTAGGCCAGATGACATTTCAAATGGTGCTGGGGGGTGCGTGGTTAACAAGTATGGAAAGGGGGAGGAGACAAACTTTTTATGCTCACATACTAGGTCCGGGACAATTCTGATAGAGTAAGTGCATAGAAAAGTAAAGGAGTGAGGGATAATGGAGACGAGGAAAGAGCAGAGAACAAAACGGTGAAAAAGAGCAGAGCAGCTGAGGGGAGAGCAAATACAGTTGCAGGGGTCAGTAAAACACATGTTGCAGGGACCAGAAAATGTGACCAAGGATTCAAGATGACAGTGGGCACAGCATGGTTCAGGGCCAACCCGAGTACGAAACCCAGGGGAGGTCCAGCATGAGAGTTAGAAGGTGAAGCAACAAAAGTCAATGTGTCCATAAGGTCAAATCCAAGCGATGGCAACATTCGGTGATGGTGGAACCTTAGTGAATCCAAACAACTCAATGGTGGTTATGGGGAGGAGGGGTGGAAGAAAGGCTGGGGGGAGGGGAAAGGCAGGAAAGAAGAGATCAGGCAAAGCAGGGTGGGGGGGGCAAAGCAGGATGAGGGGCCAAGAAGGAAAGTGGGGTGAGGGGGTGAAACAGACGTGGTGGGGGCAAAGCTAGACATCACGGGGGAACCAGAGGGTGGGGTGGGGGGCACATCGAGACATCACGGAGGACCAGAAAGGGGTGGCGTCACAGCTAGACATCATGGGGGGGTGGGAGGCAAGTGTGACATCACAGGGGACCAGGAGGGGTGGGGGGCACAGCTAGACATCACGGGGGACCAGAGGGGGTGTGGGGGCACAGGGGGACCTCACGGGGGACGTGAGAGGGTGTGGGGGGCTCAGTGGGAATATCACGGGGGAACAGAGGGGGGTGGGGGCACAGTGGGACATCGGGGGGGCACAACAGGCAGTGTTACGTTAGCGGACACAGAGCAGACGGGGGCCCCCGTAGTGGGCCTTGGTAGAATGAGCTGGCTTCCGCCTCCCGGTTGCTGCAATTGGCTGATCTAGCCAAGGGCAACCAATGGGAGGGGGGAGCTGGTTCAGGCACGAGTAGAAGGCACAATAGGATTCTTGAAGCGTCCATTTTGGAAGGCCGAGGGCACACTCGCTGTGCTGTTCAGTTTTCTTCAAGGAAACAGCAGGTAAAGGATTGCTGGTTTCCAGTGCGCTCATTTAAATGTACATTGCAATGAGGATGAATTCAGCAATGGAAGCAGGATACCGCGCCGCATGCAGAAAAGTGTCCAGCACAGTCAGTCTTACCCAGTAACAGCTGACTAATCAGCAGATGATGGATCCGGTGCAGGCTGCAGAGTGCGGCGTCCTCGTAGATATAGGAGAAAAGAATGAATGTACAGTATTGTAGTCTCTATTTTTAAAAGTTGGGAGTAAAATTAATTTTTAGGGAGCAAAAATGTAAGTCCAATTCCCAATGGGAGTATAATAATATAAAAATATATTTTAACTTCAAAACTGAAATGTTTTTGTAATCATTATGAATGGATTGTGTCCGCCAACGTATTCCACATCTATGACATGTAATGTCCACAGCTGTGCTGCTTCGGAAATTATTTCGGCAGCGGGCGTCCTTCATCGGGTTGATGTCCCTCGAAGGCCTCCGTTGAGGGTGACGTCAACGGATGTTGTAAAGAGGACTTTGTGAACTCGGCGCACCTCGTGTTATCTTCTTCGAAAGAAAATGTCTTCATCTTCTATCCCTCCGACTCCGTGGTCTGGGTTTAAGACATGCCGGGACTGTAAGTCCAAAATGTCTATTACGGACCCGCACCGCATCTGCTTGTGGTGTCTGGGTGAAAGTCATAGTGCCAGTCGTTGACTGCCAATGCCTTGCGGGAGCATAAGGAAAAATTACACGTAGGTCGGGTTTCTAAATCTCATAAATCCAAGAAATCTAATTCGAGGGGTGACTCTGCTCATCAGAAGGAATCCCGGGGATCTCGGTCCCGGACTGGGTCCCGCCACTCGCCCTCATCTTGGCACTCCCAGAAGCGTTGTCACCGGTCACCGTCCTCGTCGGATGATGGCTCAGTGAGAAAAGTGGCTTGTCCCACGAAGTCTTCAACTCCTGAGGAATGGGAGGCATTCAGGGAGCAAATGCTGGTGATTTTTCAATCCCAGAGCACAGTTCCGTCCACGCCTTTGGTAGAAGCTGTCAGGGAACGGTCTCGGTCCAATGGTCGCGCGCCTTTGTGCCCGGGCTCTTGGCACGATAATTATCGGGAACCATTGAGGTCCATCGAGTTCCCGTTCGTACAAGGATCTGATGGATCGCCAGAGACGTTTCAGGTCTCTGTCTTCGTCCCCAACGAAACCGCAGAAATCTGGAAAGGGCTCGAGGTCGGCATCTGCGCTGTGTGAGTGTGTGTGATGCTGGAAATACATTGGAGGGACAGGGCCTCCCTCTCCTTGTGCTGTAGTCCTTTTTCATTTGTGTTCTATATTGTTTCTGCCCAGGTGTCCATGTGGGACTCCTGGCAGTGCAGCTCTTCCTGTTTTTGGTTTGGTGTACAGACCCATGGGATACCCTTATGGCACCTATGGGTGGCGGTGCAACCCTGGGCCCCTAGTGTATGTTTTTGGGCACCTGTGTGTGGCCCACAGAGCAGGTTATGGGCTGGTGGCAGATCCATGCTGAATTTGACAGGTCCTCTGAGTATCCTCCATGTTGGGATACCCAGGCCCTGTGGCCTCTTGCTTTCTATTGCCTGTTACCTTGTTTTCCCAAAGTCCTGGGAAGCCCTGGCTCTGTCCCTTCCCCCTGCCTGGCTGTTGGGGTGGAAGTTCCATATATGGTGTTTTGCGAAGTCCAGGCCAGACTGGCTGGAGCCTTCCCAGTGACTGTATGTTGTGAGTACACCCTGTGGGTGGGACCTGGGTGAATGGAGTGTGTGACGAATATGCACTTCTTGTTGTGGATGTCTAGTTTCTGGTGTTGTACGGAAGAAATTAAATTCACTATCAATAGCAGTAACATCAGCATCAACTTCTTGGATCTTACCATTAGACCTAGGAATAATACTTTGGAATGCACTATGTTTAAAAAGGAAACTGACCGCAATACAGTGCTCCATTATAAAAGTAATCATCCGCGCAATCTGAGAAACAATCTCCCCTATGGCCAGTTTCTCAGAGTACGCAGAAACTGTACCAACACAGAGGAGTTCAAAATAAATGCAGCAGCCTTGGAAACCAAACTGAAAGCTCGAGGCTACCCTAAAAAACTCCTCAGACACCCAGAAGAGAGCGAGATTTATACCGAGAGAAGTGCTCCTCACACCCAAAATCCAGGACAGACAGCAAGACATTATGGCATGTGTCACCACTTTCGGCCCTAGCACAGTATGGGGAGCAGGTGCAAGTGGGTCTAGGCCACCTGGCCTAAGCCCCGCCCACCTGGTGCCTTCATGGTTGCTGCTCTTTTCCCCACTTAAGGAGGCCTAAGCCCTGCCCACCTGGTGCCTTCCTGGTTGCCGCTCTTTTTTCCTACTTAAGGACCCCTCCAGCCTCTTTTTCTTTGCAGATGGGGAGCAGGTGCAAGAGGATCTAGGTCACCTGGCCCAAGCCCAACCCACCTAGTGCCTTCCTAGTTGCTGCTCTTTTTCCCTACTTAAGCAGCCCTCCAGCCTCTTTTTCTTTGCAGATGGGGAGCAGGTGCAAGAGGATCTAGGTCACCTGGCCCAAGCCCAACCCACCTAGTGCCTTCCTAGTTGCTGCTCTTTTTCCCTACTTAAGCAGCCCTCCAGCCTCTTTTTCTTTGCAGATGGGGAGCAGGTGCAAGAGGATCTAGGTCACCTGGCCCAAGCCCAACCCACCAAGTGCCTTCCTAGTTGCTGCTCTTTTTCCCTACTTAAGCAGACCTCCAGCCTCTTTTCCTTTGCAAATGGGGAGCAGGTGCAAGTGGATCTAGGTCACCTGGCCTAAGCCCTGCCCACCTTTTTAGCCCTGCCCACCTTTTTAGCCCTGCCTCTTCCTTTCTGCTCTTAACTCTTAGATCAAGGTCTTATATCGCCCGGGCGTTCGAAACGAAGGGCAGAAGAAAAGGGCAATTCCTGCTCGGGCCAGGAGGACCCATGACCCAAACCCCTGCTCAGACAGCAGTTAAGTATGCACCACCATGTGTTTACTCCCTCTGTCCCCACAGGCCATGCCCACCATCATCAGGAAACGGCAACATCAACTTCTCCGGTGCTCGGGTGAGAACAGGAGCTCCGTGGCCCACCCCCTTCCTGGTCCCCTCTGATGTCCTTGTGCCCCCTCCAATCCCCCCTTTCTTGCCCCTCATTATGTCTCCCCCCCTACTTGCCAGCTCTCTTCTTCCCTCTTCCCTTATCCTTTCTGCTGCCCCCTTACACCTCTTTCACTACAGTTGTCTCGATTTCACTATTGTCTCACCATCACCGGCTTGTTCCCTGCAACATTGTGTTTTACTGACCTCTGCAAGTGTATTCACTCTCCCCTCTGCTTCTCTGCACTTTTTCACTGTTTATACTGTTCTCTCATCCTCTCCATCCTCCCGCCCTCCCTTTCTTTTCTATGCACTTATTCTATCAGAATTGTCCCTTGACCTATTATGATAGCAACGTTCGTCTCCTCCCCATCTCCCATACTTGCCCCCCCCCCCCAACCTCCTACCTCCAGCACTATCTGAAATGTCGTCAGGCTTAGTACGATAGTCGCTAGTTTTGTACCTTTCCCTCCTCCCTCTCATTTTGTTACATACCGGCTCTACCAGAAATGTCGCCAGGCCTAGTACGGTAGTCGCCTGTCTATTTCCCATTCCTTCCTATCTGTGTCTTTGCACTTGCTCTGTATGATATGTTACCAGGCTGAATACGATAGTTAATTTCACATTCTTGTTGTTGATGGCCTGTAAGAATGTCGTATTTTTTCCTGGTTTGTTCCCTCCCTTGACATGAAGCGCTTTGAAACACATTGTGCATAGGTGCTATATAAATGAACTATCATATCATATCCTGCCAATGGTTACGGTAGAAATATTAAGGTTCCACTGTTCGTCTGTGCTCTCCTTCAAACTGTTGCTGGAGAGCCCTTCAGAATACACGCTATGAAAATGGTCTATCCAAGTCTGCTCGGGGATAGGTTTCGTTTGCGTGGAGAATTCGTTAATCTTGGACCAGCAAGCGCTAGAGGAGTTAGCTCTTTGCGCTGCCATCATAAACTCGCCATCCTGTTGGTGTAGCTGGTGACGATATGATATTAGCCTGTTTTTTGCGTGTTTTGCTTTATCTTTTGTGCTTCTACTCCACACTTGAAATCCCTCCTAATTGCTTTGATCTTATTACGTAGTGATTTCTTTTTCTCCATGACCCATTAGTCAAAATTATGTCTATGGATCCTCTTATTCGTAACTCTTTTAAATCTTTCTCCCCGACATATGTTTAGACCGCATTACCTTCATACATTCTCAATTTCTAATTTCCAAGACTATAACTATATTAGCTTTCATAGTGGATTACTCGGTCATTCAACATAAGCATATTAAAATTCTCTGCATTGCTTCTGTTCCAGATTAGGTGATTAACATTCGTGTTTACTATCAAGTTAAATGTATTATCAATGCTTTCAGTAGCTTCCCAACAAAAGGCAGTACTCAATATGGCGTGATCACTATATTCATTGAATTGTACATCGACCCTGGTGATACTGTCATATAAATGTTTGCTAGCAAATATGTAGTCCATGGTTGTTGAGGACCCCCTCGCAGCCCATGTCTGGGAATCCGTCCACACCTTGGATAGGCCCCAACTTTCAAGGACAATACTCTGTCTCTTAGGTAGATGGGGCGTAGTATACGTGGATTTTGCAGTCTGCAGCGCCTGATTTTCTCGGGTCAGGTGGTCAATTGCAGTTAAGGCCTAAGTATTGCAATCTGCATTGAGAACCCTGCAGCAATGATGTTCCCCCCCGGATAAGCAAAAAGCCACTCTTCAACATTTTCATTAAGTGTTTTCAGCACCTCATCCAGGTTTTCGGTAGGATTCCAGTCGATGTTTATCAAAAGAATTTGTCTCCTATTTGCCAAAGGTCCGACCACCAGAGAGACAGCCAGAATACATCTGGAAATCCTCCATACATCTAATTTACAAAAACCATATCCATTTCGTGTGGCAATAACGAGACCCCCCCTTAGACCCCCCCCTTCCCACTGGCCTGCCTACGGTCCCGTGTACTGCAAGCATACTAGTCAATTCATAGCCATCCACAGTCAATATACCAACATGCCACGTATCTTGCAAAAAGAATATATAGATAGTTCGTAAATAATCACAACTTTGGGACTATAGACCGCCAACAGAAGCCCTGAACATTCCAGGACATAAATGTGAGGTCATAATCAAAACTAAAGGTGCTGTTTAATGTCCTTTAGTTGTAGAATTGAATCCTTCAGGCTTAATGCCAACCACTGCCAATTGGTTTCTTCTTTATTATTATAGGTTTCAATTGGATTCACTATTTCGTTGAGTTCCCCCTCTAGTATGCAATTTAGTTGATTTTCTTTCGTAATCCCTATTACCCAAGTCATTAGTGATTACATAATTGAAGGGAATCAAGTCATAGGCACATCTTTGAAGGTTCTCCTTTGCTTTTACAAGTAGGAGATACACAAGCCTAGATGGAATAACCAATCTCACATAATCATATCGTAGTGAGTGTATGAAGTCGACAAGCCTAATATCTTTCGATGAAATCAATCTTAGACCAGGTACCTCATTAAACAGCTAGAATTCTAGTACGTTTCACAGACCGGGGACCACCACGTTCAAACATGGTACTTTGAATCAAACTAAGTTCCTCCGGAAAGATGGGGTCCTTCAAGTTTTCCAGGTCATTCCCTCTCTCGGGTGCGATGTTCGGTCGGGACCCTGTCATAGCATAGTCCCGCGGCTGATGTTGAGTAGTTGCATCTGTGGTTATGCAAGGGAAGGCGAAATTGCCATACCCATACCCATAACAGGTTTTTCCAAATCCTCCAACAACAACCCCCCCCCGCCCCATGTCGACCTCCCTCTGGGTTTCGCTCCCCAGTGACAAATGCCCAGGTTTGTCTCTAACAGTGGAGGGATACTTGTCGGGGTCATCCTGATCTCTCTTACTACGCACGCCAGGGATTTCGCTGGGAGCCTCTTGCTCGGTTAGAGCCCCCCCAAATTTCCCAACTTCCAAGTAGTCCTGTTTAATGATGTTCCTCACCAGTTTACTTAGCTCATCCTTTGAGATATTTAGGGAATTCAGAGTGACACATTACCTTCGGTAATTTTATTACCCAGTAGGAGATGTGGACTTGAATCGTTATGGAGGGGCATGTTATTTAACTCCCCAAGCAGTACCAATGATTCCTCACCCACTCTGCCCATCCACTTATCCCTTTGAACCACTCGTCCATTATTCTCTTGTCCTCTACTTCTTGACCTCTTTATAGAGGGTTTTCTTTTAAATATGTTGTGTAGATTGTTACTAATTTTCTTTTTCTTATGATCTTTACGGCGAAGATTTTGTTTCATTGAGTCAGACAACTTGGTACTAGGTTCCACATTGTTTTTTCCATTGTTAATGTCATCATTCACTTCATAAACATCCACATTTAAATCTCTTACTGATTTGCTAGTAGATTTCTGCTGAACTTCATCCATTCCCTCGTCTCGATTAGCTACTTTAGTTAATGCTTTGGCTCTATAGGTTATCACAACATCCTTGTCTGGCTGAAAATCCTCCGTCATGGCGGGCCAAAGTGCGAAGATATTTACGTGATGTATTCTTTTTAATTCTTAGGTCAGGCAATGGTTTCTGGTTAGCCTTTTTCTTCTTTCTTTGTTTTATTCATTTCCGAGTCGGCAGCCATTTCTGGCTCTGTTGAGCTCAGGTTGCCGTCCGCTTGTGCGGCAGAATTTCGTAAAGATTCAGATAGATCACTCTTCAACAGTGGTGTCAGCTTGTGGAGCGAAGCAAAGTTCGACATATGTCTCTCTCTCTCCTTTGCTTTACCAGTTAAACTTGGGGAAGATGAAATCTCTCTCGTGAGTTTTAATTAATTGTGTAAACAAACCTGTAACTAATTGCCAGGATCAACGCTTTTTAAAAAATATATTTTTATTTGTTTAATCATGAGAATTAACATAAAAAAACATTTGTTCGGAGACCACCAGGGGGCGCTGAGATGGACTGAAGCATCCCGCTCAAGCTCCTCCACTGGGCCGTGTAACGGGGATCTGAGATCCCCCCACCCCCCTTCCCCCAGAATCCCCCAGAAGTGAACTTTGAATCCCCCCACAGACGTCCCAGCACCCGGTTCGCCTGGTGATTCAACTCCGGTGCGGCTTGCTTTGGAATAGTTGGTGTCTCGGCTTGGTGGATATGGAGGCGGAGCCCTAGAGCCGTGGGACGAGTGTCGGCCCGGCCGGAGCAGCCTATTGAAGTAGCCCGTGTGGCGCAGAGTGAGGGGTCCCCCCCCCCGCCCTCCCCGATCCCCCGGTGGGAGCCCCGGAGCACAGTGGGCGACTGTCCGAGGTGTGGGTGGAGCGGCCCGGAAAGAGCGTGAAGGATGGCCATCGGGCGGGCCAGGCTCGCAGTGCTCTGCCTGACAGGTGAGCTCCCTGGAGGAAGAGCGGCATGGCCGGCACAGGGGCGCTCCTGCCTACCCCTGCACTGTCAAGTGGCAGCCAGAGCCAGTGGCAGGAGAGGCCTGTCCCAGGTATTTACTCCTCCTGTCCCCCTCTGCTGGAGCGGGGGGCAGGCGCTGCAGCGACCTTTGGGTGGGTGGTGTGGCGCTGCCCGATGACGGGCTTACGCGGCGGCGTGACGTGTCACGCCGCCGCGGTGTGCATAAATATAGGGGGCGTTCCCGGCCGCGTTAGAGCGACCGGGAAGCCAGAACAGGAAGGACTGGTGCCCGTGTGAGTCCTTTGTGTTGAGGGGCTTACGGGACCGCATGGGGGCTCCGACCCGCCCCCAACAGTGGCGACGAGTGGTGAGGGAGACCCGGGCCCGGCGGTGAAATCCTTTGGATTAATTTTTCTAACGAAGCGGAACGAAGCTTCACCTCGCTTCATGCCGGGTCGCCGGACGCGCACGCGGCCGGCGGCCATTTTGTCTTGTAGGCCGTGAAACTTCACGAGGCTCCGGTTTGGAGCGTGAAGGCAACACGGGCCCAATTTTTGGAAACATTGATAGCAGGAAGTCTACCCTGCACGCCCATGCCTGTTTTGTGGTTTTTAACCCAGTTTTGGGACTCCTACGTCGTGTGAAAGCTAGGAGAAGGACTAACATGACAGGGCCTGTCTAGGCCAATCCATCGCCTCAGCTCAATTTTTGGAACTCCCAGCTCTATTTGGACTACGGCAAGGTGGATCCACAGTGTTCTCTTTGTCCCCTTCATCATCAGAGCACTGTGGCTTCTTCTTTGTCTCCTTCATCATCAAGTTTGGCTGCTCTGGGTGTCTTATTCTTTTGTGCCTCCATTGGTGCCCTGTCCGGAAGCCCCCCCCCTGTTTGAACTGTTCGTGTGCCCGGAAAGGAAGGGGTGAGTTGCACTATGATGGTGGGAGTTTGAGTTGCGGCCCTCAGGACAGTAGGTGGGGGTGCCTGTGCGCTCAAGCCCATGGGTGACTCGGAGGATTCAGATAGTGGTGCTGCAGCTGCGTCTCTCCCCCGCGATCGTGGCCAGGCAGCGGCTCAACAACAGGCTGTCCTACCTCCGGTGATTCAAGCCCCTGCAGGACCGCTACCTGGACAACCAGGACTTCCCATCATGGCTCAAGCACGAGCACCCGCGGCCCATGCCGCCTTGCAGCCCATTCCGGAGTTCGATGCATCGGGCCCACCCTCGAGCATGGGGCCCCGATGGAGAAGATGGGTGAGTCGCCTTGACATGTATTTCAGGGCTGCTCAGGTGACGGATGACGACAGCAGAATTGCCACCATGCTGTACTCGGCAGGGCCGGCAGTCCAGGAGATATTTGAATCACTTACACCTATCAATAACTCTTATGATGCGGCCAAGGCGGCACTCCTTGCACATTTCCTTCCCCTTGCAAATGTGGATTATGAGAGGTTTGTCATGCTCTCGGCTAAGCAGAAGGAAGAGGAGACACTGGACACTTTTTATGGTCGCCTACGCCGCCTCTCCCTCGGATGCGCATGGGGGGATGCAGACGACATGATACGCACGATGCTGATCCAGGCATGCTCCTCTGGCAAGCTCAGGAGGCAAGTCCTGAGAGAGCCGGGCATCACGCTGCCCCGCATACTGGAGCTGGGCAGGTGCCACGAGGTAGCAGAAGCCCGAGCCAACAAGATGGAAGCAGGGTCTCGGTCGGTGAGGTCGGAGGAGGTGTGTGTCTTGTGGCGAGGTGGCCGAGGAGTGAGACGCCCGGGTGGAGGACCCCGAGATAGGGCAGGAAGAGCCGGGGAGTCGTGCCAGAAGTGCGGGTACGACCTCCCTCACATGGCGGAATGCCCGGCGGTTGGAAAAACCTGTGGGAGGTGTGGACTGGCCGATCACTTCTCGAGAGTATGTCGTGCAGCCATGCCGGTGATGGTGCCGAGAGGTCAGGCACGGACGTGGAATCCGCGCCAGAGCCAACAGCCCAGTGTAGCCCAGGTAGAACAGGGTGAAGTCGAGTCCCATGCTGAAGGAGCCGAAGAGGAAGACGAGGAGAACATCTTTTTCGTCTCCAGCGTGGGA